>NC_137878.1:31868121-32255621 GCF_963924005.1 Protomyctophum bolini | reverse complement strand
TAAAGCATTGGCCACAGACTGTACAAGTATAGGGCTTTTCTCCTGTATGACTCATCATGTGTGTTCTTAGTGTACTCATTTCACCACAGCCTTTACCACAAACTGTACAAGTAAAGGGCCTTTCTCCTGTATGAGTCCTCATGTGTGTTCTTAGTGTACTCATTTCACCACAGCCTTTACCACAAACTGTACAGATAAAGGGCTTTTCTCCTGTATGGGTTCTCAAGTGTTTTTTTTGATTAGCTATTTGACTGAACCTCTTGCCACAAACTGTACAACTAAATGGTTTTTCACCTGTATGAGTTCTCATGTGTGTATTTAGATGACCAGTTTCATGAAACCCTTTACTACAAATTACACAGATGAAGGGCCTTTCCCCTGTATGATACCTTATGTGCATTTGTAATTCATGCTTGTGACTACAAGCTTTGCCACAAATGCTACAAATAAAAGGCCTTTCCCCTGTATGAGTCTTCATGTGTGATCTTAGATGAGCACTTTGACCAAAGCCTCTTTTGCAAACTTTACAAGTAAAGGGCTTTTCCCCTGTATGAGTCCTCATGTGTATTTTTAGAATATCTTTTTGACTAAAGTCCTTACAACATACCGTACAACTAAAGGGTCTTTCTCCTGTATGAATCATTGTGTGTGACTTCAGGTATTGCTTTGATTTAAACATTTTGCCACATTCTGTACAAGTAACACATCTCTTATCTGAGTGGCTATTCATATGTGATTTTAAATGTCCCCGTTGACTAAAGCCTTTACTGCAAACTGCACAAGTAAAGGGTTTTTCCCCGGTATGAGTTCTCATATGTATTTTTAGATTGCCTTTAACCCTTTTCCCACACACTTTACAACTTTTATTCCCTGTGCGGAGGTGTGTCTTATCACTAGCTGCTTGTGATGTTTCACAGTCCTCTACAATGACATGTGTTTTCACGTGTTCAGCTAGCTTTGCCACTCTATTTTCACCATCTTCTTTTTTCACTCCTAGTAACTTCAACCCCTCCTCTGGTGTAAGAAGTAGCTCCTCTTGTTCCGGTTCCTCCTTGAACAGATTTGAGTTCCCTCTCCGGAAATCTAGGAAAAATAAAAAATTATATATTTATTCAAATGCATTTCATTCATTCCATAGTGGCCCTCAGTCTTACAGCTTTGGTAGTTTCAAGTCCCAACCCATTAAAGGAGAAATCCGGACTGGATTTAAAAAATAAAAACATAATCTGATGTTATTATATCCCAGAACGAGTGGTACAGTACAGGTGAACATTTCCAACACTGGCAATGTTGTCCAGATGTTGCTCAGAACATGAGCGGTCGGGTTTAGCGGTAAACCGCTTATTTTTATTGCTCAATTTGTTTTGTTCATAATGACTCAAAACTTTCCACAATGCTTGTGTCTAGATGCTGTAACGGCCCCAGCCTAGGTGAACTGAGGCACAACATGCAAGTATGGAACCTCTCTCTCCTTAAAGGACCACTTCACCACTTTTCAACTCTTCATATAATTGGTCCTCACTGATGATCATGATAAAATAGCACAAATTGTTTTCTACTCAGTATGTGTCTCATAAGAGGGCTGTGGACAGTTCCGAAACCAGTCCACCAGTTACATCATTGAAGGGGAATCCAAGCTAATAAGAACTGCAGGCTTTCTATTCCGAAAAGTTAGCAACATCTTAAAAAGTCTTGTTTAAAATAAATCTGCATAACGATGCAGAACGACTGGTGGGTGGGTTTCTGAACTGCCCACAGCACTCCTATAAGAAATAGATCCACAAATGAGTCTTGAAAAATGGGGGTCATCTTATAATCAGAGTCATCTTACATTCAGTATTTTGAATAAATATATTAAAAAATCTAAGGGTCAGCGGTCAAAGTGGCGAATCTGTTTGAAACACATATGTGTAATGACATTTCATGGCTGTAGGTCAAACAGTTCATGACATATGCCTGTTCAAAGTTAGCATTTTTTCAATTGATTGCTATAGCGCCACCCTTTGGCCAATGTTTGTGAGTCTTGTGTGTCCTATACACACATACACTGATGGAGAACAATGCACACACATAAACGACAGTTTCACCCATTTAACTAACTTTGCTGGCCGACTTGGAAAACTGTTGAAATAGACATGAGTGCATATTTTTATTGTTGTAACTCACAGTGAATTGTAAAAGAACAAGTACTTTGCAGGTATTGTCACAGCATATATGTTTGTTGTCATCTGGGTTTTATTGTGATTGTTTGGCACCTGGCTCTCCGGCAGTACTGGTGATCCTCTTGACTGAGTGGAGGATGGTACCAAGTGCTATAGAGTAGGAGGGGTGTCTGTCTGTGTTACAAGAGCTCTTGTGTTATGTTTTCTATTTATCTAGGTATTTGAATTGGTTTAGTTAAACTATAATTGTGTAAGTTAACTCATGGGCCATAGTTTGCCTTATTTGAGATAAGTGGTTACCAATTAGTTCTGTGTCTTGGTATGGTCTCACCCAGTATAAAAGGGAGGCTGCAGAATGCCAAGGTTGAGTAGTGGCTTGGGCAACAAGCTGGTAACACCCAGGGAGAGCTGCTAGGGGTCCCTTTTTGGAAGGGTTTATAGCCTAATAGAGTTTTCTCAAGTTCTGGGTTTGGTTTCCTATTTGCTTTTAAGTAATTTTCTGTCTTTTGTAAGTTTAGTCTTCAGTGTTTCTTTTGTTTGTCAGGCCTGTGTTTCCACTGTGAATAACCTGCATGGGGGGGAAATAAAACACCCTATTGCTGGAATCTGTCACTTTTTGGAGCCTTGGCCACTCGGCCAACTTCACATTGTGTCTTCGCCGTTTGCCATATTAGAATAGAATAGAACAGACTTTTATTTGTCATTGTACACAAAGCATACACTGAGCATACAACGACATTTCTAGGGAGCTCCCACATAACGTAGTACACAGTGGCGGCTCTAGGTGATGTTGGTTGGAGGGGCTGCCTAAGAAGTCTTATGCTACGGGGCCAATATACGATAGTATATGCTGATTGATTGATTGATTTATTAACAGTTTGCAGAATTACAGTACAACTCAATACAAAAACATGCTATCCATTGTTCACCCTATACTACAGCATGTTCACAGAATACTGGTCTCTACTCTACAGCAACAACAGCATCAGCATCACATTCCACAACAACCCAGTACCCATGCAGTGCTACTCAGAAAATCTATTACACTATGCTACCCAACTAGTTCAACCTGCAGCAATAGCATCATATTCCAGATATCAAAGTACAGCAATGACACTACTACAGGCCTATACTTTGTTACAGCAAATGCTCCACAACAACAGAAGTGCATCATGCCCACAACAAACACTCCACTGAACATTAATGTATAGCTGCTCAGCCTACTGTCATTAATAATAACAGTACACATGCACGCACGCATGCACGCACACGCACGCGTGCGCGTCGGTGCCGTTTCGAAACAAGCAACTTGCAAGGCACACACATGCACGCTCGTGTGCACGCACACTGCTCCGAAACAACACTAAAGCCCGACACACACCGGCTGCGTCCCCCGCGCGGAGCCGCGCCATTATGTTTCTTAACTTTGTGAGATGAATGAAGCAGACCACTCTACCTTTCTGTGGGTCTGGTGTGCGGTCACCGGTCAGCTGTCTGCCCCAAGCAAGAATTTCAAACTCACAAAACGTATTCTTCGTATCCTTTCCTTTTGTTATATGATCCAAAATGGACGATATGCTCCCAGTCTCTTAAATTCATTTTCCCCTCCACGGACACGGGACAAAACGGATTATAAAGTAAATAATAAACTTATTTCATTTAAAATACTTACACCCGCCATTCTTTCAGTTTCACATAAACAACCACACACGAGCAGGTGCTGTGATTGGTCAATAGCCAATGACCTCACGGTCTGAGGCGGGCATTAGGGCTGAGCACAGCCCTCTATTGGCTCGGGGGCTGAGAGATTTTAGCCCCAATGGCAAGTAAACCAAGCAGGCGTGTCTTGGCAGCTGTCAATCATTCAACGCAATGAAAGCCAATGGAAGCATTTTGGGCTGTAAAAAATCAGCCCATTTTGACCTATTTTGTGTTTTTCTTGTATCTATTTGATGCTGTTGCTGCTTTAGATTATACCAGAATATAAAAGTATCTATTCTAAAACATTTTAATAATAATTTCTCATCTTTACTCCATAAGATAGGGGGGGCTCAGCCCCCCTTGCCCATACATACGAGCCACCCCTGGTAGTACATAAAAACACTAACATAACACGTAACATACAACACAGAGTAAAGTGCATGGTGATATTTAAAGTGCATGATGGATGAAAAAGGAACCAATACGTTATCACAGTCCAGAGTCATAGTGCATGATGCATATGAGGGGACAGTCAATGCTCATTTAGTGATCGATCGGAAAAAGCTGTTTGTCAATCTTGAGCTACTAGCACGGATGGACTGGTATCTCCTCCCTGAGGGAAGGAGGTGAAAGAGATGACATGCAAAGTTTAGTAAAAAGCCAGAACTGAGAGAGAGAGAGAGAGAGAGAGAGAGACACACACACACACACACACACACACACACACACACACACACACACACACACACACACACAGTATGTGCTTCTAATAATAATACTAATGCATTATTACTGTGTGGATGGGGATTTGTATTTCATTTCATAATCAATTTTGAATTCTTTGCTTATTGGCAACCAAGGATCTCTTGGAAGTTCCGGCTACCCAAAAATTGTCACCATGGGAGACCGGGCTTAAGACACATTAGCAATACTGAGTTATTTTAAATCACAGCTAAAAACCCACCTGTTCATGATGGCTTTCACTTGATTTATTGATTGTTTTATTTTGAGTTCACCTGTTTTAAATGTGTTTATTGTCGTTTTATTCTACTGCACTACATTTTATTCTGTATTGGAAAGAACTTTGTAACATTGTTTTGAAAAGTACGGAGCCCCTGAATGGCCATGCATTCAAAATATATTTGATCTTGTCCGTACAAGATACTATCTTGTCCGTACAAGATAATTATTATCTCGCCTGTACAAGATAATATCTCATCCGTACAAGATATTATCTTGTATGGACAAAATATTATCTTGTACAGACAAGATAATATCTTGAGATAATATCTTATGGCCTATCATTGAACACAATTAACTCTTCATTGTTGGTAGGCTTTCCAAATATTTTCCCATGTTTAACCCCCCCCCCCCCCCTCCCTACATAAAACAGCATATATACCTATTCTGTACAACTTTACTATCGGCTGCATCCTTGCATCAAGCAGCCCACGTCCCTGGTCCACCTCTCGCTGTTCCTCTGACAACATTGAATATGTTTTGGAGACCATCTCTCCTGATGCTGTAGACGTCTCCCTGTGGTGGTCTGTGGAAATCAATAGTAGAAACAAATAGCATTTAGTTATTCAGCAACCTTACGTAATATAGAGAAGATCACAGAAGATCAAAGTGTAAAAAGTATAAAAGCTTTAATCCCTATAAAGATAATATCGGATACATTTTATACATTCAGTATATCGTTGTCAGGCAAAACTCCATGTTTGAACTTGTTTTTTGTTTGTACCTGTATATTAATATAAATACATTAACCCATTTTGGGCGGGAACCCCTTTTGGTGTTAGCATTATGTTATGCTTTAGCTATTTAAAAATAGCAGATCTACAAGCTCATAGCACGCCACTACGAGCTTGTAGGTCTGCTATTTTTGAAAAATCGAAGAACGACTGACATAAACATAGCTTTTTCAGAAAACTGTCAGGATGTAGAAGACATTTTTTTAATCTGATCTCAGGTCAGAATGGGTTAAAATTAATTAAGATAAGATTAATTAACTTGAGCCAGAGCATGTGAGCGGAGCGGCTGCATTTTGAACTGAGCGTGGAGCGTGTTTTAAATGTTGCAGAGCGGCTTCCGGAGCGAGAATTGTCCTCCGCTCCAAGCCGCTCAGTGCACACGGCACACGTTGGTGCATGTTTAGAACCTAAACGCGTTGATTCAGTGTGTGCAGAGTGCATTTACCAAAAGTATTATAGTGCGCTGAAAAATTGGAACATTCATCAACGCGTGATTCGTGTGGCGACTGACAGTGCCAGCAACATGATCAAGGCATTTTTACTTATCCTCCCTGACGTTGAAGGAGAAGTGGAGAAAGATCATGAAGTAATAAAAAAAAGCCTCTATATGGCCATTGGCCGCGGCGCTGTGTTTCAATTGTTATACAGAGAGAGAGAGAGAGAGAGAGAGGGGACTTTAGTCGCAGAAATAAAGGATTTTATGCAACACGTTGTCTTTCCAAATTAGTAGCAGCTCCCTTTAATTCCTCTGAAGTGACGCAGAACTTCCAGTCCCCGTCCACAAAGTGCAACAGTCCCGTATATATTATTAGGCTATCAACTGCCAAGCTTGGCTAGCAGTTTACATCAATCTGACATTACATTACATCTGACTTGAGCATACTACAGTGTCACTCAAAAGCATCAAAGGTAGCAGGAGCCAGTTCCATAATTAACCAATTGTTATAATTCAAAGTGGTGTATACTCCCACCTCACACTAAGTTCAAACTTAGCCTAGTAGTCATAGATTAGCTTTAAAGTCAAATAATTTTTTTAAGCTATGACTAGGCTAAGTTTGAACTTAGTGTGAGGTGGTGCAGAGATCAGCAATCTCGAAATGTGGCACAAAGTGACACATGCCGTTATAGATCTGCTATTTTAGCTGCATTTGAATTTTAATCCTGAAAAGTTAACAATGTTGGTCATGTCTAAAGTAGTACTAACTTCCGTTGACAGTGAGTGCCATCAACTGAACTGATCGAGAGTAAATGTTTTTTAAAACATAGGCACATAAGCTAATTGCATATTTCCATCGAGGCCCTTATTCATGTACATTATGTGTAAGAACGTGCAGTAAAAGAGAAATAAAACAAAACATAAATTCAATATAAATAAAACAATAATCAAATGGCATCTGTGTGGCCTCCATTACAAGCACGCACCTGGACTGTCGACGCACTCCTCAGCTGTGAATTTCATGAGCATGGTCACCTGCTGTCGCTCGGAGAGGGGGTAATACCCGGCCCGGATTCCTGGCATCCCCATAAGGAACAGCAGGCCTGCCTGCCAGGTGTTTGTATGGGCTCCTTTTTAAAGCGCTTATGCTCCGGAACCTTGCTTTTCTGTAAAGACAGAGAGGGACTAAATCAAACTAGGATTAAGGCGATACCAATACCAGTATACTATAAACCCGCCAATAACGTCTGAGTACGCGCACACACACGTGCCACACACCCACACTGTGGCTATGCAGGCCAACGCTGGTGTCGCTGTTTTCTCCTGGAGGTGTGCGATGCCCTCATGGCTGATGGTGCGCCAGGTGTGGCGATCAGCAGCCAGGTCTTCCAGTGCAGAGGGTTGGATAGCACAGCACTTCATGAGGGTCTTTATGTGGTTTGATGAGGTCAGATCAACATATGGAATGTCAGAACAGGTCAGCTCCATATATAAAGATCTAAGAGTGGTAGCGGAGACATTCTCTTGAGTGTACAGGGTTTGATGAGGGCAGGGCCTTAATTTTCGGGCCTGTTGAGAACTCTAGTTTTTGCTGGCTGCTGGGCGTGGCTGCACTAATAACTTTGGGGCAGGTCCGTCTAGAGTTTGAATGGACAGGTATCAGTCAAAAGGGAGACATCGAAGAGGAAGGATGGATGGGGAAGGATCAACATATGGAATGTCATAACAGGTTCTGACATATATTCCATATATGGAGGGTTTGAGGTCAGATTAGCTCTGGTCCATATCCTTCTACTGCTTCTACGATTCTGCCCTGCATTATAAGGCTATGGGACTTCGGTTTTAAATCTCAAATCGAAATCAGACCAGCCTCTTTAGTGGAAATCTCACGAACGTTGCACCTACTCACTAATACAAAGATGGGTTGTGACAATAGAAAGCCTACTTTCCTTAGTGGACTCTGAGCCTCCCACCACTCGTATAAACGGTACTTTTTGGCCAGAAAGGGATTTTTTTTCACTGGAGGAAAAATATTCTCTATGAGGAAGTTCTCTGGGCAATATCGGTAGAGGGCGCATTGGAGTAACAAAGTATTTTTTTCCTGGTGGAAACAAAATCCCCTTTTGGCCAAAAAGTACCGTTTATACGTGTGGTGGGGGGCTCAGAGTGGGTCCACTAAGGAAAGTAGGCTTTCTAATGACACAACCCGTCTTTGTATTGGTGAGTAGGTCAAACGTTCGTGAGATTTCCACTAAAGAGGTCTGATTGTCTCCATCAGGCCGAAGGCATGGGGGGAGAATATGTTTTGCACTCCGTCCGTGTGTCCTTCCGTCCGTCCGTTATCAGCTAATCTCCAGCACCGTTGGTCCGATCAATGCCAAACTTTGCACACTCCCTGGATGCCAACGACGAACCTCTGCCCCAAATATTCCTCAACGGCCTATTATAGCGCCAACATGAGGTCGATTTAGGCAAAACACATTACTGTAGATTACTCGTACACATTTTATCCATAGTTCCATACATCACACAATTCGGTATACACTATCTCCATAGTCATGTGATCAACACGGAGCGGCACCATTTCCCATCTTCCATCCTGATTGGCTAAGATTGGCTTCCAAAGCTCACACGATTGGTCCGTTTCGAAAAAATGCCACGAATCACTAACAGTGTGCAATTTCCGTGAAATTATACAAGCACATTCCCACTAGGCAGAAGACGACATCATGCGACATGCCAGACATTTTCCCCCCAAATCAGCCTCATGGTGGCGCTATAACAGGCCAATTCCTGTTTTTAGCTATAACTGCATTGATCTGTATACAACTTAAGTATGGCACTCCCTAGAGGCCATGGAAAAACATTGTTCCTGCATCCCTCCACATCTGCCGGTTATAGTGCCACCATGAGGCCGATTTCTGTAAAACACATTGCTTATGTTAGTTGCACAGATTTCTTCCAAATCTCACGCAAAACGGTCCACATGATCTCTGGATTTCTCAGATTCTACACTGATTGGCTTACACACTATCTCTATAGTCATGCATGTGTTCAAGACGGATCTGTCCGATATATCATTTTCCATCCTAATTGGCTAACATAGGCTTTCAACGTTTGCAGGATTAGCCCGTTTTGAACAAAAATCCTCAAATCATCCAATTGCCAGCCGAGCCAAGGCAAGAAGAAATGGCACCCTTTTCACATTGGCCTACTATAGCGCCACCAGGAGGCCACAACCTAACCTGCCCTGGTGGAGACATGTGCCGAAGGGGCACTTTATCTAGTTTTGATTTGAGATTTAAAACCGAAACTCCCACTGCAGGGCAGAATCGTAGAAGCAGTAGAAGGCTATGGAGAGCTAAGGTCAGATGTATAGTTGCTGGCCAATATTGATGGAATCAGGGATCTCCATATATGGGCTTAATTGCGACAGCAAGTCGCATTTACTATGACATCAGGGATCTCCATGAGACCTGGGCTGCCCATATATGGGGACTTTCCCATGTAGGCTATGGGGATTTTTGAGTGACTGACTGATGGACAAAAATGTACGATAAAAAAAAACATCATGGCTATAAACGAGTAAGAAACAAAAAAGCCTGTTATTCCGGATGGGATGGGATGTTTAGTAGGCCTAATAGCCTATGTGAAGGCCGGTAGACCTACATCTAATTAATTTTGTCCTAATGAGTCCGGTCCGGTCGTAATGGCAGTGTAAGTTGTGTAACATCTAATAAACAACACTTGTACATCACCAGAGCCATATTAGATGGCTCTGTAGGCTACATCACACAACGATCGACTGCTAGCATTCTGTATCCACTCACTGGAAGCTCCGTGTTCCATGTTGTTTTTTCTCCATACATGAACACTGTACATCATGTCAGTTAATAAAGTGTTTTAATACCTTCAAGCCACGGATAGCCCGTCGAAGCGGACCGTTTCCGTTGTTCAATGAGAGGCTGTCCTGTTTGTTTGAATCCCGTCTGCGGCTGCCACTGACTGACTGTAGGGCAGGCCTGCTTCTTTGTCCCACCAGCCACTTTAATGACAAAAAATAATGGGAAAAAAACATAGGTCTCTCACTCTCAGACATGCGCATTGCGCAAAGGAGGGAACGGGTTTAAAACCACACACGCACACGCACACACACACACACACACACACACACACACACACACACACACACGTACACACACACACACAAATGCTAAATCAGTACTAGTTGGCACCGTCTATAGACCGCCTGATCAGCACGGGTTCTATGATATTCTTGAGGGGTGCTTAGCTGGGGAGGAATCTGTAGAGAAAATCCTGATTGGCGACTGGAATACGGACATGCATCGTAAGGAACTGCCTGTGTTTAAATCGTTTAGTCGGCTCTGTGATCTGCATGGTTTCAGCCAGCTAATTACCCAACCCACAAGAGTGTGTGATTCTACTCAAACTGTCATTGATCTCATTCTGACCTCGGACAAATCCAGAATCTCCAAGAAAGGGGTTATTGTATGTGGGCTCAGTGATCATTTTATGATTTTCTGTACCCGCAAAATACAGAAACTAAAATTTGACTGTCACAAAACAGTCATATCTAGGGACCTCAAAACCTACTCTAGTGAGGCCTTTAACCTAGAACTGGAGAGACTGGATTGGTCCGATGTGCTCAGGAGCTCACTAGTCGAAGAAGCATGGCTTGGCTTTAAAACCAAATTTACAACAGTACTAAACAACATGGCTCCTCTGAGAACCATCAGGGTCAAAACCCGCTCGGAGCCATGGATGAATTCGGACATACTGACTGCAATGAAAGTCAGAGACAACAAATGCTCTGAACTTCTTAAATGCAAGTCCAAGCTAGCCAAGCGCTTCGACAGTGATCTCCAAACCAAACTGTGCATCCTTTAAACCCAATGTAACAAGCTAAGAAACGGTGTAATTGCCATGACCAAATCAGCCAAAAGTAACTTTATCAATGATAAAGCCGAGGAAATCAAAAACAATACTCGGGAGCTCTGGAAGCTACTAAACAACCAACTAGGCTGTGGTCAGAAACTTAAAACCAGGTTTACTAACATAAACATCAAATCAAATAACACCCTCATCACTGACAAGGTTGATGTAGCCAATCACTTGAACATCTTCTTTACAAACATTGCAACAATGCTGGTTAACAAACTGCCCTCCCACTCTGGGCGTTTTGGTGTAGAGCACATCAAAGGCTTCTACAAAAACCTAGGTGTTTGTAAAGATGATTTTAAAATGACAATGGTAACAACTGAGGAGGTACTTAAGAAACTGAGTGCCCTCCAACCCCACAAGGCCACTGGCCATGACAATATTCCCTCCAAATTTCTCAGAGACTCAGCCATTTCCATAGCTCCAGTCATCACCCACATAGTTAACCTCTCCATCAAACAAGGACAGGTCCCCAGAGATTTTTAACTGGCCAAAGTAACCCCCCTGTACAAAAAAGGGAGTAAATTAGAACCCGGCAACTACCGCCCTATTTCTATTCTAAGCTCCATCTCGAAAGTGATGGAAAAAATAGTCTATGAACAGGTTGAAAAGTATCTTGCCACTAATAAATTGTTGTACGAGTTCCAATCTGGTTTCAGAACATCCCACTCCACTGACACATGCCTTCTCTATTTGAGCGACCACATCAAACACGAGGTGGATGCTGGAAAATACTGCGGCATGGTCATGCTGGACCTCCAAAAGGCTTTTGACACCGTGAACCACTCCATACTGGTTAACAAGCTTAAAGCTATTGGTTTTGATAGCACATCAGTGAGCTGGATGCAATCCTACCTGGAGGGGAGAGAACAGATGGTGGAAGTGAACGGAACACTGTCCCCCCCCCTCCCAGTGAGCTGTGGCGTCCCACAAGGAAGCATACTAGGGCCTTTACTGTTCCTAATATATGTAAACGACATGACTTCAGCTTGTGACTGCAACTTGTTCCTGTTCGCAGACGACTCAGCACTGCTGGTCTCGGACAGGAACAAACTGCAGGTTGAAAAGACCCTCAGCTCTGAACTCGGTAGAATCTGCACCTGGCTCGCTGATAACAAACTATCCTTACACCTGGGAAAAACTGAATCCATTCTCTTCGGATCAAATAGTAATCTCAAAAAGGCAGATGGCTTCTTGGTTAGAGTTGGTGACGATATTATCACACGGAAGGATCAAATTACCTACCTAGGTTCCATCCTGGAGGCCAATCTTTCCGGTGATAAGATGGCCACCAACGTAATCAAAAAAGTCAATCAAAGAACAAGATTCCTCTACAGGATCTCCTCACTGGTCGACAAAAACACCTTGAAGACCTTAACAGGAGCCCTCGTACAAGGTTTCTTTGACTATGCATCCACCTCCTGGTACCACAGCACCTCAAAGGCCCTTAAAACAAGGCTCCAGACCTCCCAAAACAAACTGGTCAGGCTCCTACTTGGCCTCACCCCCCGAACCCACCTCACCCCTGCCCACTTTGACAGGCTGGGATGGCTTAGGGTCGACGACAGAGTACAGCATCTTGCAATGGGTCTGGTCCACAAGATTAGATACACCACCAAGATACCCATGTACCTGTCTAAATACTTCCTTAATGTAAACGAAGTCCACACCCACAACACCAGAGGGAGTGCAACAAACCATGTACAACCCAGATTCGGCACAAACAAGGGGCTAAATTCTTTTCGCTCCTATGCGACCAAAATGTGGAACGCCCTACCAACAGTCATTAAGACATGTGAATCCCTTGGCTCCTTCAAAACTGCTCTCAAAGGGCACCTACGGATGGCTGCAATTCGAAACTGGCCTCTGTAAAAGCTGATTTTTTATCTGGATTGTACTATGTTTTTGTATGGACGTGGTGTTGGGTGCCTGCACATATGCACACATGGCATCAACGCATGGTGTTGTGTGCAGGCGCCCTACACTCTGTCTTTGTACTATGGATTGTACTATGTTTTTGTATGGACGTGGTGTTGGGTGCCTGCACATATGCACACATGGCATCAACGCATGGTGTTGTGTGCAGGCGCCCTACACTCTGTCTTTCGTTTTCTTTTATCCCCCTGTTCCCCTCACTGTATATATATTTTTTTCCCTTTTCGCTTCCTATATGATGAATTCCTGTTCTGTTCTTTAACTACATAGAAGTGTCTATTTGTTTGTCTCTAAATGTTTTGATGAATTGAACAATGTGGACCCTGTTGTAAACAAGTGTAAGGCTTAATTGGGTCGTCCACTCACAGTTAACAGTCTTTGTATTGAGTTTGTGCTTGAAATGTACTGTAATTCTGCAAACTGTTAATAAAGATTTCAATCAATCAATCAAACACACACACACACACACACACACCTTTTGCCCCCTGTTGGAGGAGGAGTGTAACTGTCACTGAAGAAAGATTGGATGAATGGATCTGTATTGCAATTGCCATAATGCGCGCGCGCACACACACACACACACACACACACACACACACACACACACACAGACAGACAGACAAGCCTGACACTGACACAGCCTCTGAATTTTCATTTTGTTTCACTTTATTTAAGGGTAGAGATTCAGGGCGACACATCCTCTGAATTTTCATTTAGTTTCACTTCATTATTCACGGGTAGACTATAGATTCAGGGCTGGAGCATTTAAGTGGCATCTGCATAATTGCATTTAGCGGCATGGTCAGTAATAGTTGGCAAATGTGTCCCAAGTTGCATAATAGTGTGTCCATATAAAGTGCTCCTTGGAGCACAGGTCTCCGCCAGACAGTGCTGAATGAACCCCTCCCAAGGGCCCTGGCGCTAAACCAAATCAATTAAAGGCCCATGTGATTCACGTGCACATAACTGATAAGTAGACCATTTGTTGCTTCTATTTTAACCATTTTGATGGGAATACTTTTGATCAATATCAATACTAAATAATGTAAGTCAGGACTCAGGACCAAAACCCTTAAAACTATAATATATCCAGACAATCAGAAAAATGTATACTATTTATTATAACCCCAAATAAATGATCTTAATAGTATGGTATTACAGAAATATAGGAGTCTGTCAGTAAGAACCTTAGAAGGGAACCAAATTATCAAATGAATCAATATATTACCTCAGTAGTTACCGTAAAAGGGAAATACCCTTTAAAATCCTTTAAAATCTTTAGCTAATTCCAGGCAAAGAAACACTTTGAAAAACCCAAATAGTAAATAGACGAAGCATCGACTACAACAAATATAAAGTATAGGGTAATTTAAAAAAATGAGTCTCATTGAAACAGATATTACAAAGATGCAGGCTTTACATATTAATCCATAGGTCTGAAAGGAATCATGAATAAAGTTTCTGAAATTGTCCATGGTTTTTAGGGAGAATATGACGTCATCCAAAATGTTCCCGCTCATTTTAGTGGATGACTCTTGATCTAAATCAATCCGTCCAATTTTTGACGGCCCCATCGCAGTCGGTCTCGTTGCTAGTCGCGTTAGAATTAATCATACCTCCCGTCGAGACAAGCTTGCTCCATGGCTATCTTCTGACCCCCTCCCCCCACAACACAGCCACGGAGCAAGCTTGTCTCGTCAAAACCACGTGACTCCCATTGAAAATGAATTGCGAACTGCTCTGCCGAATACTGGACAACTCACCCCGGTGCTTGCCCGTTTTTCCTCCCGGAATTTTCACCAGTGAGGGGGATAACTTTGTAATATGCTATTGGCTGTTTGTATTCTTTTTGGAAAAATATAAAAAGATACTCCTGTGGAAAGGCTATATTATTTTACTTATATTGACTCTATAAACAATTTAGTATTATTTAGTATATGTAAGGTTTTGCACACTCAAATAGTACTTTGTGAGATAATCCCCACATATCCTACAACAACTTCACTGTAGTAGCTTTTCATAAATTATAATTGTACTTGCTGTCATAAAAGTTTATAGATAGAGAAATTCAAAGTCCAGCCGTCTGCTGTCCAGCCTCTCCCACCCCTCACTGGGGAGAATTCTGGGAGGAAAACAGAAACGGGGTGAGTTGTCTTGTTACTAACTAAATGTTTTTTGCCGCTCTATGAGTCTTCATGTGCGTGTTTCGATGAGCTGATTGCCTAAAGCATTGGCCACAGACCGTACAAGTAAACGGCTTTTCTCCTGTATGACTCCTCATGTGTGTTCTTAGATGAGGCATTTCACGACAGCCTTTACCACAAACTGTGCAAACAAAGGGTCTTTCCCCTGAATGCATCCTCATGTGTAATTTCAGTGAAGACCTTTGATTAAAACCTTTACCACAAACTGTGCAAATAAAGGGCTTTTCCCCTGTATGGGTTCTCATGTGTGCGCCAGAAACTTTTTGAGCAAATGTTTTGCCACAAACTGTGCAACTAAAGGGTTTTTCCCCTGTATGAGTTCTCATGTGTGTTTTTAGATGACCAGTTTCATGAAATGCTTTACTACAAATTATACAGATGAAGGGCCTCTCCCCTGTATGATACCTTATGTGCAATTGTAATTCATGCTTGTGACTACAAGCTTTGTCACAAATGCTACAAATATAAGGCTTTTCCCCTGTATGAGTCTTCATGTGTGATTTTAGATGAGCACCTTGACCAAATCCTCTGTTGCAAACTTTACAAGTAAAGGGCTTTTCCCCTGTATGAGTCCTCATGTGTATTTGTAGAACCTCCGGATGAGGAAAGTTCTTAAAACATACTGTGCAACTATGGGGCCTTTCTCCTGTATGAATTCTTGTGTGCAACCTCAGGCTTTGCTGCCTTTTAAACATTTTGCCACATTCTTTACAACTAACGGGTCTCTTTTCTGAGTGACTGATCATATGTGATTTTAATTGGCCTATATGAAAATAGCTTTTGCTGCACACTGTACAACTATAGGTCTTTTTCCCGTTATGAATCCTCATATGTAATTTTAGAACATCCCTTCGACAAAAGCTTTTGCCACAATCTTTACACGTAAAGGGCCCTTCTCCTCTATGGATCACTTTTTTGTGCTCCATCAGACTTTGCTTACGATTAAACCTTTTCCCACACACTTTACAACTAAAGCCTTTCTTCCCTGTGTGGAGGTGTTTCTTATCACTAGTTGTTTGTGATGTTTCACAGTCCTCTACAATAGCTTGGGTTTTCATGTGTTGAGTTGAGCTGCTGGCTACAGGCTTTGCCTCCCTGTTTTCACCACCATCTTCTTCTTTTATCACTCCTAGTAACTTCAACCCCTCCCCTGGTGTAAGAAGTAGCTCATCTTGTTCCTCTTTAATCTGTGGAGGCTCCGGTTCCTCCATGACCAGATTGGAGTTCCTCCTCTGGAAATCTAGGAAAAATGTCAAAAGTATTCATTATTTCATTGTCATTCATTCCACGGTGCTCCCTCAGTCTTAAAGCTGTGGTAGTTTCAAGAACTGCAGCTGTACCTTCCCAAGACCTCTGGCCAATTCTACAAATGCCTTTTAAAATCAGTAGTTCTCACACATTCAAGATTGTTTATAAATGTAAAAAGAAAAAATAGCAGATGTACAAGTCGCAGCACGGCACAAAGTGATACGCTGTGAGCTCATACATCTGCTCCTGTGAGCAGCAGTTTGTACATCTGGTCTTTTTGAATAGCCTTTTTGAATTTCAAATGTATATTATTTTAAAGCCTCTTCCTTTCTCTAAAAGTATGCGCTGCAGCGCCGATTCTGAGAAATATGCTTTCTTGGGAGATTTGCCTTGCTCATTTTAATGAAGCTGAAATTGATTAGATACAAGCCCAGACTTTTCTGGAGAACAGACACGCATTGCTCACGCGATTTATTTGTCTTTGGTTTAAATATAATTAAGGTAGGCTGGGTGCAGACAGAGAAATGTGACATGGAGGGAGTTTTACCACGTGTTACCATCGCCTTTTCGGGATTTGTGCTCATTGTGCTGTGATAGAATCTGGAATAATCTTTACCTCACAGCAATGCTGTTAATCAGCCCCTAATATCGATGTTCTGTTCAAACGCATCAATCTGAACCTCAATTCCGAGAATAACGCGGCCAAAGATCGTGGCTATGATAGAACTCTATGGAGCGGATACAATTTCCTAGTACAGTAACACATTGTGGCCCTCATTTATCAATTGATTGTAAATTCTGCCTTAAATTCGAGCATGGGTTTTGGCGTACGGTCATGTCCGCACAGAATTTATGCAGTGATCGCCGTACTACAGAATATAAATTTATAATAAAATCATGAATTTGAATGAATGGTTTTCCAAATATCTTCCTACTAGGACAAGGTTTAAACCACCCGTACATTAAACTAGAGCCCGATCGATCCGTCGGTCGCACCGATGTATCGGTCATTTTGGGCACCGATGCCTGACATCGGTGTTTATTTAATCCGATGTCCTGATGTTTATATAGCAGGGGGAAGGAAAAGTAATTAATGTTTACTACAGTCCATCCTGCATATTGACTCTCTCGGTCCTGCACCGCTGTTATTTTTTTATATATTATATATATATATATATTATTATTTATTTTTAACATTGAAAACCTATTTACATCACTGACTTTAGGGGTACATAATAATAATTAACCAATTAACCATAGTATTAACAGGTTACCATTTCGATAAGGTTTACAGGTTAAACCCATAGACTGTAAAAAATATGGACAAAGCGTTCCCCGGGTCTAACATGAACGTAAAATGAAGCCTGTCAGTCCTTGAATTGTAAGTCGCCATCTTTCTAGATCTGTTTGGACCCAGCTGGCCCATTGGCTGGCCGAGACAACGAGGCGGGACTTCCCCCCTTCTTCTTAGTTGGTTTTTATTTTGACTCGAGTGGGTGGGGAATCCCGATCATAGACTGTAACGGTAGTCACACCCCTCAGAACAAGCGCGACTTTATGGTAATTTCTTTATAAATGGGACCATCATTTTCCAAAAATAATATTATGACATTAGAAATTAGACTTTAAACTAGTGACTGGAAGCAAAAAGTATTCATGACCATGTTTATTAAGGTAATACAGTCTAGGTGAAGTTGGGCCCAAATACATGGACTTCTATGGGGCTATGGGTTTTTTTGGGCCCAATGACAGCGCCATTATATGAACTTTCAGGAAATCCCGATTTCCTTGTGGCTTCACAAAATATCTGTCTGACTGCCCCCTGGTTAAACCCAAAAAATCCCTTCATTGAATTTAAATGTATAAAAGGCATAGTGCACTGAAACAAATTCCAATCAACTCTGTTGACATGGCAATAAAGTCTTGAATCTTGATTTAGAGATATGCTGTGTATTTCAGCCTTGTGTATTTCAGCCACAAAAAACAATATTAATAGTATGACTGCTCTATTATTTGAAGCCTATCCTACTTACAACTAAAAAAGACAACATGACATAAAATTGTCACTGATAATTTAATCTTTTTGTAGGACGGAAATGTACACTAATGCTGAATATAGGAGGGCATATATAGGGGTGCATTTCATTTTGAAAAAAATGCCTTATGTGCCAAAACATTTTATTTAAATGTATTCAATGTATTCTATTGTTAACTTGGTAAAATGTATTTTCTATTATTTTAATTGATTACTAAACATCGGTCCAAAACATCGGCATCGGTGGTGTAGGTCTCTCCAAAATCGCCCCAAAAATATGGCATCGGTCGGGCTCTACATTAAACAGTACATACCTATATTGTACAACTTTACGACAGGTTGCATCCTTGCATCAAGCAGTCCACTCCCCTGGTGCATCTCTTGCTGTTCCTCTGACAATGTTGAATATGTCTTGGAGGCCATCTCTCCTGATGGTGTAGACGTCTCCCTGTGGTGGTCTGTGGCAATCAACAGTAGAAATTACTTTTTATTTATCTTTCAGCATACCACAGAGAAGATATATAGATTAGATATATTATATTATATACTAAAAATATCACATTTTAATCAAATACAACTTTTTTGTTTTGTTTAATGGATACACAAGATTTTAAACAAAGGGGGAAAAAACTTTCCCTTTTTTCCCTGGACCAAAAGGCAGAGCCGATTTGTGTGTGATTTCCGATATACCATTACAAATCAAATAAAAAAAATAGCTGCCATTTTGAATTTGATTAGAATCAAATATAATATGGCAGCTATGCAGTGTAATATTTATAATTAAAACTACAAGACAGCGTAGCTAACATGGAGATGTGGCCTCCATGAACGAACACGAACGAGCACGAACCTGGACTGTTGACGCACTCTTCAGCTGTCATTTTCATGAGCAAGTTCACCTGCTGCCGCTCGGAGAGGGGGTAATACCCGGCTCGGGTTCCTGGCATCCCCATAACGAACAGGCCTGCCTGCCAGGTGTTGGTAGGCTCCTTTTTAAAGGTGCTTCTGCTCCGGAACTTTGCTCTTCTGTAACGAGAGAGGGGAAACAACCAGTGTTGCCATGTAACTTTGGGCTTCTTTTTATGTCAAGTTGCTTGTAAATATTGTTGGTTGGGATTTTTTTGGGGCTTGTTTCTGTAGTTTCAATTTGTGCTGGTACGTAACGTATGTATGTACAGTATGCATGTACGGTATATATACTGGATGTTGATGGTGACGTAATTAAAATATGTTTCAATGTCGGGTATAGATAAAAGGGTAATGTCTATGTAATACATGATGTAATTACGTCACCATCAACATATACCTACCACGCATTAATTTGTGTTTGCTTTGCACAAACAGTCAAAATTGTCCATTCATTGTCAATGGCATTTAATGTTTGTAGTCTCTCGAGACAAACTGTTGACTCCGTCAAATTCAAAGGAAAAGAGGGCACTGTTTTTCCTTTATTTTTTGACGATGGGTTTTCAGATTGGTATTAGCCTAACCCTGGTCCAGTGCTTACAGCGAGTCTCTCTCTGACGCCCTGTGGAAGTCCCTTCCGCAGCCCTCTAGCGATTTTCTCACTCCCGTGCGAGTGTTTACAATTCCCAGCAAATAAACAAAACAACGTAACTACTCACAAAGTTCACTGGTTGGATTCATTTAATCGAATGATTAAAATAGTGTCTTTTAGAGAGAAGCTGGTGACCTGAGACGCTATCATGCATTTCATTGTAAAATTGTCAGGTATTCACAGAAAAAAAATATTCACTATTACAGTAAGTACAATAACCAAGTTGGGATATCTTGTACAGCCTAACTGTAAATTGAAATGATTGGTAATGATCTGGTTGGATTCATTTAATCGAATGATTAAAATAGTGTCTTTTAGAGAGAAGCTGGTGACCTGAGACGCTATCATGCATTTCATTGTAAAATTGTCAGGTATTCACAGAAAGAAAATCTTCACTATTACAGTAAGTACAATAACCAAGTTGGGATATCTTGTAAAGCCTAACTGTAAATTGAAATGGTTGGTAATGATCTGGTTGGATTAATTTAATCGAATGATTAAAATAGTGTATTTTAGAGAGAAGCTGGTGACCTGAGACGCTTCCCAGCTCCGAGAATAGACATTATATATTCCCAGATATTTGCTGGGAATTGTAAACACTCGCACGGGAGTGAGAAAATCGCTGCGGCTGCGGAAGGGACTTCCACAGGGCGTCAGAGAGAGACTCGCTGTAAGCACTGGACCAGGGCTATAAGGCTATTAGCCAAGTCTAGTTCCAATGTACTGCTAACATTGATATGATGTGAAGCATGTGAATACATTCATGTTAAATGTAGGTCTTAATGTGTTGTAATGTTGTAACATGTTTTAACAGCACGTTTACAACTTACAACGCAATATTAGCGAATCTAAGCTAGCGAATATAAGACTTCCGGTGGACGATCTCTTCAAAAATAAGAGTACCCTCGAGAGTAAACTGTTTATTTGCACACAAAAACACATCTAAACGATTAAAACGCATTTAGACGATGCTCTACAACACACATTATGTTTCTTTGTAAAAAAATGAAATCAATAATAACTTAAAACTTAAAAATATATGTAAATGGATAAATGCGCTGTTCACTGGAGTGCGTGGCCTTTACAAACCGGAAGTGAAAAATGCCTTATATTCGCTGATTATACGGAGCCGGAGCTCTGACTAGCATTCTGTATCCACTCACTGGAAGCTCCGTGTTTCATGTTTTTTTTCTCCATGAACAGTGAACATATGTCAGATAATAAAGTGTTACGTTTTTACCTTCAAGCCACGGATAGTTTGTGTTATTCAATGAAGAGCTCAGAGCTGTTTGAATCCCGGTTATCCCGTCTGCGTCGCCGTCTGGATGCTTTGTTTGTTCCACCATGGATAAAACACGGCCCATACTTAACTACTGCTTGTTCTGGCGGGTCATGTTACTATGTGTCTCTCACGCATGCGCGTTGCTCAAAGAAAAGTCTGGTCCACAACCCCCCTCTACTCCCCACACATTTTCAAAACAGTGGGAATGCAACTGCAAGTATATGTTTTGCGGTTTTGTATAGTAGCTTTAACTCATTTTTAATCACAATCACTGTTTTTGGCACATTACAGGTTATATGGATGTATTAATCATGGGAGGAAACATCAGTCACCCAGAGGTAGCACAGGCAGAAGTTACAATATGACAGATACACAAGAGAATAGAGCAATACAGAGATGAAGACCTACTGTAATAGGAAAACAAGCCCCTGGGGGTTTTGTGTTATCAGATTAGCAACCTTACTCGTTTCTTAAAACAATATTTTATACTCTATATTTTATATGTTTGTATTATGCAAATGTCTGTTTAATAACACAAAGCAATGAAAAATATTGCCAAGAAATCCTCAAATGGTAATGCAGTAGCATAAAAACAGGATGCAGCAAAGCTGTATGATCAGTGGTCCTACCCCCCCCCCCCCCATGAGACTTACAAATCCCAAATGTTTATAAACAAATCCCAAATGTTTGTAAACAAATCCCAAATTTTTATAAACAAATCCCAAAATGTTTATAAACAAATCACAAATGTTTATAAACAAATCACAAATGTTTATAAACAAATCCCAAATGTTTATAAACAAATACCAAAATGTTTATAAACAAATCCCATGAGACTTGGTCCTACCCCCCCGACCATGAGACTTACTACAGGTCAACTGGTAGTGGTCCTACCCCCCCATGAGACTTACAAATCCCAAATGTTTATAAACAAATCCCAAATGTTTGTAAACAAATCCAAAATGTTTATAAACAAATCACAAAATGTTTATAAACAAATCCCAAATGTTTATAAACAAATCCCAAATGTTTATAAACAAATACCAAAATGTTTATAAACAAATCCCATGAGACTTGGTCCTACCCCCCCGACCATGAGACCATGAGACGAGACATGAGACAGGTCAACTGGTAGTGGTCCTACGAGGTTATTTGTAAAGCATATTTCATGACATGTAATGCAGCTCAGTGCTTTACAGAGCAATAAAGAAAAAAATCACACCCGTGTGAAGTGAGGGGCGCAATACGTGAATAGTGAAGGCAATACAGTGAGGACATGAATAACACAACTCAGGGCAGTTAGATCTATGATGCACTTCAACGATCATGCCCTGAAAATGTTGAAGTAATAAAGAAATATCCTTTGAAACAAACAACTGTAAAAAACAACAAAATGCTAAATGATAATGCTTTGACCCAATTTCCCGCACTCTGTGTATTGTGTGATGGAGGGAAAGGCTGCAGGTATGATATGATATGAACTTTATTTGTATAGCGCTTTTCAAAACATAATTCCAAAGTGCTGCACAGAACAGGATTAAAAACAAGAAGAAACAGACAGTAACAAAATTATAATGGCAAACAAAACAATATCAAGCATGTATGTACAAATTGCCTAATTAAGTAATGAAAAAGTACTCTGTATAAAGGTGGGTTTTTAGACGAGACTTAAAAATGGGGATGGGTGGAGTGGGCATTCTTAGTCTCAAGCCCAACACACACCAGGTGCGCAGCGACGCGGCAAAATAGAACGGTGGCGTATCGGAGCGTCAGGCGAGGCGTGAACGCGCGTCGGACGCCGCCGGTGTGCGATAGGTTCATTGACGCGCGGCGTTCGCAGACGGTGTGTGAGGCCCTTTAGTGGTCCTTTTTGGGCAAGTAGCTGAGAATTAATTCCCCCACCCCCAGGAAGTACACCGCTTGGGCGATGCCAAAGAGAGGTGCTATGACCAGGGCTCTGCAGTACGCCCCCTTCATGAAGGCTGACGGACCCTCATTACGCATGATCTTTCTGACGCAGTCTGCCACTCCATTATATGCGTCTTCTGCACTCCCTCGGTTCAGGGACTGCAGTCTCGTCTTTATCACATCTACAGGGGTGACAGCGACAGCAGCCGTACTCCCGGCAAGACACCCGGCCACAAATGACACGTAACAAGGCGCAGGCCCGTCTGCGCCTCGTTTACCCAGGATATTTAGATTGGCAAAGAGGGGAAAGTAGATCATGGAAAAAGGAACGTCTCTGAGTAGTGTGGCTCCTAAGCCTTTATATAAACCAGCAATGCCCTTTTCCCTCAGCAGCTCTCGGGTCAGCTGTATGGCGGTGAGAGATCTGGTCTCCACAGTGCCCGCCACCAGCTTTTTCTGAGCCGCAATTCGTCCGGCATCTTGGAGCTGAATTTTCAACATCTCCATAGGAGTTGTGACAATAACCGGGCATGTACCCGCCCCGCATGCAGCCAGAATTTCCTTGACCAATGTGAGCTTCCCGTCCTTCGTGAGGTGTTGCCTGAAGAAGTCATTTGCAGCCAGCTTGATGGCTTTCTCTGGAGTGACCAGCGCAAGGTTCACTGCCGCTCCTCGGTACATCCCGAAGTATCCCTCCGAACGGATGGTCTTGATAAGGCAGTCAGACATGCTAGTGTAAAGGCGAGATCCATTTTGTTGGTTTTGCAGGCGGGTTTTGGCCAGGTCAATGGGAAACACACAGGTCACTCCAATCAGGCCAGCGATCCCCCCATTGATCAATTTGGCAGGAAGACTAATCCGCTTGTCAGCCATTGGCAGAGGCCAATGGACGTGTCAATCAGTCTGTCGGTTGTTTGGTAGGTCAATCAGTTGCTGCCCCACTCTTTAGGGGTCAGTTACACTGTGTCTCTCTATGTATGATGGAATAATGAGATCTAATGGTCTTGTCTTCTCCCTGAATTGATAAGAATGGATATTGTAATACTAAGTAGACTAGAAAGGTGGAATTCCGGGAAATTGCAAGTGTGGTTGCACTGACACATGCATGTTGTAATGTACAATCATTAGCGTTTGCGATTGGCCTGTTGTCTCTCGATATGTTAACGGTGGCATAACACTGTGCAGTGAGGTGGACTTCATGATTTCGGGATCAGCGTAGATATCTTTTTCATTAAAGTCAATGATGTGAAATCCTTGCAATGAAGTTGTTCTACTGAGTGCAGAGTATGCCATTCCTGGTTAGAAGAACTGTGTCAAGGACGACTGTTGATTGTGATGCCTTTATACAAGAAAGGTGTGTTGTGGATGAATTACGTCTTACCATTTATATTAATGTGACGTCACTCCTGCCTGATTGGACATTATATTGTCCAATCAGAAAAGGGATATAAAATGTACTTTTGGAGTTACAGAAAAGGTTACAAAAAAATCACACTTGTGTGAAGTGAGGGTAGTCCACATCTCTAAAATTAGAATTTTTTCTAAACCATTTTCTACAATGCTTCTTTCCTTATTCCGTCCTGGATTGTTTCTTTCTTCTATGAATTATCTGGTTCTGTTTCAATTTATTGTTTGTTGTGAAGCTTTTCCACACAACAGTTGTATAGTTTCTTTCCTTTGTCCATCCTGGCTTCTTTCTTGTATGAAACAAAATGATTACAAGATGTATTTATATCAGCCAGATTTACTGCTACATTTACTGCCCTAAACAAACATTAAAGTCCATAGATTTGGCTGGCAAACAAATGACAACATCATAACTGCCCTAAACAAACTCCACATAATCGACTGACCTTTCTGAAATACATTCATTGGAGGGAGAACAATAGTGTGTTTGTAGAATAAAACTCCCCTCTTCTAGGAGTAATTATTACTAGAAGGGGCCATTTGATGTGATTTGATGATGACGAATAAGTCAGATTAGCGTGCAGCTGGTGCACCAACTTGGGAGAGTTTAGGGCTATAAATAAACATGGCGGAAGATTCCGGAACATTACTGCAGTCGTTTCTGTCCCCCACACAGCACAGAAGGAGACATGAAGAACTACTACCACGTCTTAGGCGTCCAGAACAACGCGCCACAGGACGATATCAGAAAAGCGTACAGGAAGCTGGCGTTGAAGTGGCACCCGGACAAGAACCTAGACGACAAGGACGCAGAAAGGAAGTTCAAAGAACTCCTGGTGGCGTACGAGGTGCTGTCGGATGATAATATGAGGGACGTTTACGACCGCAAAGAAGGCCTCTCAGGCATTGACCGTGTTCACAATAGTAAGGATGTTTACGACTGTAATGAAGACATCACGAACAGGGGCGGAAGCCGTTCTCACAAGAGTACCGATGTTCACAACCGTACAGAAAGCCTCACGAGCAGGGGCGGAAGCCATTTTCACAACAACAGACATGCATATGATACTAATGAAGGCCTCTCCAGCGGAGGCGGAGGCCGCTTTCACGACAGCAAGCACTTTGGCCGCAGGCTCTCATGTAACCGAGACGTTTTAAACAAGTTATTCCTCGGCCTCTCAGAGCGTGAGGTTCGCTTGCTGCAAAGCCTGATGCCCACAACCATAGCCCACTTAAAGAACAGGCTCAGATGAACACGCTGAGTGGGTGTTGACTGCTGTCATTGTTCTCATTGATGCCATAATTATTTTATTGCTGAATTGTTTTGTACTGTTCTGTCATATTGTACTGTCAGGCAGAAACCTTGAATCTCCATGGCTCAACCTTTATGTTTTTTTTCCGTAATTGAACGCCTTCATTGGTCGAACAAGAGTGTTGTGTAAAAAGTACCAAAAAGTATAGCTACAAGCTCACATTTACATCCGTCCGTGGCTATGGTCGCAAACTAGTCTTTAGATTAGTTCTATCGGCAGCAACACTGCAGAGCCCCAATATATATTTTTGTGTGTGAATGCTTCTCAAATTGTCTGAATTCAATATCTTAGATACACCATCCCTCCATATAGGCATGGCTGATGTCATCAATATAACATCATTTTCTTCTGATCACACAAACAAGGCTGAAGACAAAGGGGATAGATCATTTTCCGCTGTAGCGCCCAAACTGTGGAAGGATCTTCCACCAGTGTGTCAAACCTTGCCTGTGTTTAAATCACGTTGGACAACTCGATCACTTGTGCGCTATTACTTGGCTTTCGATGATCCAGACAGACCCTGTTATTGTCAGTTTATTGTATGTTTCCTAACTTCTGACATTACGTGGTCAATTGGGTTTTCCATTATGATGTCATCATGCTGGCTGCCATAATAATATATGGGTCTATGGGATTATTCCAATATTATGTATTATGTTATATTAGCATCTCCACTTATATAAACGTTGTGATAAAGAGTGAATACAATTTGTTGCCTTCTTAGACTAATGGCCTAATCTCTAAATCAAGCGGGCTAAGAACCCAAACTGATGATGACACAGGCAGGCACACACACACACACAACAGTTCCTGAAACCACAGCCTATAAGCAACAGACTATTGTCAGTTTTCACGGAACGGGACTCAAAATGAACGAGCAACAAAGCAAGACCAGCTCCTCAAACAAAATTAAAAAGTTAAATCTCTACCACTTTCTCGTGTTCCGATACCTTGAACTAAACAGGAATCATCCCATCGAATGCGTCTGTAATCACCTGTCATCGTTCACATGGCCTAAAAGCCATGTGCATAGATAAAACAATAAAATGCCACATCCTGTAAGCTGATCTTGTGCATCAAATAGGATATATTTACAGTACAGGGCCCAGAAGCCATGTGCATACCGGTAGATAAAACAATAAAATGCCACATCCTGTAAGCTGATCTTGTGCATCAAATAGGATATATTTACAGTACAGGGCCCAAAAGCCATGTGCATACCGGTAGATAAAACAATAAAATGCCACATCCTGTAAGCTGATCTTGTGCATCAAACTATCTTGATCTTAGTTAGGCCTACAGTATATTACATGAGGAGTACTGTGTTAACAATAAGTAATATGTTCAAGACACATAACTTGTTTTTGACAGGGAAGTGTACAGTGTACAGTGTACAGTGTACAGTAGGCCTACTCCAATGTCCAGCAGATCAGGAAAGGCGAGATCCCGCAGTGACAACTAGTCGCGACCAGCAAGAAACTAGTCACGACCTGGAAGAAACTAGTCCCGACCAATAAGCAACTAGTCGCAACCTGGTCGTTGGTCGCTACGGGATCTCGCTGTCTCTCCAGCAGATCTTATTCTTGTGAAAACAGTTATCTTTACAAAACCCTTAAACGAGGCTAGGGTTAAATCCCAATATCTAAAAGCTTTTGACTGAATCATGCCAGAAAGCAAGGTATTGATCATAGAATTCTGTAAAGCCTGCTGGAGAATTCACGTTTCCACACATTACAAATGTTATTTCATACACAATATACTGTGTGGTGTTTTAAATTTGGTCAAATGTTATTTCATACACAATAAGTGGTGTAAGGGAAGACAACCTCTTGCTTTTTGACTATCAAGCTGTCTTTAACTATAGTGTTTGGACTTTGTTTTTACAGTTTGTGTTTCATTGTTTGTTTCTTTCTAATCTGTGGCACAGTATACAACTCACAAAGCTTTTTTTATTGCTGCTCACACAATCATTGTTTCCAATGCGTCCGCCGCGTGGATCCCCTTGCCGGGAGTGACAATCTTGTGAGCAATGTCCCTGAGATCCTTCTTCTGCTCAGGAGTGAGGAAAGGGTATGCGTGAGGCATCCTGACTCTTCAAGGTTGGGGAGAGCTGGGTAAAGCTGGGAATATGTGTTGATGCTCTGTGCCTTGACACATCGATGATCGAAGTGAAGGAATCCGGGGCTTCACTTACCTTTTATGTCTTAGGCTGCGGTGCTTCTGTCATTGCGGTGATGTCATTCATCTCCTTATTTGGAGCCCCCGATAGTCATGCCCAAAGATAGGGCCTATATGATGTCAGGCTTTGGTGTTCCAGCTAGGCCCATATATGGAGCTTCCAGGATGTGGTCTTGGTCTATGATGTATGATGTTTGACTTGGAGCTCCATATATGGAGCCAACTGAATCGTTTCAGTCATACATCATACCAGCACATTCTTCAAATTGGATCAGAGAGCTTGAAATACCACAGAAACCTACTCTATTTCGTCATCGAAGAATTTCAGAACTGAAACATTTCATCTGCATTATCAGTTGACTACTTTGCACTTGTTTTAGAACCAACGAGAACCTCTGTTTTAAGTAGTTTTTACACTTCTAGTTTGCCTGCAGAAATTATGGTATTCACATACCGAGTCTTCAGCACTCTGCGTCGAGCCTTCTCAGAATCCCACAGTCACATCCTTGTGTCTTTGAAGCATGGACAGGCCTCAGTCAACTATGCCCAGAGCCTGGTTGGAGCACCAGAAACCCGCCTCACAGCCCTGGAGAATGGCTTGAGGATTGCCTCAGAGAAGGCTGGAGACACAGCCTCCTGCACAGTTGGACTGTGGATCTGTGCCGGCAGTCGCTACGAGAGTGAGAGGAACAATGGAGTAGGGTTCTTTCTGGAGCACATGGCTTTTAAGGGGACCAAGAACTACCCCCAGTCCGCCCTGGAGCAGGAGGTGGAGTCCATGGGTGCTCACTTGAGTGCCTACACCTCCCGGGAGCACACTGCATACTACATGAAGACCCTGGCAAAAGACCTGCCCAAAGCCGTGGAGCTGCTGTCAGAGGTGGTGCAGAGCAGCCTGCTGAACGAGGCGGACCTCGAGCAGCAGAGGGCCGTGGTCTTGCGGGAGCTAGAGGAGGTGGAAGGCGACCTGCAGGAGGTGTGCCTGGATCTGTTGCATGCCACAGCCTTCCAAGGCACCCCTCTGGGACACAGCGTCCTGGGACCCTCCAGCAATGCCAGGGTTCTTGCACGTCAGGATCTTGTGGAGTATATCGACAGCCACTACAAGGCCCCTCGCATGGTGTTGGCTGCTGCCGGAGATGTGAACCACGAGGAGTTGGTCAGCTCAGCCAAAAATCACTTCAGTGGATTGCCTTTCGAGTATCGGGATGACGCCGCCCCCGTTCTGCCCCCCTGCCGTTTCACAGGCAGCGAGATCCGTGTTCGTGATGATGCGATGCCCCTGGCACACATCGCCATCGCCGTGGAAGGAGCTAGCGCCACCAGCCCAGACATTGTGCCCCTCATGGTGGCAAACTCTATCATTGGCAGTTATGACGTTACATGTCTCGGCGGGAAGCATATGAGCAATCGTTTGGCTCACCAGGCAGCGAAACACAACCTGTGTCACAGCTTCCAGAGCTTCCACTTATCCTACAGTGACACCGGCCTGCTGGGTATTTACTTTGTGACAGATGGACTGCACATCGACGACATGATGCACTTGTCACAGAATGCGTGGATGAACCTTTGCACCACGGTGACAGAGAGTGACGTCGCCAGAGGCAGAAATGCTCTTAAAGCCAGCCTGGTGGGACAGCAAAATGGGACGACGCCGATTTGTGACGATATTGGCAGACACATCTTGAACTATGGCCGGCGCATTCCTCTTGCCGAGTGGGACGCACGCATTGACGCTGTGACACCCAAGATGGTGCGTGACATCTGCTCTGAATACATCTATGATAAGTGTCCAGCTGTAGCCGCTATCGGCCCCATCGAGCAGCTACCCGACTACAACAGAATGCGCAGTGCTATGTATTGGCTGAGGTTCTAAGTTCTACCTTTGTAGAATGCATGCATTGACGCTGTGACACCCAAGATTAGGGCTGCGCGATTATGGCCTAGAATGATTATCACGCTTATTTTCGATCAATATTGAGATCCAGTGTTGTCCCTGAAGTGTTCAATGAACGATTGTTCATGAACACGTTCATATTTTGGGTGAATGTGAACTGAACGTAATGTATTTCTGCTTCATAAACATTATTGTGAACTCGTTTACAGGACTTAAACTATTCATCTGGTCAGATGTAGAGTTGCTGGCTGGTTCCATATCTGCAGATCTCGTTGATCTTCTCCATGTAGGCCAGGCTACAGGTAGTCAACACGGGTCCTGAGGCAGAGTCAGTAGAGCCAGATGAGGCCGGGGGCATGGCCAACATCTTATACGTGGCCAAGGGTGCGTGAGTCAATAGTCATGCTCCGCCAAAGTCTTTGGGTGGTTGCGAGCTTGACCAACGGACCAGCATGTCTTGAGTGTACAGGGTTTGATGAGGTCAGATCAACATATGGAATGTCAGAACAGGTCAGCTCCATATATGGAGATCTAAGGATGGCGGCGGGGGTAGTGTCTTGTCTTTTCTATGTATGGCTATCCAGGGTTTGTTGAGGTCAGAGTCGTGATCTTCATATATGGAGACGGCCATATATGGAGCGTATTATGAGGCGTGTGGGACTGACGGCCATATATGGTGGCTTGACGTGTCACAAGTGTGTCACAAGGCGTAATGGACTGATGGCCATATATGGAGGCGTGACTGATGGAGCGGTGGGTTTTACAGGTTTTCATAGTAATCTGCGACCTAACAAACAAACAAACAAATGCATTCAAAAAGAGTCTTATGTAGTACGAGAGAAAGCGTGAGCTCCAAAAGTGCTATTTGGCATGCCACTCTACAAAAATGGTATATAAAGTTTTTCCAAATGGTATGTGCCTTTCCAAACCGACATGTGCCATTCCTGGGAGTGGTATGCCGTAACAAAAATGTTTTGTACGATTTTTTAAACGTTATACCGTTTTACAAAACGGTATACCATAAATGGTGTATACCACTTTCAGCAGTTCTGTGGCCGTTTGGGGTAAAACTCAGTCTCTCAAGTGGAAACCACGACTGGGTGCAGGGGGCCTTTATAGTCTAGGCACGAGGCTAAAGACAAACCTTAGCCAGGTTAGAAATAATTATAGTAGAGCAGGAGGTAGGATCTGGGATCAGGTTATCCGATCAGATCACCCAGCTGGAGCACACACAAGTCCAGGTAAGATTAATTTAATATTTTAAAATGCCAATTAGGTGCCAGAAAGCTGTTTGGGAGCAGGTGTCTGCATGTGGCTCAGCTGCTGCTGGCTGCTGCTCTTTGTCACAATGACCACTTCCTGTCTGTCATGTTGCTTCCTCCAGAAGCGTCATGGTGAAACCACAAGCTTATTATCTGCTTCAGTTGAACACACACACACACACACACACACACACACACACACACACACACACACACACACACACACACACACACACACACACACACACACCTTTTTAGGTCACAGCCCCCTAAAATAATCCCCCACCTTAAGCACATGGTGTTGTTGAGCAATTAGTTTTAGTTTGAGGAATTATACATTTAGTTTGACTCGTGTTCCATAAATTATGGTGAAAATGGCAGATCACAACGTATCTAGATCTGCTATTCAAAATGTTTGCCTCATATTGACATATAAGGTATTAGTTTGTTGATTACTTTTGATGCAATAATGGTCTTCTTTCTTTATCCAATACCGTGAAAATGAAGCTATAGTGCATAAAATCGTAGCCTACATATATAACTCAGCCTACCTATGTCATTTGTTCTTTATTTTAACATCTTTCTTAAATTAATGCCCTCTACTAAACCCTACGAAAATAGCATGCAAATACACAAGGTGTCCCACTCTTCAGAACAATGTATTTTGCTATAGTCAATATGTAGAAAGAAATCGCAAAAAAAAGAAGAAAAAACGACTATGCCCAGAGCCTGGTTGGAGCACCAGAAACAGAAAACAGAAACAGAAACTACACCACAGACAAAGAGGAAACATGTGTGCCGTCATTGTTCAGAGTTCACAGCGAACATGGACTCACACGACGATCAGAGCCTAACAGGTTAGAATCATATCTCTTAAATAGCATTATTATTGTGTATTAAAACAGCACACTTGTGTGTTATGTTAATGCTGGATGTGTAAAAGAAAGCTTTTGTTATTTATTTTTCTGTCAACATAGGCAGGTATTTGGTGTAGAAAACTCTTACTTGTAGCTCCACTACAAAGAGGCAAATATAATTAGAAAACTTTAATTACCAGTTAATTTGTAGATTTAGATTTTTGTATTACAAAACATTATACATTAAGCATATACTTTGGTCTAATAGCCGATCTACAAGCTCACAATGTGTCACAGTGTGAATCTTGTGAAATGGGACATTCTGTATTAGCACTTTTACTTTTGGTACTTTGAGTACACTATGATTCTTTATTCAAGTACATTTTGAACACCAGACCAGAACAGAGTATATCTATATTGTGGTATTGACGCTTTTACTCAAAAGTGCTAAATCCTAAATGTGAATATTGTTTTCCAACAACTGCTTACTTAATACTTATTATTAATATATCAATGTGCTGCTGCAGTGGTTTTCAACTCTTTTCATATCAAGGTCCATTAATGATTGGGCATTTGAGCCTCAGACCACCATTTGGGCCTATAGGCCCAAAACTTTTAATCATGTTGTTGTTTTTGGATAAAGCAATATTGTGACTGTGCGTTATACAGTCATTAATGGCACGCCTGTGCTGCTGCACACTGTGCACAGCACATGCACAATGCATCTACAGAGCATTGTACTTTTCTGCATATACTGTAATGAATGCATGTTTTCTCTAGTAACTTGAACCGGATTTTGCGAGAGAAACAAGCCAAACAGTAGGCCTATAGCTCACTTAGCTGTAAAGTCTGAACTGAAAAAAATGCATTTAGCTGACATAATTTATTTTGGGTCCAAAGCCCGTCAGTTACCTCTTTTTTTTCTTCCTGTTTTGCTGGCATCCCAATGAATATTTCACACTTTTCCTGGGCTGTGTGTGCGCTCCAGTTTCTGTCGATTTCATTGGTCATCTGACCAGTTTCATTGGATCAAATCGACAGGAAGTGGAGCACACACAGCCCAGGAAAAGTGTGAATACAGGTCCTGCTTAGAAAGGAAATCCAATACAAAATGAGTAGTTTAGTCACAAGATGTGTGTGTGTGTGTGTGTGTGTGTGTGTGTGTGTATTGTGTGTGCGTGCGTGCTGGTTGTCAAATGACACAGAGAAGAGGCCCTTTCCACCTGAACAGGCCCCCAGCCGCAAGACTCCGCCCACCAAACCCAGACGTAGCATCAAGCTGCGTGGAGCGGGGCCAACGCAGCAGGCAGCCAATGACCTGCGTGAGGCGGGACAACCACAGCAGCCAGCCAATGACCTGCGTGGGGCAGGACAACCACAGCAGCCAGCCAATGACCTGCATGGGGTGGGACAACCACAGCAGGCAGCCAATGAGCTGCATGGGGCGGGAGCCGCGGGACAACCACAGCAGCCAGCCAATGACCACAAGGATCAGGTAGGCTATAACTGTTACTTTCATAGAGCTATAAAGGATAGAGACCGAACCAGGTAGTTGTGGCAGCTTCCAACGTTGGATAGCCTTACTGGGGGCTTGGTTACTTTCAACTGGCTCTATGAACAGCAGCCATATTGGAATGAAATTGGGCCTCTTCCTTACTTTTCCCCCACTTAAGATTGATTCCCCACTTTCTATTGAAAATTAATTGGTTCAGAACCCTAAAGGTTCTACGAATCTAGAATGGAACCAGTTCTTGAACCAAAGTTATTTTGGTGGAAAGGGGGCCTTAGTGTAGCGTAGTTACTAATAAATATTCTCTGCTGGTTAGTTTGTTGGATGTGAACTGATCCCCAAGTTTCTCCGGTCAGAGAGTGTATGTGACACCAAGGTATATTTAATTTTCAACAGAATAGTACCGGTAGTTTATTGTCTTTAGTGAGCCATGGTTTCTACAAACAAGATATAAGAAATGGAGTACATATTAGCTATAGCGTGACAATAAAGGACCATATGAATGACAAGTAAATCAAATATAGCTCAGAACATATATGGCAACAGAATGGATGTGTATAAACAGGTACACTGGGCATTTATACACTAGAACACATGTAAACAATCATAGTATGGCAAAGTGAGCAATACATCAGGTCAATACAGAACATAAAGGCTTACATTGGTCAAGGACGCATGGCTGCAGAGAAGTGAGTGGTGTTGGGTACTCAATGAGAGCTGCAGGTTCTGCATTGCATGTTGCCTGTGTGAAGGCTGGAGACTGAGTAAGGGCTGTGGAGTGAGTAATGGCTTATATAGGGCACACCTAAACTGTGATTGGTCATTGGGTTGAGTGGTGTGATGGCAAACACCTGTGTCATTGTGGATGCAGGGAATGGGAAATGTCCACCAGAGGCTGCCATTCAGACAGCATGAGATAATTCACAACAGTTACAGTACATTGGTTCTAAAAGGACTCCTATAACTCAGGCCCTTATTCCACCAAAATAACGTTGCTTCCAGAACTGGTTCCATTCTAGAAAATCAGGCATCACACCATCAAGGCCTGCCAAAATACATTTCTGTCGACAAAATCAATTTGGTCGACTAAAATGGAAACTTTTCAGTTGACTAAAATATGACTACAATAAATTACATTGTATTCAAAAGACAAAAATGACGAAATTGCTGTCAAAATTATTAACACAGTGTCCAACTTGTTGAGGTCGTAGCCTACTCATTATAGTATATGGGCAGCCTGTAACTTCCATGGACATAAATGGCCATCCCCAAGACACAGACTGAGTGGTAGCACCTCGCTTACAGAATTGTCCCGGAAACATCTGTTTCGCTTCACTGGGCTCAGAGCAAACATTGCTTCCATTGCCATAACCAATTAATCACGTCAAAGGTGAACACAAAAGCACTCAAAAGCAATCTAAACAGTATGATGTACATAACATTAAAAAACACCAAAAATTTTAAGAAACATAACGCCCTTTTAATAGATACCAAACAGCAAGAGACAAATAATTTAATGAACATTGGAACTTTGTATAAAATCAATCAATATAAAATAATATTGATATATAATATGTAAAATATTGAAATGTACAATTCATGATAAAAAAAAGGTTCATATAACTGAACAAGTTTCTAATTGTGATGGCAATATAAATTGTGATAATAAAAGTAAATTCCGGATACTGGAATTTCACTTTGAGTGTAGTGGAGTATTTCTACATGGTGGTATTGATAATTTTAGGCTTTTAACATGTGAGTACTTCATCCATCACATGCAGTTTGTTTTGGTAGCCCCCAAAAACAGGGCAAAGTCCTGCTCCTTTAGTAACAGTCCAGCCACGCGTAGTTCAGCAGCACTCTGTTCACGCGTCGGGACTGATAGTGATACTCGCTTTGTCTGGCGCCATTCGAGAAGTACAAGTAGCCGTGGTTTTGGAACGCGGCGTCCACACTGTACCCGATGCCCGGGAAGTCCTTGTACACGGACCTGGGGTACCCTCGGTCCATTGTGAACGAGCCCTCGTCGAAGCTCCAGTACAGGTTCTTGGAGAAGAAGAGGGTCTTTCCCGTGGACGGTACGTGAACGGCGGCGTCGATGTCCGAGACATAGGAGGGGAAGCCCAGGGTGGACAGGGGCTTGGGGAAACCCCGTAGGACTGTGGTACCTCGGGTTCCCCAGTACTGACGACCGTGGAAGAAAAAGACGGTGTCCTTGCCTATAGGCGGAAAGGAGTAATAAAGGGAAGTTAAAGGGCGAGTTCAACCCCCAAAAAAATTCTATTAATTACTCACCCAATGAAGCCTTTGGAGATAGTTTTTCCGGTCATTACATTTTTGGCTTAGGAGGACAATTATTATTATTATTATTTTAAATTGAATGAATTCAAGGCTCTACAAACGTGTGCATGAATTGCTGATCAGCAAGCTGGTTCTACAAGCTTGTACATTTTCAAATACTTTTCGAATCGTTTTCACTTTCAAACAGTAGCTACAGAAGAATGAACATACTCATGTAAAGTAAAAATGAGCTCAAAATCATATAGTAATTGAGTCAATGTACATAGTTACTTTCCCACACTTTTTTACCTTTGTGTTCGTACGCGGCACTGACACGGCTGATCCGAGGCCACGTCAAGCTGATTCTCTTCATCGTCAAACCGTTGCCGTTCTTCTTCCAGTAGTGGCCATTTTTGAAGAAGTACAGCTCGTTGCGGATGGCGGTGGCCGCGTCGAACTCCAGGTCCCGGTCGCATCTGGTCGGAGGGCGTGGCGCGGGTTTGGGTTTGGGGTCGGGTTTAGGCTTGGGCCGGGGTGGTTCGGGTTTAGGCTTGGGCCTGGGTTCGGGTTTAGGCTTGGGCCTGGGGTCGGGCCGGGCGGTCCGGGTGCCGTACAGAGCCTGCACTCCTCTGCGGTCATCGGCGGGCAGCGCGTAGCCACGTGTGTCGACGTAGTGGTAGGTGGGGAACATCAGCGCCGAGGGGTCCTCAGAGTGACCCAGGCCTGTAGGGGTCAAAGGTTATTAGAGTCATCATTTACTAGTTTAGTAGTAAAGGGTCTGTTTTGGTTTAATTTTACATGTTACTTTTTGTTCATTTGTATTGGGGGGAGGAGGGTGTGCAACATTGTTTTCTCGCTCAACACTAAACAAACCAACATACAGTACAGTGTAAGTGTACAGTATATCATTGCACTATGGGGTAGTGGGACTGACCGAGCTAAATGATGTACCGGTATGCATGTTGTGAGTTTGTAGATCGTCTATTCTCCCTATTGTCAAAGATTTTTGACAATTCCTGGGGTCTTAGAACTGACATGCAGCCAAAATATATTGGAAGATACAATTATCTTGTCTTACAGTAACCCCCTTCCTTTTTCCACAACCTATGATTTGAATGTTATTGTTATTTTTCATGTTATGATTATGAATTGAATATCCTGGACCTGAATGGAAACAAGGAGGAGCAAGGACTTTTTTCGGTGATATCCTTTTAGACTATTAAGTAAGTCAGAGAGGCTTATTGTCAGTATCCGCCAGGGTGTGGGAGTCTGTCCCCGTTTCAATGCGCTAGACCACGGGAGATGGTATGCTGAGGTGGAGCGCTACAGCAACCATCAGCTCCCAGTACTGACTGCACAACATCAAGCCGTGCTACTCATACGCTGAGTTGGCAGTGCCTGGGATCAAACCCATGGAAAGGAGAGTGCTCTACCGACTGAGCAAACCGGACACAAATCTGACTAATAAAGTATTCAATCAATCAATCAATCAATCAATCAATAACCTCACCTAGGGCGTGGCCTAGCTCGTGGGCGGCCACCAGGAGCAGGTTGATGCCCCTCTGGCCAAGCACCCACTTCTCGTCGTCGTCGAAGTGGGTGTCGCCTCCTTCGCCCGGGCCCGGCGCGTTGGCGTGGGCCAGCACCCCGCCCGGCCCGTCGAATGGGTAGAAGTCCCCATGGTGCCTGGCTTTGAACAGCAACATGATGTCTGCTGTACCACTGGAGATCTACATACATAGATAGATAGATAGATAGATAGATAGATAGATAGATAGATAGATAGATAGATAGATAGATAGATAGATAGATAGATAGATAAAATATTAATAATAAATTAATGTAGAGGCATTCGACATCCAAACCTCTAACTCCACATGGTGAGGGCCCATCCAACAGAAAAAAGGTGCAGAGAGGATTTGTAGTTCAACTGAAGACTCTTTATTATCTCCAAATATATCTCCAAACAAAACATGAAATAATAAGTGAGTAAGCGGTCAAAAACTGTATGCCTTCCTGGCCTCACCAAACATTTTCTATTGTTCCCAAAATGCATGTCAAGTGACCTTAAACAAACGGTTCTTCCTGGCTCCCAGTGAACCTTTCAAAATAAAAGTTACAAATAACGGTTCCACAATCACTGCAGGGGAGCTTTTACTTTGAAGGGGAGAAATTATACACGAAGTGCACTAAATTGACATGACATACCAGGGATTCTAATTAGAGGTGGAGGCTTCTAATAATCCAAATGAACAAATAAAGAAAACATAAAACTGGCTCCAACAGATTTATTAAAAAAAAAATCTAAACGTGCCCTCAAAATGAACACCGTGTCCATGACGTATACCTGCTTGAAGTCCAGCGGGATGACGTCGCTGTAGAGTTTGAAGGCGTGGGCGATGGTGGCGTCCACCTCCCTCCTGCTCAGCTGGTTGGTGTACAGGGTGATCCTGTAGGTCACCACCCTCTGCCGCCAGCGGGGGCGCCCGGGGAAGTGCTGGTAGTCGTCCACGTCGGGCACGCCGCAGCGGGGCTGCGACATGACCTCCAGAGTCCTGGCGTCCGGCCTGCCCGTCACCTCCAGCCCGAAGAAGCGCTGCATGCTCTCCAGCGTCTCCTCGAAGGAATGCATGGTGGCCTGCCTGCGTGCGGGGGTGCAACGGTTAATCTACTTAATCGATTACGATCGATTATGAAAACACACGCACACACACACACATACATACCATATATATATATATATCATTTTTATAGTGCTTTTCCAAGTGCTCAAATTAAGTGCTTTACAATGGTTCATTCATTCATACATTGGGAGGTGAAGCGGCGAACAGGGGAAGCCAGCGTCCTCACTTCCCACATTCACACAGCAATGGTGGCAAGCTCACATGCACCGACCGACTCATTGGAGGCAATGTGTTCAGTGCCTTGCCCAAGGACACTTCGACATGTGGACAGGAGGAGCCGGGATTCGAACCACTGACCCACATGTGAAATGAGGGAAACAAACCCATGAAATGTAACAATGTGTATGTTATTGTTCTCTAATGCAATTTCAATAGTGAAAGCTGTGTTGTGTGTTTACCCAGCGAAGAAATGGCGGATTCAGCCAATTAAGCTGCGAAATACCCATAAAGAATAAGCGAGTTGCAGCTCTACTTGCCTGGTGCTGGAGTTGAAACTGGGCGGCTGAGCATTGTAGTAAAACTGTGAGAGGTAGTCCTCCGCCCGCTCTCTGTCACTGGACACTAAAATGTAAACAACAACAAACATAGTACACTGAAATAAAAAAATAAAACAAGGGCTTTGCAGGAAACTATAACTAACTGAAACTGTAACTAAATCAAATCGTACAGAAAATGTCCTTTTAGTCTTGGTGACAAATCTGATCTTCATTATGCTATTCTTGCTACTTGTCTGGCGTCGTTCAATCTCGAACCCCTGATGCATGCATAAGAAAAAAAATGCTAAACTGAAACTTAAGCCCTTTCAAAAACATGAAAAACTAAGGTAGCAAATACGCTTTAAAAGCTCATCAAAACTAAGCTGAAATGGAGAACAAAAGGTAAAAACAAAATACTAAAACAAAATGCTAAACTGTAATAACCCTGATTCACAGTCGGCGGTTCCGTCGGAGCGCCGCCGCAAAGCCAGGAAGACGCCATCATGATCACGACGGTAGCGACCGCTCCATGATCCATGCTGGTACTGTAGCTCACACCTGAGGTGGAAGAAGGCAGGGTCAGGGGTCACCTCCAGTGTACACACGGACAAATGTGGCTTTACTTGGTCTAATGGGGCTAATTACTGAGTGTCAAGTCTCCAGGTTTCCTTCAGAATATGTAGGACACACATTTACTACGACACATATGGCACATTAGGAGTCCAACTACTAACTAGTACTAGTGATCCTCAAATGTTTTATTTGTAAGGACCCCCTTAACCCTGAGAGTACAAATGGAAGTATTGGCATCAAAATATACCAGTATCAAAGTAAAATGACTATCATGTGTAGTAAAATAACTGATCTACAAGCTTGGGAATTTGCAGAAAATAGCTGATATAAAAGCTCACAATGTATGCATCGCAATGTGACGGGGGCTATTTTCAAATACCCGAACTACTGTATAAAATATGGATGGTTAATGTATAATAATAAAAATAATAATATATAGGCCTATCTAAAAAAAAACTATACTAACTATCAAATAACAAAAAGGACAATATTTACCTCTGCGAAGCGTAGTGGAGTAGAAGCAAAAGTATCGATAGTATAGGAAAATACTCAAGCAAAAATAAAGTTGCTTAAGTACAGTTACTTGTCAGAGTACACGTATACTTTCCAATTCTATAGCTATACAACCTTCTCCTATCCACAGAGAAGAGGGTCTGACAACTCCCAAACCCTCTGACACACCTCCTTATATAACCAGGGATCACAACGTTCGTATGCGTGAGTGAGTGAGGCTGTTCGTCATTTCCCCCGCTTGGGGTGCGTACAGTATACGTGCTGCGTTGCGTAAACGCTTACCGTAACGGGGGGGGGGGGGGGGGGGGGGTTGAAAGGGGGAAGGAGGAATGTGTTGCCCGGGGCTGATGTATCAACGGTTCATTCTTTAGATCAGTGGTTCTCAAACCTTTTTTTGGCTCAGGGCCTGTAAATAACCTTTTCATCCTGAATTACATTGTTTTGCACCACCTTCATTTGTGTCAAATATATAACTCTTTCCCCCCCTTCGATACAATGGCATGAGGAAAACACAAGAGAATATCTGCTTCCATTCGGACAGATCGGAAATAACTTTTTACCTGGAGTTTAACCAGACGATCTATAAGCTCACAACGTGTCGCAACGCAACACGATGTAACCTTGTATATTTTGTGACCTTGTTTTTTTTGATGAAGAGACTTAAAGGACCACTTCACCACTTTTCAACCTATCTTCAAACAATTGGTCCTCACTAATGATGGTGATAAAATAGCACATTGTTATCCTACTCGGTCTGTGTCTCATGGGAAGGGTGTGGGCAGTTCAGAAACCCATCCACCAGTGACATCATCGATGTTGAATCCAAGCTAATAGAATTAGCAGGCTTTCTATTCCTGAAAAGTTGCATCGCAAAAATCCATAAACGCCATGAACGTTTTTTATGGCATGATGTCAGAATCCTAAAACACACTGCTATCCCGCACGGGGTGAGGGTTAGAGTTTAGTGAACTGTCAGAGATGTTGTGAAATGTTCTGGCAAAGTGCTGACAACAGTGGAACTTCCCCAAAGCTGAGATCAAAATAATGACTCATGCTGTTACGGCTATTGTATGTATCTGTTGTTAGCCTGTGTTGTTGTTAGCTGTATTAGCTGTAGTTTGTCACTAGCAGATTTGATCTACAGGTGCTGTGTTGTGTTGTTAGCTAGGTATTCATTGAATAAAGCTCCTCTCCTCTCCTCTCCTCTCCTCTCCCCTCCTCTCCTCTCAGTTGTGTTATGTAAGACAGCTGCCTGATCACTGACCTCATATATACTGTAAGCACTCTACTATATACTGTGTCTGTGTGTGTGTGTGTGTGTGTGTGTGTGTGTGTGTGTGTGTGCGTGCGTGCGTCGTGCGTGCGTGCCTGAGCATGGTCATGCACGTGTCCCTGCATCACCATGCACATGAGGTGACTTTATCAATGTCACAACCATGACTCACCTTTACACTATTGTGATAACTTAATATTGTGACTGATAACCTAATCCAATGAGTGGCACCCAGACCCCAACTGATTGGAACTACCGGTGGTAATATTCACCAAAACCAGACCAGAACTCCCACCACAAAACTCCCGGTAGTCAATTTATATCTTTGCAACCACTATATTAATGGCAAGTATTTCCTACAGCAATAAGTCCAAAAATCTGAATTAACTTGCTTTTGGTCAAACTCTTCTGATATTTAAGTAAAGTAGGTCGGGAGAGGCTGGCTTATTGTCGGTATCAGCCAAAAACGCAGGAGTCTGTCACTGTTACAATGGATTGCTGAGGTGGACCTCCACACCTACCATCAGTTCCCAGTACTTACCACAAGAGCTTGCTGCTCCAAGCCGTGCTACCCATACACTGAGTTTGCGGTGCCCGGGATCGAACCCATACACTGAGTTTGCGATGCCCGGGATCGAACCCATGCACTTGTGGTCCAAAGGCGAGATCTCTACTGAGCTACAAGGACACAGATATCTAAAACACTATACAATCACTGCATGTAAAATAGCAGAATAACAAAAACAGACGATATACAAGCTTGTAGATCGGCTATGATTGCTGAAAGTGTGCCTATTCTTGTTAAAACTCGGGTAGTCGTCAAAAGTTGATTTCTCCCTCTGTCATTTCCTCATATTTCTAGTTTATGTCATGCAAATTTGTACAGTGCATATGGCCTATACTGCAGGCCTGGTAGACTAGATTTAGAAGACATTTTGATGCTCTTGCTACTGAAATGACTGATTATTTATATGGTGAAATCCCATCATTTAGCATGCATCTCTATGGGGGAGAAGGACAGCTTGCCCTGTCTCCTCGCTGCTAACGTGACAATTGAACAAGGACGGTTTGGGGAGGGACTTAGCGAAGGGAGGATCAAACTAGCGCTGGAAACCGATGCCAACTTCCTATTGGTTCAGCAACTTAGGTGCCCGCCTCCCAACCCCCCCTGTGATCACGAGGCTACTTTTCTTGTGTCAAGAATTTACATTAATTATCTTTGTCTCCCTCTCTCCTTCCTTCCTTCCTTCCTCTCTCTCTCTCTCTCTCTCTCTCTCTCTCTCCCTCTCTCTCTCTCTATCCCCCCCGCCTCCCTCTCTCTCTGTGTCTCTCAGAGTGTGATAATAAAGAGGATGTGTCTGTCTCTCATCCTGGGGCCCCCGAGGCCCCTGGAGCCGGGGTCTGCCGTGCTGAGGGCCCAGACTCTGCTGTGGTTCCAAAGGAGTCAGCTGCCCCGCCTGCGTCAGCACGGACAGCCCCTGCCCTGCTGGCTGCACGGCTTCGCTACACGCAGGTCACACTATAGCGCCGTTATTATCCCATTTTCAGTTTTTCTTTTAGGTTTTATGACTTAAATTACACCCAAACAACCTGAACTTTGAACGTTCAGACCACAGAAAATCTACTGAATGTTTTGTTTTGGGGGGGGTTTCTGCGAGTACAAAGCCATTGACGGTCACATTATTTTTGTGTCATCAATATCGGATGGGGGGGGTCTGTAACCAAACACATATCATTTTGGGGGTCTTTGGCACGAAGATTTTTGAGAACTTGTACTAAGGGTGCACGATTATGAAATTCTGACCGATCTCCGATTATTTGCAGGGTCATATCTGTCATATCTGTCCAGAGATAAATGAATACATTAATACATGGGTCTGTGAGCTATAATGCCTGTCAAGCTGGGGGTTCTTGAAAATAAATGATGCTCATACATGACTCATAACCACAGAGGAACTAACTCGTCACCACACACACAACCATGTGTGTGTGTGTTCCTAAATAACCACCAAAAATAGCATCAACCTCATATCTCTGCGACACGTAAATTGAAGGTCATGTGTTATGTTGCTCTCACAGGGAGGCTGAGGACATGCTAAAGGGCAAACCACAAGGCTGCTTCCTGCTCAGACTCAGCGAATCCAAGATCGGTTTTGTTCTGTCATACAGGTACACGCGGTGACGCGCACACATTCTTTAAGCACTCTTTACATTATATTTATGTGCATTTGGGAGCTAAAATGTACAGTTCACTTAAACATAATTAACATGCCCACATCATGTTGCTTGCCTTACAAGCATCGATAGGCTACTGTACTCACATCATGAATTTAAATAATTTCAGAAATCATAGCAGGTACTGTAGACCATAGATATACAGTACCTGTCTATGCTGTACACAGCTTGGCTGCTGGAGCAATTAACAGGCAATAGTTGGCAGCAGGGGCTGCCTCTGGCTCTATTAATCAGGCGCCATTTGGTTCCATTTGTACACTCTCAGAGTTACACACCCGTAAGGGGCCATTTGGAACCCCCTAAGGAACCATGTGGACCACACTGGACCACCCTGGACCGACCACACTGAACACAGCCATCATTAGGTACCATTGGTAATGGTAACACCTGTGAAGGAAGTAAAGAAGAGGCCCAATTTATTTCCAATAAGACTGCTTTTCATTTACCTGTGCATTGTCCCTGATAAACAAATACATACCGGTAGCCTACAAAATTGCATTATTGTCGCGGCCGGCAGAAACAACTCTTTTTTCATGTTTTTGATTTTGAACACAGTTGGTTAGAACTCCACATGATGTTTTTACTTTTGTATTTCCTGATTTTTTTATAGTTACTGTCACGGGGCAGCCCGTGCTAGCCTGACACTCAGCCTGAATTTTCATTTCGTTTCACTTCATTATTATATATTTGATATGGATGATAATGTATTTACACAGCAGATATTTGCCATATGTAGTGATAAGGGGGGGAAGGGGAGTACTGACGTTACACATACCATTTAGATGCCATATGGACTTCATCCACAACGACACCAAAAAGCCTATCTTTGTAGGTTTTGGAGCCCAACATGTTCCTCCATTTGTCCGTGGTTAGCCATGCTTCTGGGCTTCCAAAGACGAGTGAGCACCGAGCATTAATTATATCACTGTCACTGTGTGCACCCCAAGTTGCATCGCTGTAACACCAAACCTTGCAGCTTCTTTGATTTGGTCCTCCATCAAGGCAACCAGGGGAGAAACGACGATAATGGGTTTATCCCGACCCATTTCCTCCAGTACAAGAGGAGCTAACTGGTAGATTAAACTCTTCCCAAATCCGGTAGGAAGAAAACCAAACACATCTCCCCCTTGAAGAATCGCCTTCAAAGCACGAAGTTGTTGTGGTTTTAAGGAAGTTATTCCTGTAATTTCTTTTAAAACAGTTTCAATAGCCAGATCGATACGATCACACGTTACAGCAGAGGGGGCAGCCATGTTTGTTTGTGTCTGGACGCCGGCGCTGTTGTTTGACGTCATCGAGTTGAAACGACGCTGATTGGTCGGTTGGATTTCCAACCGAGGTCTGAACCTCGCCTGAACATACATTTTTAATGTGGCTAGCGATTCAGGGGCTGGAGCCAGGCTAAGCCCGTGCCCTATACTCAGACAATGATTGGGGACATGGCATAAACTTTACTACACCTGCTTCCAATTAATTATTATCATCCGGCTTGGAAGTGGCGGTTCAAGTTGTAAAGTGTATGTTCTATTTATTGATACTGTAACTGAAATGCATTGCTGAAGGATACTAATTGTTTTAAATGTATTTATTGATTTGAAGTTGAATTGATTGTAGTGGCATTCCTGTTGACTGGGAAGGTGCCAAGTCCTGCAGAGGAGGAGGGGTGTTTGATTCGAGAGCAATCTTATTTAAAACCAAACTATAGTTTGTGTATGAATGGACGTCCGGAATTTCATGTTTAAGTTCAGGTTAAAACCTTCAGTAATGGTGTGTTAACTCATTGGCCTTTGTATGCTTATGGTGAGTTAATTGAATTGCCAATTTGCTGTGATACAGTTTGGTATGTCTCTCTCCTATAAAGGGGAGACCGCAGCTGATGTGTGTTAGTTAGACCTTGGTTGACACACAGGTAACAGCCTAAGTGAGAGCTGCCAGCTACTTGGAAAGTAAGGGTATGGCCTGTTACAGCTTCTCCTTGTTTTAGGTGTTGTTCAGTAGTGTTGTCTTCAAGTATGTTTATGTTTGTACATCTGTTATTTTGGCCAAATCTTGTTTTTCGTCATTGTCTGGAAAGGTGAATAAAAAACCCATAAAGGGCATTCTTGGACTCTTCTGTCTTTCTGGAGCCTTGGTCGGTCGGCCAACTTCACAGTTACAGTAGGTGGTTTCTGCCAGACAGCAGAGATATGATGTATTGATTGAACAAGTAATACTTCTGGCATAGGCGGCGGGTGCGTTTTACCTTTGGGTAGGCTATAGAATTGCGTTGGGGGGGGACTCTCGCGGCCGAGCGGAGCGAGGCCGCCGCCGCGGATTTATTTATTTATTTATTTCCCAGATGGTCTAAAAATGAGTTATTTAGCATACTTTTACCAATGAATTAGCCTATACACAGACAACGACTTTTGGACGTCTTTTTCTCAAGTCTCGAGTCAGTCAGTGTAGATTACCCGGCGGTGTTGCTGCCCCTCCGGGAGTCGCGGCTCATGGCTCTTAGACGGCACAGAGACAGCAGTCACTCCGCTGAACGTGTCAGTGTTGCTGCAGTGGTGTGAACTGTGAACCGTGCGGGCACTGAGTTCTGACAGCCGACTCACAGCTTCTTCTTCTGAATTAGGCTACTTTATCTTTGCCTTGAAAAAGACATTTTGCGTTTTGCTGTTTCCCAAAACAAACCAGCGCGCGCTACTCTTTGCTGCCTACAAAGCGACTGGAAGGACGAGGTTTACAGACATACCAATAGTAGGCTAGTCAATCATATGCTGATTAGGCCAGTTGCTGTATAGTGTATAGCCTATATCCGATCAGCGATCACCAGGGGGCAGCGACAACACACACACACAAACACAATAGCCTTCTATAATGCTGCGCACATATATTATATATATTTAAAAAAATACCCAGCATAATTTTTGGGAAGGCTAAGCCTTCCCTAGCCTTATGCACCCGCCGCCTATGACTTCTGGCTATTATTTTCACCACAGAGGGAGGGACAGGTGTCGTCATTTCATCATCGAGGAGGAGGTCGCCACGGGAAACTATCTCATCGCTGGGGAGGACAGTCGCCACAGCGACCTGGAGGCGCTCATCACTCACTATCGCCAACATCCTGTGGGTCCGTTCGACGAGATGCTCACTGAGCCCTACTCTCACCAGGTGACATTTTTTTAATCTGTCAGATCTTAACAGTCCCTGCCCATGACGGAGATCTCTGTCAAGTCTAATACAGCACTTTATCGCTGTTGATGGAGATCTCCGTCTAAGGGAGAAGTGATACATTTTCCTTTCCTTGAGGGAAGGAGTCAGGCTAGCAAAATGGGTTGACAAAAGGTGGGTTATGGGCCCCAGGCTGAGAAGTAGTGAATGTATTTGTTTAGGCAGGTTTGAATGAAGCTTAGTCTAAAATAATTACATTGGGGGATGTTGGACCAGGAGGTGGTTTGTCAAGAATACAGCCCAAATATGTAATCTCTTTTCTGGAGATTACTATGTCATAAACTCTCACCTTGAAAGCATGTGCATTGACCTTACTGAGGGAATGTGTGCGTGTGTGCGTTCGTGCGTGGGTGGGTGCATGCACACGTGTGTGCAAATGGGTGAATTTACCATGTACCAAGAATCAATGATAATTTAATTTGATTGAACATTCATTATGTTTTACCAACAACACACGTCTTTGCAATCTCTCCCTCAGTCTGGAGGTATTGTCGAGGAACTAGACGACACGGTTAGAGTCAGCGTGACACATCCATGTGAACAGAACGAACGGACGCCGTCGTCGCCAGACAGTGACACACATGTCGTTCCCGATACAGTGCTGGAACTTGAAGCCCCGCCCCCTGCCACTGCAGTCCACGGTCAGTATAGGTCTTAGCTTATGGGGGGGGCGGGGTTCCAGGTGGTTCCATTTGTATACTCTGAGGCCCCTTTTCCAACAAAATAACTTTGGTTCTAGAACTGGTTCCGTTCTAGATTCTTGGAACCTTGGTGCTTTTTCATGCTTCACGGAACCGGCGTCCATTTTTTTTTGTTCCAGTTTGGTTCCAGTTCCTAACCTAACTTTTAGGGTTCTGGACCGATTTATTTGAAGGGGAAAGTAACACTCTCAACTGGTTCAATATTAGGTGGGAAAAAAGAACCGAACTGGTTCAACCCCGGTGGAAAAGGGGGCTTGAGAGTTATTGGGAACCATTGTTTTAGTTCACTATGATAATAACCTTGCCCAGTCCGTCCTCCCAGACTCCAACCCAGTCCCAGAGTACGCTGTGGTCAAGAAGCTGCTGAGGAAATCCTGCTCACTATCTGAAAACCATGTGGGAGATGCTACAGCACCGCCAGACAAGCCAGAGGCAAGACTGAAATAGAAAAAAAGAAAACCCACAAATAAATAAATAAACAAATGACACATTCCTACAAACTTTTCAGAACAATTCCTTAAAAAAACAAAACAACATACCATTTTCAAAAGACAAATAAATAAATGGTAAAAAGGTGTGAGTGAAGCCTAAAGGGCAGTCCATACTGTCTCCGACCATCAAACCTTTTGTCGGAAAGCTCCAGTACAACTACAACATGACATCACTCGCAACTTCTGAAACGCATTCCTCAGAATTCTTGTTCTGAAAGCTGCACTCCCAGATGTTCGCCGAACACTACTTCGGAGAACAAATTTAAGTCTGGTCTTTCCGACGAAAAGTTCAGTGGTCGGAGACAGTATGGACTGCCCTAAGGCCTGACTCACACCTTCGCAACAGATTGATGTATAGCTGATGCATGAGACTTATTGACTGATGCAAGCTCACAATGCATTTCCAATGGGAGTCACATGGTTTGACACAACATTTGTGTTGTATGAGGGGGTGGGGGGCAGTCGGAACACAGCCGAAAGCTGAAACAAAAATGTTGTGTCAAACCATGTGACTTGGAAAATGCATTGGGGCGGCCATGAGTCCAAAACCTAAATAAGGACGGAGTGATCAGAGCGGACTGTGACAAGATGTTTGATATGAATTATCAGACATGATTTAACTTCAAGCTCCATGTTAGTCTAATTGAAAACACATGTCCCACCCCTGGTGACTGATATTGTTGTCCTATTACATTTTCTTTTCTTTATTATTATTACAATTATTATTATTATTATTGTTGTTGTTGTTCCCAGGAGGTGTTTCCAGTCAACCATGGGCCAGCAGTGTGTTGTGCAGCAGGTGCTGAATATGCCCGGGTCAACAAACCTCCTCGCACCCGGGCTCATGTTGACTCCTCCCCCTATGTCAATGTGCCAACAGCACTGGCCCGCCAGCCAGCACCCCAACACGTACTGCCATTTGTTTTTACTTATAATAAATAAATAAATAGTCGCAATACCACCATGTAGAGATACACTGAATCATTTTATTTGAGTCAAAGACAGTAAGCATACCGTCATTGCATCAAATATACTTAAATTAGCTAAAGTAAATAGTACTTGTACTTGTGCAGAATGTTCCAGACCATTTCAAAATTATCCTTAGATCAATATAGTTGAGTATTTTGTACTTAGTACCTTTTTTCCCTTCACTGCCGACAGGACGTGTTGTCAGAGCTTCAAACGGAGGGTTGTTGTGACCTCCTGCAGAGACCAGGAGGCCAGGGAGCCAGGGGAGAGCCCAGCTCCTACTGGACCGTGGAGCCCCCCATGGAGCATACCTATGAGGAAACCCCTCTTCTAGCGGTCAGAGATCATACCTATGAGGAAACCCCTCTTCTGGCTGTCAGAGACCAGAGCAGCGCTGAGCAGATTGACTTCTACGCTATGGGCAGGTGGACGGACATACACGCAAAAACCCGTAAGTACTGATCCATCCATCCATAACCGCTTATCCAGAGTCGGGTCGGGGGGGGGGGGGGGGTAACAGTTCCAACATCCCTTTCCCAGAGTAACATAGCCACTTCCTCCTGGGGGATCCCGAGGCGTTCCCAGGCCAGGGTGGAGATGTAATCCTCCCATCTGGTCTGCCACAGGGTGTCCTCCCAGTTGGACGTGCAGCGAGGACCTTAATTCGTAGGGAGGCGCTCGGGATGCATCGTACTGTCGTACTAGATACCCCAAACCAATAGCAACATTTTCCAGTACTTTGAAGATCTTTTTTTTCAATGTATCTTCATATAATTCGTCCTCACTTATGCTCATTATAATAATATGGTACCATTTTTGTCCACTTGGTCCGTATCTCAGAGGATGGCTGTGGACATTTCAGAAACCTGTCTACCAGTGACATCATCCATCTAATAGAAACTGCAGGCTTTTTATTCATTTTAAGTGTCTATTTGGTTCTATTTGTACACTCCCTGTGAATTCAAAACTTCACATAGATAGGGAAAAGTAATTTTAGGGGTTATATATAATATAAATAACTGATGTACAAGCACAACAATGTCCTCTAACCTTAGTTTAGTCCAACGCTGCCCCAAAAGAGTCAAATTAATGCTAATACAACTAATACAAATCGGGGTACTTAACTCAAGTAAAGTAGAAGAGTTGTGTGAGCATTGTTTCAAACATGGCAGTCAAAGTTTTTATTTGGAAAGATACCGGTTTAGTATTTCCCCCCCCCCAAAAAAATGTAAACACACTTTAAACCATTACACTAGCTATTTCACTTCCCTTTGTCATTGTAAGAACCTGGAAGGAAGTTACTCTGCAGTCTGCACCTTGTACAAATTGAAAATATACACAAGAAAATAATCCACATAAAGACAGAAAACAAATCAAATGTACAAATTGGAAAGAACTGTCTTCTTTTCTGTTTGCAGTGAGCTTTGGTATGAGTCCATTCCTGTGTTCATTGTCCATATAACACAGCTCACTGGTATTGTAAACACTAAACATCTGACTTGTAATTCAGCTGTAGCTGACCGATATGAATTATATCAGCCATTGTTACATTTTTCTTCTGTATCTGCAATTATGCAGCTGATGTGTTCTAATTTTTAACCTTTCATATCAATTATTGTTCTAATTAAATTCAAAATGGTGCCATTTTTTAATAAATACGGGACAAAACATTAATAATCGATGGTCTAGGACAGACAGTGGTTCTAAACCCGGGACAATATTTTGCGGGGTTCCCAGATAACAGTAAAGTGAATATTTAAGAACGTTTTAATACTAAAATGAAAAAGGTCTGAATTGTCAAATAATATAAACATTTAGCCAATAGCCTCTCTACCAGCTTGGCTATTTTCACCATATTTGGAACTGAAACTAAATGTAATGGCTCAACTCCTACAATACTTGTCGGGGTCGAGGTTCCCCAGTTCAAATATGATTCTTTTGGGGGGTCACAGCCTGAAAAGGTTGAGAACCACTGGTCTAGGTTTAGTTTACAGAGTAGACCCCAGAGAAGAATAAAAATAAATTAAAATCTCAAATAAATAAAATCGTCATCGGAGCCGGGCTTTGTCAATTACAGACACAGGAAATGTGTGCGACACCTCAAACTCTGGGGTCCACATCATCCTGTGAAGCCCTGACATGGAGATCTTGTTGTGCAAAACAATAACAGCAAATCTATTTACAAATCACTTTATAAACCCAAACACAGCTCTCAGAGTATAATCCAAGTGACTTCTATGGAGTCGTATCCTAATTTCTTAAAAAATAAAATAAAATGATATGCAAAAGTAACCTTTTTATTCACTTCGCAATACAATAAAAAAATCTGTGAAAATGCAACATTTGGGGATACGACTGGATACCAGACAGACACTTTAATTACACTCTAGAGCTTAAAAACTGATTTTGATAGTTTAGCTTTTGTGTAATCCTGGTTTAATTGACTTCAATTAAATCAAGTATTTTCTTTGTGGATTGTTCATTCACCGTAAAGGAATGGTACACTCTCCAGAGTTATGGGGATTCCCTGAGAACCACTGCCATAAGAGAATGCAAAAAAATAACCCTGTGAATTCAAAGCTTCACTGGGTGTGAAATAGATAGGGAAAAGTGATTTTAGGGGTGCAATTCTCCTTTAACTTGCAATTTGATTAAAGCTAGAAAATTCCAAAATAGCTAGCGTCACAACAATTAGCATTTTCCTTTTTCCTCTTTTTTGTGAAGATTATCACATGTATCCAGTTAATCAAAACTGGAATGTCAGGTTTAAAGTGGCTGGAAATCAGGACACATCGACTGCCAAATTAATGATACCGATGTCGTAAAAAATACAGTAAAATAATCGCCCAGATGTCACAGTCCAACCGATATATCTGGCTTCACAACAAACTGGTGCAACATCTTAAACCTTTACAGGTCTGCTGTAACTCCGAAAGTGTACAAATGGAACCAAATTAACCTGTGAGGGTTCATTTGGTTCCATTTGTACTCTCTCAGAGTTATAGGGGATCGTTGAAATTAAAATAGGTGGAAAACCATCGCCGTAAAGGCATACGACAAAACATAGAAAATCCCCAGCTTCACAATTCCCCATGAATTCACAGATTTTATATATTCTGCCAATGCTTCTCAATTAGAAAGGAGCGTCTTTTACTTATTTTTATCTCAAATAATCGCGATTAGACGACTACGTAATAATTGGGCCAACCCTATCCATTCTCATCTAAATGCATTGGCAGCATCCGCCCCTTACAGGTATAGAATCAAAGTGCTGTGTGACCACGCCCTCAACAGCTCCTCGAGCGCTGGGTTCAGGGGTGATCTAATGCCCTCAAGCGCTGGGTTCAGGGGTGAACTGTAGCCCTCACACCTCATCTATACAGGCAAGGAGCGAGCATTCCGACGGCAATATCACGCGAAAGTCCGGATATGGAGCGTCGGTCATTGCGTTGAGACATAGCCTGAACCAATCAAATAACCAATAAATAGTAGCGTGTAGATCTCAACCAGTGTTTGGGGCCGCGAAACCTTGTCTCTGCGAGCGAATATAGGAGGGGTGGACGACGACGCTGCACGGCACGTTGTCGCTCGCAGTACATCTGGACAATCTTATTGAAAAACATGTATTTCTATTGAGATTTCATCGTTCGCTCGCTGGCATCGCTGGCAGTGTAGATGAGTTGTAAAGCAGTGTGTTCAGGGGTCAACTGTAGCCCTCAAGCAGTGGGTTCAAGGGTGAACTGTAGCCCTCAAGTGGTGGGTTCAGGGGTGAACTGTAGCTTGTGCAGCACTGTCAATAGTTCTATCTTGGCCAGGCTTCTCTTTTCGGGGGGCAGCGCCTTCAGCATGGGCGCCAGGCTGAGCAGGAAGGACTCCTCAGCGTCCGGCTGCTTGTTCAACACCGACATGGCGTACTCCTCAAACCACTCGTCCGAGTTGGACCCGCCTCCTCCTCCTCGCTCCGCCTTCCTGGGTGGGTGGAGCCATTTGGACATTGTAGTTGACGATTAATTGTCATACAAATAACGATTAAATTGTGTTTTTTTTATATCAAATTATATTCCTGGTTGAATATGACAAATAGTACACACTAGCTTAAATTCACTAACTGTTTAGACTTATTTAAACACATCGGATTCCAATCTGGATGTGGCACAGATCTGATTCAGGTTGCATTTGGCTGCCAGTCTGAACACAGATCTGTGACAGATCCGATCTGGTCACTTGCAAATGCAGTGTGAACGGTCGGGCCAAATTATGTGATTTTTTTTGTCATTGTCGGGGTAAACAATACATTTTATACACAAACACAGCATAGCATCATTAAGTTCTCAGTACAAAATTCACATTGTCTCCCCAAAGAGACAGCAGCGACATTAAAGGTAACACATTTGGAAAAAGAATTGTAATCATAAATAATAATACTAACAATAATAATAATAAAGTGAAGAAATGTAAACATGAAAGACAACATCTGATCGAGTAGTTCAGTCAACGGACATGAAAGAAAAGAAAAGAAAAGGAAAGAGGGGAAAGGGGGGTGGTCCATCAAAATATCAGATTTGAGATCAAATAAATCCAATTTGACTGGATGTGACTGCAGTCTAAATGGGCCCTGGGTCTCCCTGTTTCTGCAGCTATATAGTAAACAGAAAAGACATTTTCAAACACACTTAGACCACCCTTAAACATAAAAACATTAATGATTGACTTTTATTTATTTATAATGTAGTATTACCAATATATTTAATAATTTTATACTTTAAAAAACAAACTATTTGCAGAAATAGCAGATCATTAAGCTCACAACGCTTTGCACTGCAACATGTAGTGGTGATCTTGTAGATCAGCCATTTGTTGTAGATTGCCCATTTAAATCGGACGTACTTCCTGATGAGTGTCCTGCGGGGGGCGGCATTGGGAGCGGCCTGCAGGAGTGGTGGGGTCTGCTCCTGGTCGGAGCCTGACTGCGGGGAGACGGGGGAGCAGTGGGGGGGGAAGCCGTCCTCCATGGTTCCCCCGGCGGCCAGCTCCTTCACAGGGAGGAACAGCAAACACACATCTCACCACCAGTGGTGCATAAAGTATATAGTATCCTAAAGTATAGAGATGTACTGATAAGTTTTCCCTTCCCGATACCCGATTCTGATACCATAACTTGTGTATAGGTCGACACCGAGTAACGATCCGATACTAGGATGGTGGTTCTCAGGGCCTTGAAGAAGGAGCGCCTTCGTCAGCGTTGTATATGATACACAACGCTGACGAAGGCCGTTGGCCGAAACGTGTTTGTTGTGCTGCTTGCAGCGTACCTTACCAGAATGAAACAATAAATAAAGTGCCATAAAGGACTAATCTGTGAGTGCTGGTATTCTCCTGTGTGACTTAATCCTGACTGTGCACCCGGAAGAGTTTGAGACAAGTTGGAGTCGTGCATGCTTCCTTCATTTAGAAAGGTTCTCAGGGCCTGCCTGAATCTGAACTGAACCTGAACTGAAGCTGCATCCACAGCTGTTGTTGTATGATAAAGGGTAGGGGAGGGGATGATATTGTGATGTCACTATCATTTTGATTGGGCCTTTTAATTGACTCAAAGGCTTTCAGCTTTCAGGAAGAAGCCACACCTGGTGTCAAAGTTCAAAGATAAGATCACAGCACTCCATCTTTAACTCCATAGACACATACAAAACAGAATAAGTACAAAAATCTCTGCACTCAATCTTAAAAAATGTGTAGCTTTGCGTGTATGTCTATTTACACGCAGCTGCAGCCCATCAAGCCTTTTGTGCAACATCCCGCGAAGGTGTCGTGTGCACAGAGTACAGCCGAGATCTGCAGACCTCTGAGATCACAACGGTCTCATCCGCAATGCAACGTGAGCTTGTATATCAGCTGTGCTCTGCCGTGACGCAATACAGTTATGCGATGAAGTATACAGTATATGGTGAATGCTGGACCCTGAAGCCAACCCTGCAGAAGTCTCTAGATGGGTGCTACACCAGAATGCTGCGTGCAGTACTTAACATCAGCAAGAGTACACATGTTACCAACAAGAATCTGTATGATGGAATGCCACGGGTGAGCTAGAAAATAGCAGCATCCTGGCTGCCAGCAAACTAGTGCTGTGGGAACCAAACAACACACAGAAATCGGTCACAAGGACGTCCCACATTAATATATGTGGAGGTAGTCAAGAAAGACGCAGAGGTGCAAAGCACCAACGAACCGGCCAGATGTATAACTGGGATGACTGGAAGCGACAATGGAAGGATGAGGACGACCTATAGTCCTCAGACAACACTGAAGAGAATTAAGGGTTTAATGGACTGAAACAAGTGCTCCCCAAAACAACAGATTTGGGGATCTGTTGGGAACATAGACTGTAAAAAATATGGACAAAGCGTTCCCCGGGTCTAACGTGAACGTAAAATGAAGCCTGAAATCCCTTGCACTGTAAGTCGCCATCTTTCAAGATCCGTTTGAGCCCAGTTTGGCCATTGGCTGGCCCAGACAACGAGGCGGGACTTCCCCCCTTCTTCTTCGTTGGTTTTTATTTTGACTCGAGTGGGTGGGGAATCCCGTTCATAGACTGTAACGGTAGCCACGCCCCTCAGAACATGCACGACTTTATGGTCATTTATTTTATAAATGGGGCCATCATTTTCCAAAAAGAATATTATGACATTAGAAATGAGACTTTAAACTAGTGACTGGAAGCGAAAAGTATTCATGACCATGTTTATTAAGGTAATACAGTCTAGGTGAAGTTGGGCCCAAATACATGGACTTCTATGGGGCTATGGGTTTTTTTGAGCCCAATGATAGCGCCACAACAGGCCATTATATGAACTTTCATTTCCTTAGTGGCTTCACAAAAAATCTGTCTGACTGCCCCCCTGGTTGGGAATTGATTACATGAGTGTCCAGCCTCAACGTTTGTAAACAAATAATTGGTCTATTAATGCTTGCCTTCATGAAAGGGTCCAGGAAGCTCAGCAAGGAGCTGTGTTTCCATTTGTTGGGGCCTCCGTTGGCCCCGGTGCGCTTGACCTCTCTCCTGTATGTGTCCCGCAAGTTCTTCCACTTTTTCTTGCACTTGTCTTCTGCAAAGACAAACACATTGACCCCATTAAGACCAGGACCAGGATTGTAACCACTATAACTATTACTTACATTTGGCTATTCAAAAATAGCATATATACAAGCTCATCACGCTATGGGCTATTTTTGAAAAAAATGTGAAAATGTACAGGAATGAGAATTAAATTCTTCCATTTTAAATAGCAGGTCTGCATGAGCTCAGAACATATTTTTCAAACAGCTGATTTTGATTATAGTCTGTCTAATAACTGATTTAGCTGGAAGCAAAGTTACAGGGTGGTCCCCGTTCCCCACTTTGCGATATTTCATGTAACCTACAGTATATAGGCCTAGTTGTACAACTGATCTGCAATCTCGTTAAAATAATAACAATCATTCACACTGGAGCATAAAAAACAGGCCTATTACAAAATAGGCTACATAGCTGGGTTCACTTGTCTTTAACGTTGTTGTATCGCTCGCCGAAAATCACAATCACTGCATCATTGCTGTGAACGTGTAAGTGTAAATAACATATAATTAGTTTTACACACAGTGAAAACAATCACTTAATTTAAGATGGTAGTAGTACCGGTAGGCTAATATAATCACTCAAACTATAGGTTTTCTTTAAAAAAACAAACAAAAAAAGGCTCAATGGTGTGTCGCTCGCCGAAAGAAGATGGGGGGGGGGACGGGACGGGACGCCGATCTACACGTTGTGAGCTTGAAGATCGTCTATTTTGTTTCCCCCCTGCGAGCGAGCACGTCGTACGGAGTCACGGACGAAGAAGCATAGCGATTCAAATGGAGCGGGGCGAATGGACGGAACGGGCCGCGATGCGACGACGCGTCGCTTTGAAGACGATCGCTTCTTTCTATTTTTTCTTCCCCCTGTTTTCGGCAAGCGACACCAGGGCGTCGCTTGCGTGTGAACGCTGTGGTAGCCCTACCCGGCATGCCCGTCGCCTTGGCCACGCTGCACCACGCGTTGCTCTTGGCTCGGAGGTCGTTGTAGGACTTGAGGTTGATGTTGTACAGCTCCGGGAAGTCGCACACCGTGGAGATCAGCTTCTCCTCCATGTTCATGTTGCGTGTATCGCCGATCTTCTCTATGTACGCTGAGTGGGCTGGCGAGTGGCGACACTTTAATGTGACGATAGCGACACGACACGAAGCGTCAGCGACAGGGTCAAAGGTAAACAACGGGGTTGGAGGAAAAAAAATTATATCAGGCGCAGTTTTCCGATGCAGCAGTGACACCCCGAGGCCGGGAGGCGCATTAGCTCTCCTTTCTACTGTATTATATTCTATTACATTCTATTGACAGTTTAAAAAGTACAGAGTAAAGCCAATTAAATGGATAATAACAAAGGCATTTTCTCCCCATTTGGTCCATAGCTAAATAAATTCATAAGTTCAGAAATGTTATGCCATAATAACACGTCGTTCTAAATCTTTTTCATAACAGGATGTCATGTCATGCAATTTTAAATATAAATACATTTAAAAACTAAAGAAAACATTGATAGGGATATATATTGTAACAAAACATTCCTGCCCGTCAATGTGCGTGCGTGTGCGTGCGTGTGTAATAACTATTCTGAGGAATACTTTAGCCAAAAATAGCAGATCTACAAGCTCACTCTGAGCCATTGTGAGCTTGTAGATGGGCTATATTTGATAAAAGTGGTTTGATGTAGAGCAGTGGTTCTCAACCTTTTCAGGGCGCAACCCCCCAGAATAATATTTTAATACATCAAATACATAACAATAGTCATCGAGACTAAGTGGAATATCTATATATAATGAAACAATGCATGTACACTAGAGGCCACATAAAATGCTATCTAGGTTACATGAATTGGCCACATAAAATGCTATCTAGGTTACATGAATTGAGCATTTGCATACGCCTGTAAGGTCGTCAAGGCTAGGGCAAGTGCTACGATCTACAAGCAACGCAAGGTGTTGACAATTTGGCAATTTTGACCCGTTTTATTTATTTATTTTGTGTGTTGATTACTTTTGATGCAGTAATACCCTTCATTTATTTTCGTATTTTTGTTAGGTATTAGGAGTAGGTATTAAAAGTCCTTACATTGTTACTTTACTGTCATCTGGAGAATGCATCTTTGAATCTTTTGCATCTGCCAGTGTGAACGCAGCATTATAAACTATCTATGAAATCTCTGAACAGGTTTAATCTGCAACACAATTGCATACAATGAATATGGGGATCCCTGCTCCATCTCTCTCTCTCTCTCTCATCTAAGGACAAAAAACATTGACGACCCCCTGCCATGCTGCAATCCAGAGAGTTCCCTCACCTGACCAATATATCTCTGTTTCTCTCTCCTCCAGCAGCCTCCCTCCAGCATCACGTGTACTCAGAGGTGAACATCAGAGGCGTTCCAGTGCTTTCATCATCACCAGGCCGAGTGGCTCCTCCCATTATGCCCTCACCAGGCCGAGTGGCTCCTCCCATTCTGCCCTCACCAGGCAGAGTGGCTCCTCGACCCAGTCTTCCCTCCAGACCTCCATCTGCCAGAGGCAGCAACTGTCCTCCTGCACCGCATGCAAGCGCTGCTGAGGTACACTGTGGAATAGGAGCACTAAACCAATAAGTGCAGAGGGGCGTCGCTCCAAATTTTGTGACGTCAGTGTTAGGGCCGATTCATACTCCTATTTTAGAGCCGAATAAAAGTCGGTTCGGCTCTGTAGAGCCTACAATGTGACGTCATTTGAGGTTCGGGGGGGGGGGGCGGGTACCGCCATAAAGTCGACTCTTCAGTGCTACTGCAAATTTCTGACGAACCAAAATCATTTCGGCACTACAGCGCCGAAACAGCGGTAAAATAGGAGTATGAATCGGCCCTAAGTGAGCCTGCGTCCGTTTCCAGCGCTAGTTTGATCCGCTAATGCCAAGACAAGCTTCGGTACTTTCAGGCTAATGAAAACAATAAAGGCGACTATAGAGTATATGCATCAGCATCACACATCACTTTTCCACTGGGTATTGAGCCAGTTACAAATTGCAGTATTCTCTTTTAGAGCGGGTTTGAAGGAGGGCAAGGACTCGAGTCACACTTTTTCATTACTGTTGGTAGGGCATTCCACATTCTGAGGGAGGGCGAGCTCCAAAAGTGTTATGTGGTATTAGCTATACCACTCTTTAGAAAAAGTGGTTTATACAACTTTATAAACAGCTCGCCCATTATGCACATTCTGGTGGCATAGCAGTAGAACGAATTTGGGCTTTTGGCGCTTTGGCCCCCAAAAAGAAAAATTATGGCCTGCCCAACATCTTTGGCCCTTATCAATAATATATATTTGAATGTTTACGTGTATGCTAATGAAATGTATTGCTTATTGTTCTGTCCAATGACATGAGCCAAGTTATTGTGGAACATCTTGCTCCATTAGCAGAAGACATTTTTGGTGTGAAATGGCACGAGGGACCCCCACAAAAACGCGCTGCGCACATGTGCCCTTTTCTGGGGTTTGGGCACCTGCCCCCTCAGTGGCCCTGGTCAAAATGACATTGGATAATAAGGGCTTCTGCTAGTGTCCTCAGTGTGTTCATACTGACCACTGATGAGATCCTGAATAGAAAACCTGTTCTTTGGTTGACTTTTCTGATGACTTTTGTTGCCAATTTTTCACTTGAGACATTGTCCTTTAAGTCAGTCACCAGAAGCAGGAATGAGTGTTTTTAATTGATTTTAGTGGCTAAAATGGAGTTTATAACAGACTTATAAAGGAAGGGGGGCATATCTGATGAGTAATAACTATCAACTAAAAATCACACACGTGTAAAGTGCTCAATCTTATCATCATACGTCACATCTTCTCATTCCAGCCAATCACAATGTGTGTCCTCACTTTTGTATTCAATACACACTTTTCTCTTCAATGTTTGTGTTCACAAATGTGATTAGGTCATCACAAATGTGATTAGGGCAAGTGGCTATGGCTGTTTTTAGCCCATGGAGTGTTTTACATGGAAAACAAATGCTTGGAATGGATTCAGAATCAAGAGAAACCCCTAGTTTGAGATGAGGCTGAACAAACAGTCAAAAAGGACACGCACATCTACAAACCCCTAGTTTGACCCGTCACATGCTACTTAAAGCTAAATGACAATTAGATTTTTTTGCCTTTATACAGGTTGTTAATGGTACCCCAACTTTCAGCCACATATTCTGTGACATATTCTCCTAATGAAACTGAGATGTGTTACTAGACACCTTTACAAACACATGGGTGAAGAAAGTTCTTGGTAATAAATGTATTCCCAGATTTGAATATCCCCTAACTATATGTTTTATTTTTTAGGCATCAGATGATATATCGTCATCACCATCCCAGCAGCAGCACCGAGGTCTGCATCCTGTGCTGCCACATCGACCTTTGACCTCGGACCCAGGAAGCAGCATCTATGAAAGCATTCCACAGAGACTGTCTGGACCCCCCCTGCCCCCACCCAACCCCAGACGCATCGTATAAAAGCAGTGGTTGCCCAGCAGTCTTCTATCACCCAGGTGGATGCGTGCATGCGACCTCGCTTATCGCCCTCAGGCGTCTTACTGGTAATAATGATAATAATATTATCTGGGACTTATAGCACTTTTCATAGGTACTCAAATAAGCTTGACATGCTTTACATTTAAAAAAAAACAAGTAAAAGATATTATTATTCAAACCAATAAAACAGTACATGTAACAAGTTAAAATCAAGTCAGCTTGGACTTGATTTTAACTAGTAAGACTCAGGCGTCTTACTGGTAGAATCATGGAAATGTCAGCTTGGACTTGATTTTAACTAGTAAGACTCAGGCGTCTTACTGGTAGATGGAAATGTGGCTTTTTAGTGTTTTTAGACTAGTCGTGTAGTCTGTTACAAAGTACATTTGTATTACATTTCAAAATAACTGACATTTTTAGCTTGCAGCCCTTGGACCCAGTGGCCCCTGAGCCATCTTAAATCTCTTTTGGGTCCCAACCTAAAAAGTTTGGGAACCACTGATGTATAGCATAAGAATTAAATAACCACTTTAACCCTATATGGGGACTAACTCATGGGGACAGTTGAATTAAAAACAAGTTTGATAACCACTGGTATATTATAGCCCATTACTTGGATATGTATTTCTCGTATTAATATATAAGCTATTATATAATTTGTAGTATAAAAATTCTGTATTCAAGCCATCACGGGGTGAGAGAACAATAGAAATTGTCTTTAACTAAAACTTTACTAAAATCGCACTTGATGCTGAAACAAACTGCCTCACATTGTTCCACAAAATAAAGAATAACAGCTACGTAAAGTTTGTCTTGTTTTATTGTCTAACAAAAGACAGACATTTCCATTCCAGACAAGACTTCAAATTCCACAATTTCATTAAGAAATAACAAATTAATTACAACATAAGAAACTATCCAAACAGCATAGCTGGTGCGTCCAGGCCACCGTTTGTATAAAATAAATGAAAAAAATAAACACCTGTTCATTCTAGACTGGTCCTTACACACTGGAAGTTTATTTTGGTGTTCCCATCAATTTAAACTGTCACGAATTCATCCACACAGAACACAAATATGTGGCGATAAAGCAATGCTCTTTTTTCAAATTGAGGTTAATGTTTCAAATCAAAGCATCAACCTGTATGAAAGACATTAACTGCATGGATAGTTTGATGTGAAATGTTCGCCGTCACATTTTCAAATGGTTTATTCATTGTGCTCCTGGTGTGTAAGTAGTAGTTGACTCCCCAAAAATGCATCAATTTCTCAAAACCATTCACTGGGAGCGTTGTTCTGGAGTTCATACAAAGCTTATTAAAAATATATTGTTGATAGTTTTGCTGTTGTTAAATCTCTGCCTCCGTTTTACTTCAATTCATGACGTGGTTTTCTTATTTTGTTGGATTCTTCGGTTGCCGCAAAGGATCGTTAGACAAGCCATCACGGGGTGATAGGAGGATAGAAATTAAGCCTTTTTTTGGGGTGAAATACCCACTAAATAAATGTGCATTGTAGGGCTACCATCCGCATTATAGATGGTCCTCCAAAAAACACAACAAAACAAAATAAAAGAACGAAAATCACTGTCAAGGAAGGCCCTTGATCGCTGCCGTGTTCATGGAGTCTTTTACCCCCAATATGGGTAAATAAGATACTCAAATATCCCCTCCCCCTCCTCCTCCCCAAGACCCAAACACAGTTATCCACATACGCCCTATTTTATACTCCTGTCCTACGACGGTATTGAATGGCCGAAATAGCCGATCTACAAGTTTCACAGCACGTTGTGAGCATATACTGTAGGTCGGCTATTTCGGATGTTTGATAATTTTCAATTATAACAATGTTTTTGTTTTCTAGTTCTTCTTGGCCTTGGGCGAGTCGTACTTTCTCTTGCTGGAGTACCACAGGAGCAGGGGGATCCCGATGGACGGGAGGGTCATCACGCCGAACGCTGCCCAGTCCAGCTGTAGAACACGAACACACACACACACACACACAGGAGAAGTTAGATTAGATAAATGAACACACATCTGACGTCAAACCATGGACTATTTGTGACAGGGAATGTAGTCAGCAGTGGCACTGGTTCCCAAACAGTGGGTCGCGAGACTCGGGACCCATTTGTGGGTCACAGAACAATCTTTGTAGGTCACGACCCGAGTAAAAATGTAAAACTGACGTTTGGCTCCCTGAAAGTGTGAGAGGCACAGTTTGCAGAAGACTTACATAGTGAGGAGAGAAACGTCTGTCAAACTCTCTCTGAGCCAAGATCCCACCCTGTCCTGGAGCGCTGGTGTAGCCAACCTGTATGACAACAACATACCCATCACATTAGCTGTTGAAAAATAGCAGGTGCCGCGCTATGAGCTTGTAGATCTCATTTAGAGAAATTGTGAAAATGTGGCGCGAAACCTTGACATGAAAAGGTTGAAGCACCACCATTTAGAAGACATTTGTACAATCTGATCTCAGGTCTTAATGGGTTAAAGTAGTGAAAATAGCTGACTTGCAAGCTCGGGATGCGAGGCGTTGTGGGCTTGTAGATCTATTTTCACACTGACACAATTTTTCATTTTTCATGTTCCATGAATACCCAGGAACTGAATGGAAACAAGACCTCAAGGACTTTTTTTCGGTGATATCCTTTTGGACTAAGTACTGTACTCTGTACTGTTTACATTTGAATCGATTTTAAGAAATGTATTTGACATTTCTCACATTGATTAGCCGATATATAAAACAAACTTGTGTTCTTGGTTATTCGATTAATCACATACGTAATAAAATAATCAACAGATGCAGCCCTAAAGCCCAAACACCAAAATGGTCGGATCAGGACGAGACAGTTTTTAATGCATTGGTTTGGTTGACCTACCGGTGTAGTTTGCGCTTTACATGTGTTTTTATTAACCCATTAAAACTAAGAAAGCCTCTGTCATTTTGTATACTATGGCTATTCAAAAGATAGCAGATATGCAAGCTCATAGCACTTTGTGCTGCTCTCAAGAGTTAAATTATTGTTAATATCGGCATTAAGTCTACACTATCGCCTATAGTCTCATATGGTACCACATCAACACAGCATGGAATTGCGGACAAAATCTTATCAAACAACAACAAAATAGTATTATATAATTTGAGTCTGCGAGGCTAAATCTCATCAAATGGTGGTCCAAATAAATAATGGATCTTGATATTAGAAAAGTTGAAAACCACTGCATTAGAATACTCACCACCACTTTACCTCCCTCCTGGGCCAGGTAACTGACAGAGGCTGAGGTGAAGTTAAAGTATCCGGCCTTGAGGGGGCGCAACACCACAGTGTGAGACACATTGCTGGCACTGGGAGGGTGAGGGTTAAGGTTCACATACACACACGATATGTCAATACATTTTAGTTCATGACGATTGTCATACAAATTAATTATGTGTTTTTGGCAGTGAACACGGTAATAGAGCAATACAAAGATAGATATATTGATGTTTGCGTTTTTAGCCTTTTCTAAACAAGGCCACGTATTTAATTGTATACTACTTAAAAGACGATCTGCAAACTCGCCATCGTGGCACATTGTGAGCTTGCAGATCTACTACGTAATGACACCTGCAAGATGGACACATACGGAGTTGTGTTAAGAGTCTGTTGGTCATCATATTTAAAAGGATACGGTGCGATTCTGTCCCATTTGACGTTCAGCATTCCTGAGACGATCCCAAAGTCCTCCGGGGGGAAAGAGTCATCGGACAGCTCCACCTCCAGGGCAGCGCTGTGGAGGAAAGTAATAATAATATTGATTTGTGTGCGTGTGTGTACTGTATATATAATATATATATGCCTACTGTACATATATTTTTAACGCATCCTACCCACCCCCACCCAACTACCAGGAGCAGTGCCACTGAGTATAGTCATAGATGTATGTAAATGGATGCCTCATTGGCCGTTCATTGGAGCGACCTCTATCGACACGAGGGCGGAAGTACGCCGGACGTGCGGAAGGCACACTGCGCCACACTGCCACTCAAGTGACTACTGGCCAATCACAATCACAGCGAGTCTTTTCCGGGAATTGTCAGACCCGACTATCTGCTCTAGTCTCACTAGTGTCTCACTAGTCTTGCGTTGCCAGACTGTTGCCTCTCACAAAAGTTGTCTGGCTACGAGAGACTGGTGAGGCACCAACGCGGATGCTTGCCCTCACTTGAGTACAGATGCCCCAGAGCTGAAGGAGGAGTCTACCTTTCTATGTCTACGGTCATCACACGACCCCTTCCTATGCAAACCCATTTTAACATCACCGGCTGCTCTACCCCTGAGCCACAATGATTTGGGCACATCATAGTAAATGCCATGGACACACACTGTACCTGGTGCCAACGTTGTAGATGTTGTACTGCAGGGTGAGGTCTCTGCCCTCCACAGCGTAGCGGTTCAACAAGGCCTTAGAAGCCAGCAGGCGAGCCCCCTCCTCTCCCGTTCCCACTCCCAGCACCGCCAACAGCACAAACACAAGCACAGTCCTCATCTGAAAACACACACAACCGCACACAGTTGAGTTAGGGCTGGAAAAATATCCATAATCAATCATTTAATTATAGAGTAGCAAACCCTATTTTAGGGCATATGAAAATCTACAAGCTCACACCGTGTCGCTATGCATCGTACTGTGAGTTTGTACTCCTATTTCACCGCTGTGCAGCGAAATATAACGCTTAAGTTGTTAAATTAGGGTACGTCAGCAGGACACATAAATGTATATGTAAATGCTATTTTTGACAAATGTTGGAACATGGAAATGATTGAGCAAAGATAATTGTGATTATCTCAAATAATTTAGATGATGTAATAATTGAGACAGGCCTAAGATACATGCATATTGCATAGATGGAACCAATTACAATCTGTACATGAGTGTACACATGGACTTTAATAATTAAGACTGAGGATTCTATAGATCAAATTTGCAGTGGTTGCAAAGAGAATGACCCAGTTTAAAGGGTTTGGCCAAAAAAAGTGCTTTTTTTACGTTACAGTAGTAGAGGTAGCTAATCTACCTAGCCTACGTCTACAATTAAGCAGCCTAGCTAACACGAGCAATAGCATGTCTACATCGCATACATTGATAAGCCTTATCTCAATGCACTCAAATATTAATTAGAGTAGACAATAAAAAAAAAAATAACAATGCAAAATGCACTTATAAATCACTGGACTTGTAGCACAATGATATTAGCAAATCAGCTATTTTCGAAAAGTGTTTAAAAAATATTAAAGACATAAAAAAGAAATAACATTTCGGGACGCTGATCTGCATGCTCACTGCGCTTATAAATCACTGGACTTGTACTAGTACACTGAAATTTGTACATCGGCTAGGGAAAAAACTAAGAAAAACTAAAATAAAGTGTGAAACGTACTAAATAAATCCACATTAGTAAACAATGTCATGAGTTAAATTTGAACGCGCTGCAGTGAATGGGTGGATCATCATGAGACGCCTTGCCCTTTACGCTTACGTGTACTTGACTCGACCATTCAAACTGCTACAAATTGTAACATTTTATACATTACACAACAACATCCACACCGATAAATATGTCATTAAACGTTTATGGATCCAGGCAGAGCGTTAAAACGTGGACACGTAATGTTTATTTTATGGTAAATAAAGCTTAAACAAAGACTCGGACGCTTACGTGTACTTGACTCGACCAAACTGACGGTAGGCTACTACTACGCTATAAAATTGTCGATAGTTTTTCTACATTCAAACATTATCCGCGCCTATCCATAATCTATTAAACGTGTTTACGAATGTAGGCAGAGCGTTGAAACGTGTGTATTTAATGTCTATTTGAGGTAAAATAAAGAGAAAAAGGAGGAGAAGGTTCTCACCGCTGCTCTGCTGTTCTGTTACTCCAATGTAGAAGGACTGGAGCGAGGCTGCGCAAGCGCACAAGTTGTGAGTTCGTGCTTTGATGACGAGTAGACTGGGATCGCTTCCGCTTCCGGGTTTCACAGCTCAACGCTGGCATGGTTTTCGTTGCGGGTTTGAGTAAATGGCGACGCCCCCCAGTCACTGCGTCACGGCGCCGAGACGCACCATGCAGTGACAACAACTTCTATATGCAGCGACAACAACTTTTTGTTTTTACGGATAAATACAGTTTGATAAGGTAAGACATGACAAAGCCCCATACTACCCACACTATACCAGCACTATTGGACCAAATGTTTTAATGTTTGGTTTCTCATAACGCCGCTCGTTCTTCACGAGTCATGGCGAGACTTAATTGTTACATTTTTACAAAGTGAACGTGTACATAAACGTTCATATTTAAAATATAAAGTTCTCACCCCAGGGCCACGAATGTTAGGATTGAGCACGTGTGCGGGTTAGCACCCGTGCATTCAATATTCTACAATAAAAAGCATTTTAATTCAATCCTATGGATATGTGTAACAAAATGATATGCCACACACCCTATACCCACCCACCCCTTTCTCCCCTCACTGTATATGTTTCTTTTCCTTTTTGACCTCCTTTATGATGAATTCCTGTTCTATTCTTTGGCTTTATATAAGTGTCTATTTGTACGTCTCTAAATGTTTTGATGAATTGAACAAGGTGGACCATGGACCCTCTTGTAAACAAGTATAATGCTTTATTGGGTCGTCCACTCACAGTTAAGTCTTTGTATCGAGTTGTGCTTGAATTGTACTGTAATTCTGCAAACTGTTAATAAATATTTCAATCAATCAAACAGACAGACACACACTCACACTTCTCTCTATAAACTATTACATGTATTGTTGCTCACGTATCTTTCTGCTGCTTGTCTCAGGGCTAAGGTGGACTTACATTTACCACAGTATCCAACTGTGGTAATTCTGAAGAACATCAGCTACAGGCCAAACCAGCTTTTGGATAGAGAAAGAATAAGTTTACATGGCTAACAAATATGAAATTATCTCTTTCAGGTGCAACATCCCTCGACCTTCTGCTGCAGCCTTTGGTGCCAGTGAAGGACCTGAATGGAGAGGGTAAGTTGTAATACACTGCAGGGTTTCACTTCTCAACCGGTCTAGAGCGGATACGGAACCGGCTAGTTAAAGGACCGGATACAGTGGGCGGGCTCTAAAACCGGACAAGAGTTTTAATTTAGGGTATTTGAAAAGAGCTGATCTTCTACAAGCTATTTGATTGAGTGATTGATTGATTGATTGATTGATTGATTGATTGATTGATTGAACGGGGGCAAGTTTGATTGATTGATTTTACGGGGGCCAGTTTCAAATTGCAGCCGTCCGTAGGTGCCCTTTGAGAGCGGTTTTGAAGGAGTCAAGGGATTCACATGTCTTAATGACTGTTGGTAGGGCGTTCCACATTTTGGTGGCATAGGAGCGAAAATAATTTAGTCCCTTGTTTGTGCCGAATCTGGGTTGTACATGGTTTGTTGCACTCCCTCTGGTGTTGTGGGTGTGGACTTCGTTTACATTAAGGAAGTATTTAGACAACATGGGTATCTTGGTGGTGTATCGAATCTTGTGGACCAGACCCATTGCAAGATGCTGTACTCTGTCGTCGGCCCTAAGCCATCCCAGCCTGTCAAAGTGGGCAGGGGTGAGGTGGGTTCGGGGGGTGAGGCCAAGTAGGAGCCCGACCAGTTTGTTTTGGGAGGTCTGGAGCCTTGTTTTAAGGGCCTTTGAGGTGCTGTGGTACCAAGAGGTGCATGCATAGTCAAAGAAACCTTGTACGAGGGCTCCTGTTAAGGTCTTCAAGGTGTTTTTGTTGACCAGTGAGGAGATCCTGTAAAGGAATCTTGTTCTTTGATTGACTTTTTTGATTACGTTGGTGGCCATTTTATCACCGGAAAGATTGGCCTCCAGGATGGAACCTAACCTAGGTAGGTCATTTAATCTTTTCGTGTGATAATATTGTCACCCACTCTAACCAAGAAGCCATCTGCCTTGCTGATACTATAAAACTTGTTTACACCAAAGATTAAATAGTAATCTCAGCAAGGCTGCATGACGGTTTCCATGTGACAATATCACATGGAAAAATGAGATTACCTAGGTTCCATCCTGGAGGCAAATATTTCCTGTGATAAAATGGCCACCAATGTAATAAAAAAGGTCAACCAAAGAACAAGATTCCTGTGTATACAGGATTTCCTCACTGGTCAAGAAAAACACCTTGAAGAGTCAAGACCATAACAGGAGCCCTCATACAAGGTTTCTTCGATTCATGCACCTCATGGACATGGTACCACAGCTTTATTATTCATTATCACCATCACCACCAGAGGGAGGTGTTGTCTCCGTATTGAATGCTATATTTAGTTTTCATAGTTCATTCGTGAAGTTGTCGTAACACTGCATCAGGGTTTATTAATTAATCTCTTCAGCTCCACACCCAAAACAGGAATGTAGTGTCTCCCCACGAGAAACATGCATTATGAATAAATCAATCTAACACTCTTTATAAAATTGTGAAATAGCAGATTATTCATAACATTCCTACATTAGGCTAAGTGATAAATAAATGAATGATGTATTATAGGCTAATCTACCCGACAGCACATACAGTCATTAAAATCTGCCTCACATTTACGAGCTGCAACAATAAAGTAGGCTACTGCTTTCAATGCTTTGCTTTTACTCAAGCAAAGTTTTGAACAGAGGACAGACAATGTAAATGTAAACCATCCTGAGGCAAGCTAGAAGCTGTAAGATACTGTGATACTTCACACTGCACTGCACTGCTGCACTGCAGGCATGTGCAGAGGGCCTTTGATTGGACTGATTGAGACTGCATTACAGGCACCTGTGCTGTTAATTATAATTTAGTAGGTTCACCTTGCTCTGCAGAGAGAGTTCAGTTTCAGTTTGTGTTTGACAGAGCAACACCTCCTTTTGACTGTGCGTCAATGACGATATGTAAGTGTATTTTGTCCATGTTATCACAGTACATAGGCTTACATACAACAGTTTGATGGTCAACCTAAGTTTGCTGTTACTATTTATTGTTTGTTTGATAACTTTGTGACACTATGGATGTTTAGACAGACAGTTGTTATGGATGTTTCTGTAATGTTTAGAAATGTATTTTGCCTATGAAAGTGCTTTGGATGTTCTGTATAACCAGAAACCATTCATCATAACATTTAGAGATAAATATAGACTTATATAAAAAACAGGAAATCATGTAAGGAGGTAAAATAAGTACAGTAAGGGGAGAAGGGGGTGGGGGGACTCAGACTTTACTGGGGCCAGTTTCGAATTGCAGCCATCCGTAGGTGTCCTTTGAGAGCGGTTTGGAAGGAGTCAAGGGATTCACATGTCTTAAAGGCTGTTGGTAGGGCGTTCCACATTTTGGTGGCATAGGAGCGAAATTAATTTAGTTCCTTGCTTTTTTGCCGAATCTGGGTTGCACATGCTTTGTTGAACTCCCTCTGGTGTTGTGGGTGTGGACTTCAATGACATTAAATAAGTATTTAGGTACATGGGTATCTTGGTGGTGTAGCGAATCTTGTGGACCAGAACTATTGCAAGATGCTGTTCTCTGTTGTCAACCCTAAGCCATTCCAGCCTGAAATCCTTTGAAAAAAGGTCCAGCATTACCATGCTGCATATATTTGCCAGCATCCACCTTGTATTTGATGTGGTCACTCAAATAGAGGAGGCATGTGTCAGTGGAGTAGGATGTTCTGATTATGTTCAGTTGATACTATCAATGATAAGGGCTACTATACCAACTAAACCCTAGGAGAAGCTCTCGTCATCCTGCTAAGGGCCGATTCATACTCCTATTTTACAGCTGTTTCGGCGCTGTAGTGCCGAAATGATTTCGGCTCGTCAGAAATTTTCAGTAGCACCGAAGAGGCGACTTTAGGATGGTACCCGCCCCCCCGAACCTCAAATGACGTCACATTGTAGGCACTACAGAGCCGAACTGACTTTTATTCGTCTCTAAAATAAGAGTATGAATCGGCCCTAAATACCAAACCGACACTGACTTCGCTGATTACATCGCACTTATCAGTCAATCATTGGAATACGCTCAGGCTCTCCTTCAGTCTCTTGAGCAGGCCTCCAACTGTGTTGGTCTTTATCTCAACGAGACGAAAACTGAATACGTAAATATATGCAAATCCAACAATAACCACATTATAAAAACACTTAACAACACTCCTCTGAAACAGGTTGATGACTACAAGTATTTGGGTTCATATATATCTTCTTCCCAAAGGACTTTCAAACTAGGAAGGGTATGGCCTGGTCAGCCTGCAATGACATGCATAAGATCTGGTCATCCCAGCTTAGTAAGATGTTAATAGTAAAAATATTTAGGACGACCGTTGAGCCGATTCTACTCTATGGGCTGTATTTTGCGTGTATTAAGTACCAGGTCTTATTCCCTAACTTGAGTAAACTAAAGACCTGGAGGCGTGATCAATGCCATTTGGCTATTCTGAGTGACCAAAGAGCATTGATCACGCCTCCAGGTCTTTAGTTTACTCAGCCCTATGGCTCCGAGACATGGACACTTTCAAAGAAACTAGAGAAACGGTTGGATGGCACTTACACCCGCCTTCTAATGAGAGCGCAAAATCTGTCTTGGAAAAGCCACCCATCGACTAATCTAATATACGGCAACCTTCTCTGTGTTTCTTCACTAGTCCGATCCAGAAGAACACAGTTTGCCGGCCACTGCTACAGAGCTGACAATGAAGTCATATCTTCCCTTCTTCTCTGGAGTCCTGCCTCAAAGCAGACCAGAGGTAGAAAACTGTCGTTCCCTGATGTCATCGCGAGGGACACAGGCATCAGTAAGCAGGAACTGGGGGTGGCAATGAAGGACCGGGAAGTCTGGCGTGATATTGTGAAATCCACGATATCGACCACGGTCGAATAATGATCTTGATGATGAGGATGTTCGGAAGTTCGGATTAGTTTTTTAGTGGCAAGATACTTTTCAACCTGTTCATAGACTATTTTTTCCATTATACTATCGAGATGGAGCTAAGAATAGAAATAGGGCGGAGGTTGCCGGGGTCTAATTTGCTCCCTTTCTTGTGCAGGGGTTTACTTTGGCAACTGGCAAGTTTGAAATCTTGAGGGATGTGTCCCTCCCTGTTGATGGAAAGGTTTTATTATGTGGGTGATGATTGAAGCTGGCTGAGTCTCTGAGTTTGTGGTTGCGGTCTTCCTGTCCTCACTGCATGTTAGTCTGTGCACCAAAGGAAACTAAACACAGGAGTGAGAGGCGAGCTGAAACTTTCAGCTGAACCTGAACCTGAACCTGAACTTTCAGTTGAGCTTGAAAGGTGCAGATCGGAAGAAAGTATCTATAGACTTGTGCAATAACAATGATATTCTCTTTTTCTTAGGCCTATGTGAACACGTGCAAATGATTTATTCATTTTATTATTTTGTAGTGTGTGTGTGTGTGTGTGTGTGTGTGTGTGTGTGTGTGTGTGTGTGTGTGTGTGTGGAACTAGCCGGAATGACCCTCACAGATGAAGCGGACACTTTTGTATTAATAAAATGCATACACATGAACATTTGGGTATTTAGTAAAAATATGTTTTTTAGCTCAGGGCCTCATTTCCTTTGTGATACTTTACAAGTTTACCACACTGCCTTAATACCAAGAATAGGCTTGTTAGTTGTTACACAGGAAAGGTGGTCTGCTATCACACCTGCTATCACACCTCACGTTTCTCTTCTTACAAAACTTTTTTTTTTTAAGATGTATTTATTGGAAATGCAGACATTTACAACAATTACAGAATCAAGATTTTTTTTTTTTTTTTTTTTTAAACAAGACAAGACAAACTCAAAAAAGAAGAGACAAAAAACAAACCCCCCCACACCCACCCCCCACCCCAACCCTAGAAAGGAAAACTACACGGCTCTCTCACTCTATTGTGCACAGCACCTCTTGATAGCATCAACTCAAAAAGAATATATGAAAATAACAATAATATAGATAAAACAAAATCAACCAGAAGGAGATATCGAAGGAAACACCTCGAAGAACCTGCCCCATATTTTTTCAAAGGTAGCAGGCCTTCTTCTCACGTTGTAAAGAATTTTCTCAGGGGTACAGTATGACACAAGCTCATTCAGCCAGTGTTTCTGAGAAGGAGATTTTACAGATTTCCAATTAACGAGGATGATTCTTTTTGCAGCAGTACTGGCGAGCAACACGAAGTATGTTTTGTAAAAATTTGTATTAATCAATGTGACGTCACCCAATAACCAGACTCTTGGGTCATGAACATAAGTACATTTTGAACAATGAATTTAACCTCATGTAATGATGTGTCATTTAATTGCAACTTGCCAATAATATAAGAAATATCATCATCAAAGAAAGATAATATAGAGTACAACAGTAATCTTTTTTTTATGCTATTGTGGCATTATAAAGCATGATGAAACAGTGGAAATTAAGTCTTTATGATAAGTGTGGCTGTATTTTCTGGTCATGTAGGCCAGTGGTCCTGGTCGGGACCCCCAGGAGGGATTTTGTTACAACCACACAGTATTATTGCAGTACTGTATTGTGTAGGCCTATAACTATAGGCCTACACAAATTATTATTTTATTTACTGTATCAGTCATTAATTTTCTGCACACTCATTTTACCAGTGCAGAAGCAAATTATATATAACCTAAAATAATGTATTTGAACCATGCACTTTGAACCTGATGTCATTATTTTGGGTATCCTACCATTATAGGCGAACATTTTAAATGTATTATTATTTTGTAATCTACAAGCCGAACACATCACTATGTAAAACGTGTTGTAGATCGGCTATTTTCGACGTGAATACTGCATGGTGCGCGTTGACATTTCGACTTGCCCATTGGCGTGCAAGTTTGAGAAACCACTGCTGTGGATCATGGTTAAGTTATGCCTATTTTCTGGTCACATATACGACGGTTAAAATGAGGAGACATACGAGCAGAACTCCTGTTCTGCCGATGGAGAGAAGCACGAGGGTCTCCACCTGGTTACGATAGTCCCCAACATCCAGCCTGCTTCCATTTCCAAAGAACATCTCCCCACAGAGGGTCAAACCACACACATAATGTCCAGCATCGGCAACAGTCACGTTCCTCACAGTGAGTTTGTAGGCGCAACTATACTGTCCACTAGTTCTAGGAGCTTTCTGGCAGGCTTCAGGCATACTCCCCTGTGTGTAAATAAGACCAGGCTGAGACTCTCCAGAGCTTCTGAATCTGAACCAGTAGACGCGGTGTTGTCCACCACAGGTCTGGGTGTAGACAGTACAGGTCAGAGTCACAGAGTCTCCAGGCTGCGCTGACTCGGACACCGGCAGTTGGACGACAGAATTCTTGTTGCCCAGCTCCACACCTTTGAAAGTTATATATCATATTTTACATCATGATTACCGACTGCTCTAATCTGATGAATTAACAGCAATGAATTTACTGGTACCTATTATCCCTGAAAATTCAACATATAGGTGAAATACATACCGTGTATCATTAGGAAGGTTCCTGGTCCAAATTCAGTAATGTCTGAATGACTTACTCCACAAAAGTATGTTCCAGTGTCCTCTGGTCTTGCATTTGTTATGTTAAGGTGGTGTCTAACTGTGTCTTTCTCTAGAGAAACATGACTGTCATTGTATCTGTCACAATAGTACATGTCTCCATAAAGGTTTCTTATCACACAGTGGAAACCCTTCACTGCTGTCAATTTGTACCATACAACCCTATGTACACTGTAGGATGTGTAACACTCAAGTGTAACATCGTCACCCAGCTGCACTGCTTGAAATGGAATCGGCTGAGAGATGTTCAGTTGGGCCACACCTGGAACATAAAGAATATAAATAATACAATGGAATTTATTTAAAAACATGTATGCATGTTTAATCTAAACACAGTTTGATTATAAATAGCATTTGATCTGATGAAGGTCATCAGATCAACAGATGTCATCATTACATTTCCAAACAGTATGTATGAGCTTCATGTAAAAAAAAAAAAGATAAAACAAATAAATGTGACTCAACATTAATTATGATAATGCTTATTATAATTTTCTACTTTTATATACCGGTATATATATATACGCTATACGGTATTAAATCTGTTAATATTGTAAATGTGCTATATACTCACATGTGTTAATTAGGAGGAAAAGTACAAAGTATTCCATCCTTGTCCTGTTCAGAGGTTGAGTATTTATTTTTGTGCTTGTGTGCACTTTAATTTGACTGCAGGTATGGCAAAGGCATTGCCATTCTGAATTCATATCAGCTCTAACATGCATCTGATTGGCTCACCAGCTTCCTGCAGTGCATTTGATTGGCTGCTCAGAACAGTGGGGCAGTCATTGCGACCATAGGTCGCAGATTACTCTGAAATCCTGCAAAACCTGTCAGTCCGTCCGTCACGCCGCCATATATGGCCGATACAGAATGAATTATGTTCATCTGACCTCATCTGACCTCATCAAACCCTGGCTGCCCCGTTGCCACCCTTAGATCTCTATATATGGAGCTGACCTGTTCTGACATTCCATATGTTGATCTGACCTCATCAAACTTACCCCTTTCCCTGATGTCTGAATCCAAGTAATCAATAACGTACCCCGAAGTTACTTTGCCACTACTCACTTTATATGCATGCACACACTTTCAAGATGTTCAAGCTTGTATATATAGCTGCTGTCATGGAGAACTCCAACATTTTAATCTTTCAGGATATATATATATTTTTTAACAATGCAATACTGCCTCATCAAAGTTGGTATTGTGACTTATCTGCCAATTCTCATTTACTTGCATGAGAGGGGGAGAGGTGGTGCATGGAGTTAGCTGCTTTAGCAGACAGTTTGAGTTAAGATGTTTTGTCCGAAGTGCTTTTAAATAGCCTACTTTTCATTGGTTCAATTTTTATTTTTTTAACCAACACACAAACGTAAATAGCATTCATTTATGAAATAAAAATATATAAAACCTGAAAAATTAGGTGATATCATATCATATCACATCACATCATATATTCATATCATAGCCTATATATCATACCATGTCATATCATAAATCATATCCCACCCAGTGGTAGGGCATAGGCCACCATAGACTCAGCAGCCTCATGAGCCATGAAAACATCACATAACTGTGTGTGTGTGACTGTGTGTGTGACTGTGTGTGACTGTGCGTGCGTGCGAGAGAGAGATCAGAGAGAGCCCTATCGGACGGCTGCAATTCAAAGCTGGCCCCCATAACATCTGAATCCCCCGCCCCATCCACCCCTTTTTCCCATCACTGTATATGTTTTAATTCTTTTCCCCTTTTACCTCCTTTATGATGATTTCCTGTTCTTTGGCTATATAAGTGTATGTTTGTACGTCTATGTTATGATGAATTGAACAAGGTGGACCCTCTTGTAAACAAGTGTAGTTTATTGGGTCGTCCACTCACTGTTAACAGTTTTTTGTATTGAGTTATTCTTGAAATGTACTGTAATTCTGCAAACTGTTACTTCAATCAATCAAAGAGAGAGAGAGAGAGAGAGAGAGAGAGAGAGTCAGGCCAGGGTGTAAGTGTGCGCGCGCGTGTCCATGTTTGACCACACGGCTGTCCCTAGAGACCACTCCGTTCAAATGAATGACCCCACCACCGGCGGACCCCCCTCTCTCACAGTCACAGCCCGGACTCTGTGATTGGTTGAACGGGGCCCAACCTACCAGGAAGCAGTGTATCGTGTCCATTCACGCTCCCGCGACAACGCTGCATAACTAATGAGCCGCGACACTCCCACCCCGCAATAACGCTGCATAGCTAATGAGCCTGGTTGACCGTGAGGTGCGCGTACAGATAGTATGGTCAAAGTAGCTTTGGACGTGATGACCAGCACACTAGGGGACCAGCCAGCCGGGATTAAAAAACAAAAAACAAAACAATAGACATCATGATTTGATTAACTAGAATCTCTCATTTCCAGCTTTTATTACCAAAGACAAACACAATATTTCGCTGGAATACTTTTTTCAAAGCTTTTTGATCTTGGGAGGTTCGAGGGGGAGACAAGACGACGCTTGACACCAAAGAAAGCCAGATCCAAAAAAACAAAAAATGATACCGAGGATTTTACTCGCTTGTTTGGCGACGTGTGTCTGTTTGAGTGAGTATACGTTTAAAGTTTTTTCTTGGCTTCAAGCCAGAGACAAGTGTCGCTGCTGATGTTAGCCTATGTGATGAGTGATGACACGGATCGCACCTGCGTTCGAGCGACTGTCCCGTTGCTATTTATTGGGTTGTAAAGGAAACCTTTCTTTGGCATATAGGCTAGGCTGTAAATTGTGAATTGGCACTTAAATGCATATCTGACAATGTAATGAGCTGTGATTGAGCTAATTACCGAAAGAGATCATTGCGTGCCGTGCGTTCCTTTATCTGATGGTAAAGGAGGATTTGAGGCATTATTTATTTATTATATATTGTGGAAATGGTTATTTGTGTTGTGTTTCGATTGAGTTGTAGATTACAGACCATTGGTTTTCAAGAATGTCAATTATGAATCAAGGATGTATTTGTCTGGGTGAGGACCCCCATCTGAAATGATTTTGAGCCATATAGAGACCCCCATAAGAGTAAAGTCCAGTAATTGGAACAGTTTTTGGAACAGTTTGGAAAAATATTCTATTAGGATATTCATAAAGCCAGGCAGTCATGATACAATTGTTCAATTTTTGAAAGCTGCAGTTGCTTTGTTTTGTTATATCAGCTGCCCTTGGCCCCTTGCATAAGTGATCCTTGCATGCAAATCCACCTGCTTCTGTTCTGTGATGCTTTCTCAGTCTGCACAGCTATAGGGCAGGTAGCCTCAGACCGGTTTTCATTCTAAAGGACAGGCTACTTGAACAGTGGATTCATTTGAGGAGACACATTCAACTAAAGTATATACATATAGGCCTGCTGTTTTATCTCATTTTGAATCATTTCAGATTTGTGCAGGCAGGCTCTATGTCAGTTCAGAGTCCTACAACTAAACCACTCACAAAAGCAACATATTTGCTCATGACAATCGACATGATTTAGGAAAAGATCAAGTTTGAAAAGTTTCAAGGTCAAGTATTGCATGCATGGGACAATTTGGACATGGCACAGGACTTCAATCTTTATATTGATTGATTTTAGGAAATGTGACAATGCATGCAGGCTTTAAAAATACTTTAAGGACTAAGATTGTTCTGTTCAGAATGTTTGTTTTATTATTTAGGCTTGTGTGGTTTCCTTTGTGTGTTATTTATAGGGGGTAGATCACTGTTTCCCAACATGGGGTCTGGGGACCTCCAAGGGGACCAATGAACCATTATGGGTCCTTAACTCTGACAGTGCACAAATGGAACCAAATGGACCCATATGGGTCTGTAACTCTGACAGTGTACCTGGAATCAAATGGATAAACCTTTATACTGCAGGTCTGTAACTCTGCAGTGCACAAATGGAACCAAATGGTCCCTTAGAGGTCTGTAACTCAGTGCACAAATGGAATTGGTGCCATTTGCACACAGTCAGACATAAATAAATAAACACAATGCATTTTACAGTGTATATATTGGGGGTCCCATTGATGAATAAAATGGTATCAAATGGGGGTCCTGTGGTCTAATAATGCATGATCAAACCATGCAAGCGGTCCATTTATTTTTAAAATGAATAAATAATATCAATAAGAGATTCACCGGTAGCAGAGAGCAGCCTTTTGTTTATTTGTGTTCCCACCATCACCCAGCCGGGGGGGGTTAGGACCAGTGACCTATGACCTTCCGGGTTTTTTGGCTGTGACTATTAAGGAGGTGTGGTGGGGATCTGTGGGGTGGGGGGGGTAACCTTTGGGGTCTGAGCAGAAGGGACCAGAAAAAAGTCAGAGAGACAATAGGGTGACCCCCCCCCCCCCCAACCCAACCCGACCCCTTCCCTGACCTGACCCCTGCACCCCCTCATCTCCATAACACTGGCCGACACCCCCGGATTGAGACCTTATTAAAGACGTACGTGTGTGTGTGTGGGTGGGTGTGTGGAGTGGACACGGTCACGGGCAGCTGTAGGGGGGGATTACCCTGGACACATGCGCACGCACACACAGTCACACACGCACGCACACACACACTGGCGTGACTAGAGCTCATGGCTAACATCTCTATTCTCTATTCGCGGAGACAGAGGTGGCTTATGCTAATGACGAGGGGACTTTGTGACAGCCCATGTCACAGTCTTGACGGTCCCAATCCAAATCCGTCTGACCTAATGGGGTTTGCTGCTGTTTGTCCACAACACTGACCTGACCACAAAGAAAGCACAAATATCGTCACTGACGGAACGGGAGTGGAAACTGGAAACGCTGTCACTCCAAAACTGTTACTTTTCAGGAAATGGTAAAAAAGGATAAAAACACACAGGCGTGCACGCACACACACACAAAGGACATATAGCAGATCTGCTATTCTTTGCTGCTCTTGAGCAACACTGTTGTAGAACGAAATAGGACATTAAACCCCCAACTCCCTCAGAAAACTGAAACATAGAGATATGAGGTTTCTGCCTGAAACGACTCATGATGTTTAATTTCTTCTGATTTCAGTATAGGCTATAGGGTTTAGTTCACTTACAGGTATAGTTGGTTCTTGCAAACTTTCCAGGGAGAGACGCAGACATTTTGTAGACAGAAATGCTGCCATCTCCAAATGAGCATCATGAGTGAGGACCATATGAAGATGGTGTTAATGTGTGCGTTGACAATATACTGACTACTGTATGCTTGCACGTGCATGGCTCTGAACATAATCTAAATCGAACACACCCATTAATAATTTGATTAGCTGCAGCTGTGGACAGTTCAGAAACCCGCCTACCAGTGGCATCATCATTTGGAAGTTTTTCTTCTCTGTTTTTTCTTCTTTTTTCCCCCCCCAAACAAATTGTTCGATTTTGATTTTGATTCATGCCAGAACAATATGGCTTCCATTATAGCATGCTAACTTTCCAGAAATAGAAAGCCTGCTGTTTCTATTAGCTTAGTTGATGACGTCACTGCCCGGTAGCCGGCTTCCTGGGCCTCATCTGAGAGTAGACAGAAATGGTACAATATTATCATGAGCATTATACAAAGAAAATGGCTGAAGTTGTCCTAGTAGCTCTGTCTGTGAATAGTACATGGTTTTCAGAAAGTATACCTATTTCCTGTTCCGGTTCATTTTCCCATATAGTTTAATTTGATTAGCTCAGCAGCAGATTTGAACTGGAAGGTATCTGTGTGAGCGATGATAGAACAACCCTGTATACTGTATGTGTATACTATAACAGCCTGAGGAAGGTCCGGAGGGACCGAAACGTTGCTTCATTAAATAAGACAATACTCATGTACCGAGCAAATACACAGTGTGCGGGTGTACCTTATTGCTTTCATTGATGTCCACCGGCCTACGCACCTGTGCATATGCCTAATGTCTAGGTGTGCGAAAGTTTTCTCCTATAGTATACTATAACAGTAAAATTGCTTTCCCGGTTTTAACGGGTTAAGTCTTCCAGGGGCCCCAGTGGCCCCCACAAGGCTTTCTGATTTTAATGACATTTCCCTAATACAAAGTCAGTGTGGGCCCCTTCTGTTTGGCCCCTGTGCCTCTGTGATTGGAACTTGGAAGCTGGACACACACACACACACACACACACACACACACAGGGAGGTGGGCTTTTCCCATCACATTGGACATTATTGCTTATCGATCGGCAGAAGGACTGGGGTCGGGGGGGGGGGGGGGCGGTGGTGGAAGAGAAATACTATTTCTCTTTTGTTACTTGAGTAAAAGTATCATTACCACAATACAGAGACTCTGTTACATTAAGTAAATGGCCTGCATTCCGTATTTGACTTGAGCGAAAGTATATAAAAGTGTCTGCATGAAAATGGTATGGTATTTCTCGATCTTCTTCGAAAATAGCCAAATTATAAAGTAGGGTTTAAGTGGTTAGTGCATGTTTCTGTATAAATGATCAGAATCCAAAGTAACTTGTAACTAAAGTTGTATACCTGTATCGTAAAAAGTACAATATATTTTCCTCTGAGATATAGTGGAGTACAAGTATAGAGTAGGCCTATATACACAATTTAAATAATCATGTAAAGTGTAAGTCAAAAAGTCTACTTAAGTACAGTAAATGTACTCTACATCCATGGTGGTGGGGGGGCGCTAACACAAATCAGAGAGCAGCCAATCTCCCAATGCAGATGGGGAACATCTTAGCAGGCAGTCCCATGGGTGCATGGCTGCATGCCACCCACCATCAATCAATGGCCACAGCCCTGCTGTCGATAGGTTAAAAAATTGAGGATTGGCTTCTGAAAAAGTGATTATTTTTTCTCCCCAAACAATAAGCTCGCATTTAACCACTTAAACCCCATACTTAGTTGATCAGATTCTCAAGGACTCAATACAAGGCCTCGTCCTACTTTTGACCTACACCGTATACGCTAAATCACTTCCGTGAAAATAGCCGAGCTTGTAGATTTGCAATTTGTGTCGATTGTTAGCCCCACGAAGCCGTGGTTTCCATAGAGCCATCAACAGAAAAGCTTGCGTTGTAAGGTTGTAGATCTGCTGTTTTAGCAGAAGTTTATTTCCGCAGTGCAATCTATTTCTTTGCTGAATGCATGAAATTAATGTTATTGTATTTTCACCTGTTATGGTGACAGGCCTAGAATAGAGATGTTGTGGTCAGTATCCAGATGCTGTGGCCCAGGAAACCCCTTCAGGAGTCCTTGACAGGGCTCCAGGGGGTCCCCAGCTAAATGATTGATTTAAATTAACCAAATGGACCCCTGCAACTCTGGGAGTGTACAAGGGAAACTAAATGGACCCTTACAGGTCTGCAACTCTGAGTGTGTACACTAAATGGACCCTCAGAGTGCAGGTGGAACCGAATGGGTCTGTACAATCTCAAATTAACATCACAGATTTTACAGTGATTAGAAGAAGGAAAACAAACACCAAGAATACCAGTATCCCACCATGCCAACATTGAGGTGGGCCTGTTTCACCTCCGCTCTCCTCTCTCTTGGAGTGCAGAGGCTGTTTAGCTTGACTTTGAACTTGCCATATGACTGACAATAGCAATCAATGGCTTTAAACAAAAGGGCCCGGGCAGTGCACCTAGCAGCCAGGATACAATAGTATGTTTGCGTAGCGTGGCGAAAGGAACTTGGTTTGAGTTTAACTCCTATTAGCCGGACAAAGGAGTCAACCCCCAGGCAGAGTTTTTGGGGGGCTACACACCCTCCACACAGCCATGTTCCATGCCACTAGCCTCTCCTCCTGGTCCGTGTATTCACAGCTTTGTTTAAACTCACCCCCTCCCTGCGTAATGGATACATGGCAGGAGGAGGAGGGACCCGCTATCTGCTCATGCGCTACCAAGTGGCTTTTCTGGAAGTGTGTGTGCGCAGTGGTGGAAGAAATACTCCACGGAGGAAACACTGATTTGATGTACTTAAGTAGTAGGAGTAGCAATGCCAACCATTTAGATAGATACTCGAGTTACTCGAATAAAAGTAGGCTACAAAAGTATTGGCATCTAAATATTACTTTAGTGTAGCAAAGTAAAAGTAGAGCCTCAAATTAAATGTAAAATAATAATAATAATCAAAGTATGATGGGGCTTACGGCAGCCTTTTGATCAAGACTATCATAGATTTTAACGAGTCTGACATTTGCTTTCGTATCTATGATAGTCTTAAGGTATACCTCCCTATAGTCACTTAGCCACGGATGTTAATTCGCATTCGGAACAGCGTTCAAACCTCTGTTACAAAATAATATCTGACCTTGACTTTACTTCCAGTCTCATGATTGCATTATCTTTCTTCATGCAGAACAGTAATGACTTGATAATGGTCACAACCTGGTGATTTCTGTTAACCATCAGACAGCACAGTTAAGAGTCTCCATCCGTCTGATCACAGACAGATAGATAGATAGATAGATAGATGGGTCCATTTGGTTGCATTTGAACACTCTCAGAGTTAAGTACATGCCAATAGCCCAGTCAGTGACCACATCATACATGCATGCTATCCCTATCCCTCAGAAACACTCTCCTCCCCATCTCTCTCTCTCTGGCTCCTGGGTGTCAAGGCCATGGTGCACAATGTGTGAAGTTCACATGCAGCTCTCTAGTAAACAATGGGCTGAGCAGGGCAACGAAAGGGATTGGGGAGGGGTGGGACACACAAGCTGTCCTTCCATCCATCTCCCTCTGTCCTCCCCCCCATGCATCCATTCTGCCTCCGCCACCTCTCTCATGACCCTCAAGGGGCTAGGGGTTACCACCATGCAGCCCTGCGGTACTAGTGGGGGTCGGTCGGGTCGCTCGCTGGACAGCCAGCCCCCCTCCCTTCCTCTCCTAAAAGAAATCTAAATTTATCGCACCCTCCGCCACCCTCATCAACATTTTGTTCATCCCCAATGCTGCACAGACTCAGTGTTGTTGTAGGGTGAGTTGTCATCGGTGTATAGACGTACTAAGAACCAAGATGGCTCATGCGAGTACGAGAAGTAAAATGCAATTTCACTCGTGTGTTGTGAGCTTGTAGATCTGCTATCTTTTCTTCTTACATTATTTGACAATTTGGCTTTGTCTGACCAGTTTTTATAGTATAGTTTGTTGATTACTTTTAATGCAGTGATGCCCCCCCCCTTTTTAGGCATTACAAGGGTCTTAAAAGTCACTTCACTGTTGTCTGGGGACCCACAGAATGTCATGTGGGGACAGGTAGAGAACCACTGTACTATAGCAGCAATCGTAATAGCACATCAGTATTCACATCAACATGACAAATGTGCAAGATACTATACATGTCTTATAACAACAGTTACCTGTATTCTTTAAATTACAGCAGTAGTGGTAATGTTCAACAGTACATTTGTGCAATGTTGGCTAAGCTTAACAAGAGCAGTACTATTTACTATTTAGTACATTTAAAGCATTTATCTTATAAACATGGACAGTATAGTCCTCCCAGTGATTACACTGAGAGTTATTTTGGAGTTATGATAATTTCTATATACAGTATAACTTTGCATTTGCAAAACTTGATTTAGTTAAAATGAATCAAACATTGGAATATTGGAACAAGAAAGCAACAAAACAAAACAATAAACAAGAACATCTGCATGAATTCAAGGCTTCATGGGGTGAGGAATTTGTGGGTGAACTATCCCTTCTATGGAGGTTCTTTCCTGCCGCTTGGCCCTGGCTTTTCATCCGTCATGCGTGTTGCTGCTGCCTCGGAGGCGTGCATACGGACTGATTAGGAGTCTTAACGTCTGAACGCAGTCCAACCACAAAAGGAGGGAGCCCTCCATCGATCTCTTTGTCAATGCCATAGTGTGTCAAGGCCGGTGCACATTTCAGCGAGCTAATTCAGAGTGCGCTATTGAGATGTATATTTCGGTATCGCCATTCAGAGAGGCTTTCTTTAAAAATCTTAACACCAGCCCAAAAAGGGAACTCAAACGGACGGAAGTCATGCTATGAATATGATAATAACTTTGAATTTGATTGAAATGCAAAAACGGGCTTTGGCTTTGAGATTTTGGGGGAAATTGAAAAGCAACTTCGTAAGCATTGAGAGTCCTCCTAATTCCTCTGAAACCTGTGAAAAACATATTTAAACATCAGCTTATTACTACACCGTAAAAATCTCACTACTATAGTTCCTAACTCCAAAGAGTGTACAAATGGTACCATGGAGTTAGCCTCTCCAAAAGCAAATCAGGCTGTAATGATTGTAGCTCCCCTTATGTCCTTTATCAAGCAGCTTTATGGGTCCATTTGGTTAAATTTCAGAGTTAAAGGAACGCTGATGCTTTTACATTTACAGTGTGGCTCGACACGGTCCTGTATCAAATGGGGGTCCGTGGTGTTACTGCCTATCAACAAAATAAGGTTGAGAATCGTTGCATAAACCAAACCATAAAGTGTCCTTGTGTGACATAACCCTGCTTATGTCCACTCCGCATATTAGAAAACAAACACACACACACACACACACACACACACACACACACACACACACACGTCACACACACACACTCACACACCCACACGCCTGCCTGCTTTATAGGAGATTGACACTGTTGGGTCCCTAAAGGTCTCGGTGCCAGGCGTTCGATAAGCATTGCTCTAACCTGGGATGCAAGCCCCCCATCCCCATTCCATGTCCCCCCATCTCCCTCCCCCCAGGGGTCTCTGAATCTCATCACTGGCCATGCAGCCAGCAGAGACAAGGGACAGCAGGCTTGTCAGAGTGGTGGTGGGGGGGGGTTATATCAGTTCATCCAGGACACAGCTGAGCTGGGCCGGTGAACCCAGGGTCCCATTTAGGGGAGGGGGGGATATGGTGGTTTTGAGGGGGCTCCCTCCCTGGTGCTGAGTCATTTGTAGGATCCCCACCCCTACACATAAAAAATGGACGATGTCATTGTGGTTGGGCAGAAACCTTGTAATCTCCATATTTCACCTTTTTTATGTTCTGCATGCAAATAACTGCAAATAACCGCCAATGTCCACCATCAGAGTGAAAATTGCCTCAATCTAGGGTATTGCTGTCATTGTGTGTGTATGTGTGTGTGTGTGTGTGTGTGTGTGTGTGTGTGTGTGTGTGTGTGTGTGTGTGTGTGTGTGTGTGTGTGTGTTACAATTAAGCAATATTACACGAGAGGGTGTGCTTTATCATCATTAATACACGCCTGCGTTGTTGCAGGAACGATCAGCTCTCAGGGCGAGTTCCATAAACAGGCAGCGCAGAAGTGCATTAATGAAAGTTAAAGCACACCCTTGTCCCACAAATGTCTCAAGAAAATCGCTAGCCTAAACCCAGTCGGCTGCACTCTGGGAGAACAGATCAGCTGATTTTTATGTTTTGATTAGGCGTTCGATCATGCTCGTTTTAGCACCGCTATAGAAGGCTGTTTCAACCAATCAGATTGCTTCCTCGAAATGACCTGTTGTATAATGGCTGATCTACGAGCAAATTACATGTTCTACAAGCTCACATCTAACTCAGACCTACGTACACTCTCACAATGCATTGTGAGATGGAAAAAGCTTTGCCTATAGAAAGAGGATAATGATAATTCAAGCTTTCCATGCTGTGTTGTGGTGAGTTATGGTTGTTTAATACAATTAGATTGTGTGACTTTTCTGTTTGGATGTATGGGCTATCGAGCCCATACATGTGTTCCCGCACAACTTCCGGTTAAGATGATGTCACACGCATAGCCTCTATTGGCGGAAGTTAAAGGACGCGGCTCCCTTTATGGAGACACAAAAGAGACTCTTTAAGGGCTGTATTTTGCGTGTCTTAAGTTCCAGGTCTTATTCCCTAACTTGAGTAAACTAAAGACCTGGAGGTGTGATCAATGCTCTTTGGCCACTCAGAATAGCCAAATGGCATTGATCACGCCTCCAGGTCTTTAGTTTACTCAAGTTAGGGAATAAGACCTGGTACTTAAGACACGCAAAATACAGCCCAATTTGTGTCTCCATAGGGAACCACTACTGGTCATCAAATTATTAGCATGCGACGAAAACGAAAAAATATCCACAAATTCAAGTCTCCATGCATGAGTAATCAATAAGAAAAAATATAGTTTTTTTTGGGTGAACTATCCCTTTAAAACCACGAAGAATTCAGTTGTGTAATACCTTGAAAGTGTTCTATCATGGAAGGTGCATAATACTGTATAGCATGATTCTGACAGCATATAGAAACAGCTGCCATGAATAGCACTGCTGTTGAGGCCTATATGTTTTATGCATGCGTGCATTGATTTACCTGCTTGGTATGGATATGGCCTACATGGCAGTAGAACAAATAAAACCACACCTGTGTGAAGTGAGGGGCGCTCTTATCATCGTACATCATCATACATCATCTCATTCCGGCCAATCAGGATTTGCATCCTCATCTTCGTCTTCAATGTTCGTGTTACACAATGTTTGTGTTTACACAAACACAGCGATGTCGCTTGTATGCGCACAATACGCACTGCACGTAAGGCAACACGCCGAGGGGGGACACTAAATGTGCCAAAAAGTGCCAAGCCGACCCTCATAACAACAATTTTCTCTGCCACGTTTTAATCCGATCTGTATTTGGCTGCTCCACGGACCCCCATTTGAAAATACTGTACAGTATGTTGTGCCAGCCAGCCCCCAGAATAGAAGATTTGTGTTTAAAGAGTTTGAAATAATCCACAAATATATGTTTTCAAGAATTGTCAAAAGGTTTTAGAAATATAAAAAATATATATAGAAATATCCAAAAATGTGGTCAAACTGGTTAAACTGATTTTGATGCTAAGTATATCAACTGATTCTCCTTTGGACCCTCTGGAACCTCTGGAACCAGAACCCCACTAGTGGCCAAAACATGGAAGCTGTGGGTTTGCGTCGCACAAAGTGACGAGAACAGAGGTGGCGCTGCTAAACAGCTGCTGCAAAAGCTCCTCGTTTGAACTTGATCTCACGTCACACAAGTTCAAGACCAGCCCGCTTGTCCCTATATCATCATCATCACCTTTCAACAACAGCTGGGAGGGAGACAGCGGCGACTTACCATGGCGGGGTCACTCTGTGCGGGGGTGCTTCGAATTTGGGGACATGCATTGCTCACGGTCAACCCCCCAAAATATAAAACACAACTAAAGAAAACGAGGAGAAGGCGATTGTCCCCCAAGGTCAAGGCGAGAGAAGGGGACCGAGCGACTGGGTGTCATGGGAAAGTCACCTTAGGAGGATGGGTGAAAGGGGACAGGGGAGCGGGAGGGGTCGGAGGGGATGCATAACAAGGGGCAGATGGCGGTATTAGCGGGCGGCTGCACGATGGCTGATGGGAGTTTTTTTTAAAGAGGTTTGGGGGGTTAGAATTAAGCATCATCGCAAAGCTATTGTTGTGCGTTATTTGCAGCTGGTTCAATAGCAGGCTCTCCTCACTTGACCCCGGCGAGGAAACCCTGCATGACCACCCATCCACCCCTAGGTCCTGCATTGTTCTCACCAGTGGAGGACGGAATTCTTTAAATTAAAATGTCTTCTAAATCCCAACAGAAAAACGTATGTTGCTATATGTTAGCGGTTCTGAATTTTTTTATTGGATACGTTGATGTTATGTGGATATGATATGTTGTTTGGCCGCGGACACCCCCTCTCCCCCATGCATCTTCCAGGGACGCCCAGAAGCAAAGATTTGACTTAGAAATGTTTGCTTATATATATTCAGAGATTTACATACTTAAAATAGCATATCTACAAGCTCATAGCATGGCACGGAGTGACTATGAGCTTGTATATCTAAAATGCTGTAGCAATGCCACGATATAGAGTAACTGCTGTGAAAGTGAAAGTCCTGTAACTTAAGAGTTAATTGGTATCGAAACATATACTTAAAGTATCAGAAATAAGAGTGCTCATTATGCAGCAGAATATCTCATTTCACAATTCTTTCTTCCTAAAGTTTTCAAAACAAGTCAAACTCTTTAGAAAAATAGCAGATCTATAAGCTCGTAGATCTGCTATTTTTGAATGGACAAAGGTATAAAATAGGGCTTAATTTGTTCCGGTATGTATTCGTAATAATAATCAAAATCTACAAAGTAACTTTTACCTGCAGTTTATAAATAATTATAGTGCAGTGAAAAGTACAATATTTGCCTATGAGATGTAATAAAGTAGGATAGTTAAAAAATTAATAATGACAGTAAAGTAAAAGTATCTCATGTTTGACTTGTCACTGACTTATACAAGTACAAGCAGTGATGTGTTGTTGTGCAACATGCATGCAAGTAAGAGAATACATAATAATAATAAGGGTAGTAATAATAATAATAATACACATTATTGTCTCAGACAGGTACATTAGCTTACTTATACGCATCAGATCCAGAAGTGTGTGGGTGATTGTACTTGAGTACTTGACAGAACATGAGTAAATGTACTTAGTTACTTTCCACCACTTCTCCCCCAAGTTTCCTGCATTGTTCTGCTGTCCCCTGGCTGGGTGGGTCTGCAACATTTGGCTGCTATTAAGGCAATCTTTTTTTGGGGGGAAAGACTGTCAATCAAGTCTGATGGTTTTGTGTGTGGAGTGAAAATGGCCCCCTAATGTTTCTCCACCCTTTATCAGCCTTTATATCACTGGGTCTCAACGTGGGGTCCTGGGACCCTCAGGGGGTCCTATAGACAGGCGGTCCCCATGCAACTCAATGATTGATAGTTATCAACCAAATGACCCTATCTCTGAGAGTCTATTGACCCACATGGACCGATACCGGTCTGTAACTCTGAGAGTGTACAAATGGAACCAAGTGGAAGGGTCTGTAACTCTGAGAGTGTACAAATGGAACCAAGTGGAAGGGTCTGTAACTCTGAGAGTGTACAAATGGACCCTTACGGGGTACTGTACTGGACAATTTTGAAGTATTTAAAGTAAATTTCATACTTTACTCTTCCTTCTGGCTGAGCTGAAGGAATCGGGCCCAGGAGGTGGGCTGTGTGGACCCTGTTGGCCAGACTGTTAAAGGCACCAGGGTAGAACATTCCTATTATAAAATGGTGGACAATCTCGAGGACTGTGTAAAGTGGGCATTAAGGGTATTGTGTACAGTGAGGGATCAAATCCATAAGTTAGGCATGTAGTCGAGCTCATGTAATGGTCTGTACAACCCGGCAGTGCTTAATAAAGGGCCCTTTAAAATCAAATCTCTCTCTCTCTCTCTTTCGCCCCCCGCCAGACGTATGTCGATCGTCCGAGCTGGCATTCCTGCAGGAGCCCAGCGACGTCATCGCCGTAAGGGACCGGCCCCTGATGCTGGACTGTCGGGTGGGGGGCGGCGAGGGTCCCATCATGGTGACGTGGCGGCGCAACGGCGTCCCGGTGCCCACCAGCCCGCGGGTGCGTGTGCTGGCCAATGGAACGCTGCACATCCAGAGCTTCCAGAAGCGGCGGGACGGTGGCGACCCCGACGCGGGCGAGTATGACTGTGCCGCGCAGAACCGCTACGGCATGCTGGTCAGCCGCAAGGCCAAGGTCCAGGTGGCATGTGAGTCTCACACACACACATCTGTATATGGGCCATATGGGCAAATGCTGGTGACATCAGGGATCCACGTACTGTGTGGGCATAAAAGGGACACAGGCAGGCAGGTGCATCGCCGATCCAACCGACAGACCCATATTACTCTAGTAAAAGTATGGATATCACAATGTGTAAAAGTAAAATGCCTGTATTTGAAACTTTACTTGTAAAAGTAGGCCTATACAAAAGTATTGGAATCAAAAGTAAAAGCTTTCATTATGTTTAGGTTGAGATACTAATTTGACGAAATCAGGTACTGAAACTGGAACAAAAGTTATCCAATTATCCAATGAGGAGATCTCTCTCCTCATTGGATGGAATTTACAATCCACCTGATAAAATGTATTCTGTGTTTAAGAGCTGAAGAGACAGGGGGTCCCCTGTTACTGCACAAACAAGCTATACGGTAGCAATGATTACTATGACAATATAGAGCTCAAAGTTTTTAACAATGACGTTTTTTTTACTTTAACCAAAATATCACTTATAACTTACAACAGCGTAACCAAATGTAACCACCAGTGTCCAATAGCAATTCACCCATTTTCAACCGATATCTTTATATAATTGGTCCTCTAATGCTCATTATAGTATGGCACCATGTCTACTCACACTGTGTCTCATTGGTGGACAGTTCAGAAACATGCCTACTACATCATCGGTGGGGATTCCAAGCTAATAGAAACTACAGTCTTTCTCGTCCAGTTCCTGGAAAGTTATCATGCTGAAACAGAAGCCGTATTGTTCTTGCATTAAAGTGAAATAATAATAATGATAATACCGTTTGAAAAGGTAGCATCTTACAATGAGCATTAGGCAAGGAGATGAGGTTGAAAATGGTCGAAGTGGTCCTGTACAAGTGTAAGATATACATTTTGCCAGCAATGGTTTAATGAAAAAGAGAAGAGGTCGCAGCAGCTAGAGCTGCAGTGAAAAGCCATGAAGTAGCCATGTGAGCATTGTGATTGAGTGCACTTTGAAGCGGTATAGGGATTACACAATAAGGTGCAGTCATCAAACTGATTTAAACCGGGGATAACTCTCTCCCCTGTGTCACAGATCGAGCTGTACGGCCATTCCCCCCCCCAGGCCTAGACTTTATTTATAGTGACCTATACCGGCTTCATCCGACACAAAGTCATGAAAAAGAAAACGGCAAAGCGGGAGGCCTAAATAACTGCTTTTTTTTGTTCTTCGTGTTGCTGTACAACCTTTCGGGTTGTATACACATAAAACCCTTGTGGACGTTGTATATCATTCATATTTTTATGCCTTTATCTTATTTTTCCCATTTGTAGCTCCGAGAGTGGACAACTTTAACCATCCCTTTCCATTTGCCCACTCTCAGGGCTAAATTACAAGTTAAATTAAAAGTGATGTTTCGTTTGGTTTTTCCGGTTAAAACAAAACGCGTAGTTAAGTAAGTCGAGACAAAATTTCCTCCAATCAGTGAGAGAGAATAATAATAATAAAATAAAAATAATTGTGGCATGAGTTCCATTGGTATCCCGACCTGACAATGTATTTGTTTGTTAAAGAGCTGGAGAGACGGGTTGGGGAGGTAGTCATAAAAATGGCAAGCGGGAGGCTGAGGAATGGCTTTGTTGTTGTGCCAGGTCCAAGCTTCTCGGCAGGTTTCCCTCCCCTCCCTGTCAAAACAAGCCATATGGGGGTTATAAATGGCGCGTCACATGGCGAACACCTTCGCCCCATACCTGGCAACCCAAGACCCCCTCTGACATGCTCATCCTCTGAAGCGGGGGTCTTCAAGGTTTTTAAGCACATGACCCCCTCAGCTGATAGAGATGAAGCAGGGACCCCCCCCCCCCGCCCCACTACATATTGCATACAATTGTGTTGCAGATTAAACATTTTAATAGATTTCATAAATAGATTCATAGACTCGTTTGACAGCACTATCGTCGAAAGTGTTGTGGAAATTATTAGTCTGTTCACATCATCTTTTCTATTATTATGTTGAATTCATTAAAAAAAAGTTAAAAAGTTCCTATCACACTCAGATTTGGAGACCACCTGTAGTAATTAAGCCTGAGGACCCCCTAGTGGGCCTGGACCCCTTATTAAACTGCACTTAAGGAACAATGGTGCAAGAAGTAACCTTTTATATTTTAAAGGACCTCGGAAACAATGGTCGGACCACCGCTCAAACTGCGCTGCTCCCGTGCTTGCGGTTATGTTTTGGTTAGGGTAGAGATAGGTTGTCGATGTCGGACTAATGACTGTCTAACCAATGACTGGTCTAAACGAAGTAGCCTACTGCACCTGTGGTGGGCTGTGGACAGAAATAAGATGCCAAACAAATGTTTTTATTTATTTACTTTTATTTTTGTAATAGAATGTGAAAGAAAACAGGCTTTTCCGTTATATAAAACAGCCGATCTACAAGCTCACATAATTTGATGTGTTGACCGTTTATTAGACAGAAATATAAAATACAGCAACAGCATAGTACCCGGTAAATTAAACGGATTCCAAAAAATACCTTCTAAATTCTGACCTAGGTTTTCTGAATAACTTAAAATATTTATAAAAAAGGATGTTGCTATAGATAAATAAATCCATGGAACGGTGCCCTGTAGGCCAGGTGTAGGGAATCAATACTGAGGTGTCAAGCTGCTCGTTATTGGTATACACCTCAGCTATGGCTGCAACTATGGATTCGTCTACTGTACAACTACAACTACACTAAAAGGGCGGATTGAGAGTTATAATAATGTATACTGTTATACTGTTCCAGGTCTAAATAAAACAGCACGCGCACACACACACACACACACACACACACACACACACACACACACACACACACACACACACACACACACACACACAGCTCTATAAAAGCAGTGGTTTATGGTTAATCCAGTGAATATAAATAATGTCGGACCCTGGGTGGTGTTTGGTCAGTGTAGAGTCAGTGTTACCATGGTGATGCGCAGTCATTTGCACATGCCAACCCTTTGTGTGTGTGTGTGTGTGTGTGTGTGGGGGGGGGGGGGGTTATTGATTATGGCAATGACCAGGTTATTAAGAATACACACACACACACACACACACACACACACACACACACACACACACACAGAGAGAGACAGATACAGAGAGAGACAGAGACAGACAGAGAGAGAGAGATAATGGACCACGGGACGGATATAATGTATATTAACAAATGTGTGTTTGTGCATGTGTTACGGTGTGTGTGGGAATGTGCACATGTAGACACACACACACACACAATATCGATGAGTTCTAATGTGATATGGAAATGAAAAACAGAATACACATTATTATTTGTAATGAATGTCTTGTGTGTGCACGCGTGTAACGCGCGCTTGTGTTTCCTTTCCCCTCAGCTCTGCCTAAGTTTCACCGCCAGCCAGAGTCCATGTTGGTGGACGAGGGGGGAGTGGCTCGCTTCCAGTGTCTGGTCAACGGGGTCCCCGAGGCCCACATCACCTGGGAGAAAGACCATGTGCCTCTGAGCAACACTGATAACAGGTAGAGAGAGGCAGGAATGTGGCGCTTTGTGTGGACTCTGTCTGGAGCCAGCCTCTCACTGCAACACAAGCACATTAGCTCCCTTATGCACAGCAGCTGTCCTTCATTTAATTTGGCACAATGTGCTGCAGGTGTGCCTGTGAACTGGCAGAGACAGACCTCATTGATCACTCCCCCTGCCACACAGATTCAATTCAAGTCAAATAGCTTTATTGGCATGAGAACATACGTTTACATTGGCAAAGCAAAAGGTGGAACAATACAATACATATACAATACAATCAAAACAACATTTATGTACATTTGAAAGTCAGAATCACCAGCAATGAATCCATTTCTATGTACCAAGATCACTCGATGCAGATAGTGCAGGAATAGCCTACACACAAACAATGATTAGTCTTTGTACTTTGCGTCACGTTGTGGCACGTTTGATAGGGATGACATGGGGTTCAAGTGGTTAAATATCAAGTATGAAGATGTTTAATTTGTCTGTCGTAATGGAATGTGACTCTCCATACTGTGTATCTTAGGGGCAAAGATTTACATATTTGTGTGCCGTAATATGCCGTAAATGTAAGGTTCTATTAGAGTAAGTTATTTACAGGGGTGACCTGAGACAAAACAGGTTTGAGAAGACGCTCAGTAACGTGTCCATTATGTTGTCAGGTTCACTCTGCTGCCGATGGGGATCCTCCAGGTGACGGGCGTGAAGCCAGTGGACGGCGGCGTTTACCGCTGCACCGCCGCCAACATCGCCAACACACGCTACAGCCACGAAGCTACGCTCAACGTCACGGGTAAAAAAAACCTCCTCCAACTCCACCTGTGACACGGTTATTGCGAGAAAAAGAATAGCGGCTATGCGCATGCTTAAAGTGACTGAGTGGCAAGTCGAGTGGCAAAGTGATATAACGTATGTTTAACGTCGGTTAATGCAATAGGACTTTTCTGTTTGGATGTATGGGCTGTCAAGGCCAGAAAGTCGTTTTTTTGCCACTCAGTAGGTGTTCCCACATAACTTCCAGGTCTGATGATGATGCCCCTCTCATACTTTACCACTCGAACACCAAATAACTACAGTAGAGTGAAAAATAATATCCATTTTCACCAGAGGATGGTTTTTGGATCTTCTCTTTTTTCTTTTTCATCTCTACTCTGGGGGAATGTTTGCAAAAAACAGTAGATCTACAAGCTCACGAGCTACTGAATTTGCAGCTCGACAAAGGCTATAATTCATCCTAGTGTATGACGGAGGACAATTTCACGATACAGTTTCATCTCTGAGATACAAATTATTGTGAATGTATTTTATCACAATAAACGTTAATAACAATTATCATCCCATCCCTGTACCCCCAGTCTAGGCAGGGTGCTGCGGAATACTTTGGTAACATTTAGAATTTATCAATATCACTTCAGTTTAACCAATGAGTAAAATGGACCCGAGATGCACTGTACTTGGTGCGTTCTTTTTCGATCTACACCAAATGTCTTTGCCAAATAATTGCTGATCTGCAAGCTCACAGCGCATTGCGATGCTTTGACATTTTGGTAGAAACCCTGCCCTGTCAACTATGAATTTATTTTCAATCTGTCCCATATGGAAACGGATGTTCTCTTAGATTTTCCTCTGTGACATACTGTATCTTGGGGGGAAAGACATATTTTCGTAGCGTACCATGACATAAATGTAGGTGTAATAAGGTAACAATGCAATTGTTGCAATGCAATTGGAGTTGTTCTCCATAAGGAGAAGAGATTCAGTAGAAATAAAAGATAAGTCATTTCATGCTTGGTTGCACTCGGGTGTTGCGCTCTGAAAATAGCAGATCTACAAGCTCATAACGCGTCGTGCTGCTGTTGGGAGCTTGAGATCGGCTATTGTTAGCATACAACCACGTGTGAAATCATGCATTACGCCGCCATATAGGGCCACCAAAATACATTTTAATCAACTGAATCAACTGTAGATTTACTCGACTATACATGATATTTAGTTGACTAAAACTAGACTAAAAGGTAAAACATTTCAGATGACTAAAATATGACTAAAACTAATTCAAACTTTGCTACCAAAATCAACACTGATTTACAGGGGTGCCTTGAGCTTTAGTTTAAATATGGAGTTCTGTGACCATTCAAAAAAGTGTACAGAAAATGTGAAAATAAGATTTTATGTGGCCACACCCACCAGTTCATTACGTTTACCTGGTTTTCACCTTAACTTCCACCTGAACTTAAGCCTCGCCCACAGCTGTGTGCCGTATGATAATGGGGGAGGGGTTAGTGTTATGATGTCACTAAAGTGGTGTATTTTCGATTGGACCTTTTGACTCAAAGGCTTTCAGCTTTCAGGAAGAAACCAAAAATATCCAGGGAAGACATACTGTATTTGAATATTATATCCACACCTGGGGTTCTATTAGAGTAATGTTAACTCCATAGACGCATACAAAATGCGGCACTCCATCTTAAACCCTTAAACTTAATGGGCTGTTCTTCTCCCTGCTGTGCCCATCCATCCAGGCGGAGTTCCCAAGACGTACAGGGAGCCGGTCATCCTGTCCGGACCCCAGAACATCACCATCACTGTCCACCAGACCGCCATCTTGGAGTGCATCGCCACAGGCAACCCCCGACCCATCGTCTCCTGGAGCAGGCTGGGTAGGATGTTTTTTTGTTGTTTGTTTGGTTACAAACTACATCTTATTAACCCATTAAGACCTGAGGCCGATTCTAAAATCAGTAGATCTCAAACTGTATCGTGCCAAGGACCCCCAAAATGATATGCATTTGTCGTCGTCGTCGTCCCCTTCTCCCATTCTGAAAATGTTTGCTATTTTTGAGAGCCACTCTTCTAAGTAAGAGTTTTCTGAAATGTGTATGTGGCTATAACATCTAAAATCTCAAATCTAAAATGATTTTGAATGGGTTAAAAACGTGGCAGACTAGTAAGCAACACAGTCGCACCAATTAAAACACATTAATAATGAGTGTGTTAGATTTAATCCCAGTGTGTCCAGAGCCAAGGGCATGCCAAAGCGAAGCGTCCTAGACAGTATTGACACACATAAAATCCAACACACATTATTCATTTGATTAGCTACAGCTCTGTTGCTTACAAGGTCAGTGTTAAGGCCTATTCATAGTCCAGTTTTCGGTGAAGAGGTGACCACCGAAAACTACAACATGACACGATGCGGTGGTCGCCGTTCACACAACACAAATCTCTCAGTTTTTACTAACCACCGTTTCGGTGGTCACCTCTTCACCGAAAACTAGACTATATGAATAGGGCCTTTATGCAGCCATGAATGTTTTTACCAGCTGCTTTAGCAACCTGGTTAGACAACGATCATGAATTGTAGACGACCATTTCGCAACTATTCACCTAGATGCCATGTTGCCTCACAATTCTTTAGGGTCACTCATTTGAGCATAACAGTGGAGCGCAGCTAAACAGTGGCCTACCATCAGTAGCAGACCCGCTGATTTAATGGGTAACAGACAGTAACACATTTGACACTATTTTTAACCTTATCGTTGTGTGTGTGTGTGTACAGACGGGCGCTCCATCGGTGTGGAGGGCATCCAGGTGTTGGGGACAGGGAACCTGATGATCTCCGACGTGAGCCTGCAGCACTCTGGCGTGTATGTGTGCGCCGCCAACCGTCCCGGCACCAGGATGAGACGCACAGCGCTGGGACGCCTGGTGGTCCAATGTGAGTCCCACACGCACACACACACACACACATACATACACATGCATGCACGCACGCACGCATGCACACACACACACACACACACACACACACACACACACACACACACATTTATTTGTGCAAAGGCTTGGGCTATACATCCGTTGGCTTTCCATTGAAAGTGCCAATGGCAGGCTATCTTTGTGACTGGAATGTCTTGGAATGTCTTCCTCTTTTCCTTTCGGCTTTTCCCTCCATCTCACCCTGTCTGCCTCCTCTTCTCTCACATCAACTAACTACATGTCCTCTTTGCACTACATCCATAAATCTCCTCTTTGGACTTCCTCTATCCACCTGTTTCCTAGGCTGTGTGTGTTCCACTTCCTGTCGATTTGATCCAATGAAATACAATGAAACTGGTCAAATGACCAATGATATCCAATGAAATCGACAGGAAGTGGAACACATACAGCCTATAGGAAGAATGTGAATAGGCCTCCTGCATGGCAGTTCCAACCTCAACGTCCATCTACTCACTATCCCTTCCTCTGTACATGTCCAAACCATCTCACTGTCCCTTCCTCTGTACATGTCCAAACCATCTCACTATCCCTCCTCTGTACACGTATGTCCAAACCATCTAACTATCCCTCCTCTGTACATGTCCAAACCATCTCACTGTCCCTTCCTCTGTACATGTCCAAACCATCTCACTATCCCTCCTCTGTACACGTATGTCCAAACCATCTCACTATCCCTCCTCTGTACACGTATGTCCAAACCATCTCACTATCCCTCCTCTGTACATGTCCAAACCATCTCACTATCCCTCCTCTGTACATGTCCAAACCATCTCACTATCCCTTCCTCTGTACATGTCCAAACCATCTCACTATCCCTTCCTCTGTACATGTCCAAACCATCTCACTATCCCTCCTCTGTACACGTATGTCCAAACCATCTCACTGTCCCTCCTCTGTACATGTCCAAACCATGTCACTATCCCTTCCTCTATACATGTCCAAACCATCTCACTGTCCCTCCTCTGTACATGTCCAAACCATCTCACTGTCCCTTCCTCTGTACATGTCCAAACCATCTCACTGTCCCTTCCTCTGTACATGTCCAAACCATCTCACTATCCCTTCCTCTATACATGTCCAAACCATCTCACTGTCCCTCCTCTGTACATGTCCAAACCATCTCACTATCCCTTCCTCTGTACATGTCCAAACCATCTCACTGTCCCTTCCTCTGTACATGTCCAAACCATCTCACTATCCCTCCTCTGTACATGTCCAAACCATCTCACTATCCCTTCCTCTGTACATGTCCAAACCATCTCACTGTCCCTTCCTCTGTACATGTCCAAACCATCTCACTATCCCTACTCTGTACATGTCCAAACCATCTCACTATCCCTCCCTCTGTACATGTCCAAACCATCTCACTATCCCTCCTCTGTACATGTCCAAACCATCTCACTATCCCTCCTCTGTACATGTCCAAACCATCTCAGTTTTGGCCTCTCTGGCTTTAGGAATGGCTCGTCTGTACTCACAAGAAATAAACACTGCTGTCGATGATACATTTTACTAGAGGCTTAGTGGGCGTGCGCCCACAACCAATGCTAGGTAAGAGTTAACATCAATGTTTGATACGATAAATCCATAAGCACACTTTACGAGTATAGGCACTATGGGTCAATATAGTAACGCTTGTGCTCACACTCAAATAATGCATATCATTATCTTTCCTAAAAGAGCTGAGTAGACGGGTTTGGGAAGATGTCAATATAGGCCTACAGCGTTCCTTACATTATTGTTGCTGTTGGGCAGAAACCTCTCATCTTCATATTCTAACTTTATATGTTTATGTTTTCTTTCTCTCCCCCCGCCCTACTTGATCATACCACATACCACGCTTTAGTAGACGCTGTAAATCGGCTACTTTTTGTTGTTTTTTAATTTGAATCCTGAAGTGAAAAGTAACAGTTTTGTACATGTGAGGTTTCCACCCGACAGAGACGATAATATATGTTGTAAGACATTTTTTATTAATGTATTACTTTTTATCCAGTCTTTGATCAGACCAGCCATAACAATAGCTATAGGGCTATAGACTATTTTGGAAATGATGGATGGATAGATGGATGGATGGATGGATGGATGGATGGATGGATATGGAGATACATGATTTCTGCCGTGTGTGTGTGTGTGTGTGTGTGTGTGTGTGTGTGTGTGTGTGTGTGTGTGTGTGTGTGTGTATACAACACAGTACTAGACAACATTGTAGCAGATTGGAATTGGTCTTGACCGGTGATGGCTATAAGTGGGGGAAGGACAAACAAGGAGGGGGCGGGGCCTTGATGTAGTCGATATCCAGGCTCCGCCCCTCATGCTTACCTTTGACCTGACGACACCCACCACCCCTTTTTTATAATTAACCATTGATGCTAGCTCTACCTGTGTGTGTGTGTGTGTGTGTGTGTGTGTGTGTGTGTGTGTGTGTGTGCGTGCACTCCCTGTGACACGGACCCATCCATCAGCCAGCAGCGTGTCCATACACTCGGTCCGCCTCATATTTCAGACTGTCATTATGTGCCTCCGTTTTAATTGGTCGTCGGCAGGGTCCAGCTCATTAACCACGGACGGTGGCCATCGAGGTTCATATGTCACCCCTCATCGGCGTGAATGAGACGAGGCACATCTCCACCACAGCCATACATAAACAAACACGTGCATGACGTTCGCTCTGAAAGAATATTCAAAGATTTGCAACACATTTTCACGATTTTTCAAAAATAGCAGATCTACAGGCTCAAAGAGTGCCGCGCTTTGAGCATGTAGATCTGCTATTTTTCAATAGCTAAAGTATATATAACATAATGCTTAAAACACCAAAAGGGGTTCCTGTCCAGAATGGGTTAAATAAACATGATTCCATTGTTACAGTGGTGGAACAGGTACGGCAATGTGGAAATACACGTAAAAGTAAATTTACTTAAGTAAAAAGTACAACATATTGCCATCAGAATTTACTTAATGTACCAAAAGTAAAAGTATACTCATTATGCAGAATATCCCATTTCGCAAGTTATCATAATGTCTTAAAACAGCTGATCTAAAAGCACACAACACGTCGGATCACGGCGCGGTGTGAGCTTGTAGATCGTTTTTATTTTCAAATAGAAATAGTTGAAATAGGGTTGAAGTGGTTAAAGTATGCTTTGTAACAATACATCTACAAAGTAACTATAGTAACTATAACTTAACTCATCACACTTTTGGTCCTTTTGGTTTCATCTAATTTGTACACTCTCAGCCTTATGAATGTCCTAGAAATGTAAGATGTTTGAGCACCACTGATATAGGTTGGTTAATTGGTTAGGGTCATCATTCAGGGTGAACAAGCTCTTTGTTCCTCTCAGTTCCAGACAAAAAGAGAGGAGTAGTGGATCAATAACTGAATGAATATTATTAATGGTGTGTGTCCCCCTCCACTAATCAATCTGATAGCATTGACTGATCCTCTCCTCCCTTCATGGATGGAAGGACAGTGCTGTCACAATGACAACATTCAAGTTGACCATCGATTGTCATGCAAAATAATTGACTTTTTTTGCATCAAACATTGGGACATAATATAAACACACATGTCATGTCTGTATGGGCTTTTAGGCTGCGTAATCAAGAGATATGACACGTAAAAACTGAAATATAGAAATTCATATTGAAACATTTGATACTTTCAAAAGAATGTAAAAAAGAATGGATGGATGAAGGATGGATGGATGGATAATGGAATGAATCACTTAGGTGTTTGGGATAAATATACTGTAGCCAACAACATTTTCACATGTGATTGCTGTGTCCTGCATATTTGAGAGTGTGTGCATCAGTGCATGCATGCACAATTGCACGTGTGTGTGTGTGTGTGTGTGTGTGTGTGTGTGTGTGTGTGTGTGTGTGTGTGTGTGTGTGTGTGTGTGTGTGTGTGTGTGTGTGTGTGTGTGTGTGTGTGTGTGTGTGTGTGTGTGTGTGATGTTGTTGACATAAACAACAGTGGTTAAATAAGTGTTCTATAGCTCTTTGTTGTGATAGTAATCATTGCTAGACTATAGAGTGTTTGAAGACAGCATGCAACAAGGTTGTGTCATGAAACCATGTGACTCCCATTGGAAATGCATTGAGGTGGCCATGATACACAGAAGACACAGGAAGTGTCTTAGGTGTGAGTGAGGCCTAAAGATTTGGAGAGACATGGAGAACCTTGTTATTGAACAAACAGTCAATGGTTATTACTATCACAATAGGCCTATAGTACTACCTACTATAGAGCTATTAACATGGTTACTGAACAACCACTAGCAATTATTACAGAGCTTTAACTTTATAACAAAAGCATGTGATGTCTTAAACGTTCTTGTATCATTGTCAACCGAATGAAGCATTGCAGTAGGCTAGAGCAGACAGGCTCGGTAAGCAATGGCATAAGCCAGTGTATTGTTATAGTATTGATTTGTTGACACTTGACAGTATATATGTCACGTTCAAAGTGGACACCACGCCAGAGCGCTGTGGGCTACAACCACTGGGTTCTCACATGGGGGGATGTGTACCCCTAGGGGTACAAGGAGGTACTGCACATGGAGTATGTGAGAGAAAGGGGAAAATCTAAGAATTGATTTGACTGTTATTAAAATTAATTAAAATAAACATTTTCATTTTCTATCCGACCACAACTGTTATTGTATAGAAAGCAATGCTTATATGCCATTCATTGCTTTGATTCGTGGTATGGGAGTATGGGAGATAGTTAGAGACCCATCAATTAAAAGGCTTGCTTGTGAGTTTATGTGTGAACTTGTAATCTGTCCATGAACAAAGAACTACTGGGCAGATTTTCCTCAAAGTGGGGTCCCTGAGGGGGTTTCCAGGGGGTCCGCAATGAAATGATCGAGTGTAGCCTACAAATGCAATGGAACAAATCTGTAACTCTGAGTGTAGAAATGGAACCAAATGTACCCTATAGTTTACAGGTATTTTAAGTCTGTCTGTCTGTCTGTCTGTCTGTCTGTCTGTCTGTCTGTCTGTCTGTCTGTCTGTCTGTCTGTCTGTCTGTCTGTCTGACTGTCTGTCTGTCTGTTTCTTGGTCCATGTTCATGGTCATTGCAGCTTGAAGGGACAAAAGATGACAAGGGCAGTGTGTGTGTGTGTGTGTGTGTGTGTGTGTGTGTGTGTGTGTGTGTGTGTGTTTAAAGGGGGAGGAGTGAGGGTCAAAGGATGCCCCATGACCTCTCACCCCTGACCTCCACCTTCAGGACCTGCAGGAGAGTAGATGGACCAATAGGAGGGGGGGAGGGGGCGGAGCTCCGTGTGATTGATGGGCTCCCGGAGGAAGGAAGCGAACAGTGTGTGACCCCTCCCCCTAGGAGGGGGGGCATGGCCTCCGCACAGCTGGTGGTCAGCTGTGTGTGTGTGTGTGTGTGTGTGTGTGTGTGTGTGTGTGTGTGTGTGTGTGTGAATACTGAAAGAGATCTTATGAATATCAGCTCACATGCCTCATATGGTCTCGTTATCATATATGAATTAATCTATTTGGGGCAGAACAATCTTTTGAAAATAGCTGATCTATAAGCTCACAATAGACATTATTTTCCACAAATAGCCAACATAAGAAAATGTTGGTCTTAATTGGTTAATGTGTATTTCTTTTTTGTAACATTAATCTGCAAACGAACTTGTAAGTAACGTTTTCATAAAGTTGTAGTGGAGTAAAAATATTTAGTACAATATTTTACTCTGGGATGTAGTAGAACCACATACATACAGTAATTATAGGAAAAATGGTGAGTAATGTAAATGTATCTCAAAATGGTACTTGAGTACAATACGTGAATTAATACACTTGGTTACTTTCCAACACGGATATAGTAAACATAATACTAACATAGAAATATCAAATTGAAGGTGCTCTGTGCAAGCTGCCTATACTCCGGTCATATATATTTACAGTATGTAACAAGTCACATGATAACATGAGACATATATCGTTATGTTTTCCGTAAATTGTGTCGCACAGAAGTTTATAGCGACAATGGCCGATCTACAAGCTTGCAGATCTGCTATTTTCAATATTTCAAAAGTTAAATATATATATATATATAATGAACACTTCTGGACACCAACGACAACAACGACATACGTTTGTTTTTGCTTTATTTGAACGCCAAGGCAGATGGCACAGCTAGAGACAGGAACCACCGGCCTATATACAAAACAAAGCCCAGTGATCTAATGAACGAATGACCTCTGGTGAAATTCAAGGTCAAGCCTCGTTTGGCTATAGCAGAGAGAATAGCTGATCAATACGTGGTATGGATCGGCGGACAAATGGACGGGCGGGGGTGCTTGACAGCTTAAATCTTAACGCCGCGAGGACAGATGAGGGGGTGGACGGACAATCTCACGCAAGCACACACACACACACACACACACACACAGGGCATGATTTAATTATCCATCTGGCTGTCTCCCAGTGTGTCAGTGACAGATAAAGAAACCTTGAACTCTCGTTGTTCTGGATCGAGCCGCGCGGTTGACTTTTGCTGTCTAGTCACCTAAGAAACTGTATAATACAAGTTACATTTGGTTTCATATTACGCTCTGAGGGGTTAAATTATTGTTAAATATCTGCATTACTTCATGTACAAGAAGTCTACACAATTAGAGAATGTAGAAGAATTGTTATTTGGATCAACGACAACAATATATTCTAGTTTTGGGTCTGAGAGGCTTGATGTCATCAAATGACGAATAAATAATGGTACTTGAAATGAAAAGGGAAGGGAAAACCACTGGTCTAAACAACATGCTATCTAAATAACATACTGTAGGCCTATACAATACATGATCAACTATGGGATAGCAGGTAACAGTGAACCTAGCATCTGTCTAAAGTCTTAGACGATATGCTATCTAAATAACATACTGTAGGCCTATACAATACATTATCAACTATGGGATAGCAGGTAACAGTGAACCTAGCATCTGTCTAAAGTCTTAGACGATATGCTATCTAAATAACATTCTGTATTTGAAACTATAGCATGCCGGGTAAACAATGAATCTTTCTAAAACAACATGGTAGACTATCTAAATAAAAAATGTTGCACATAATGTGCTCAAAAGTATCCAACATCTATAGTAAACAGTAATTTAGCAAGCTAGCATCTATCTAGCAGTTGGAAAAGCCATGCATAATGCGGTTACATGCTAGTTTGAAAATAATGAAATAAAGGACCCCTAACAATAAAAAATAATAATAATAACTAGTCATTTTGATTAAAAAAAATCAAACAAACAGATATTTCCTCCAAATCAGCATGTAGTCATTATGGTCAAGTCCAAGTGAATCACAGATGATTTATGACACCCCCCCCCCCCCCCCCTCCCCTATCAGCACTGCTGTTCAGCCAGGCTGTGACTCTGAATGACCTCTGACCCGCTGTGTTCTGCCTTAACCACTTAAAGCAGTGGTCTTCAACCCTTTTTATATCAAGGTCCATTATGCATTCGCCATTTGAGCCATGGAGGACCACCATTTGATGACATTTAGCCTCGCAGGCTCTCAAAACTTAGAATGTGTTGTTCTACGTTGTTGTTTGATTCGGTCCACAATTCCATGTTGCATATATTTGAGTACAAATACCATATTGGTACCATTTAACTAAAAGAGATAAATAACACAGGTAGGCATAGTAGCCTGATACTGTATAGGCTAAACATTGATCAAAAAAAATGCAATTCTTATACATTCTCTAATTGTCTAGACTTCTTGTAAATGAAGAAATGCAGATGTTTAACAATATTTTCACTCTTGAGAGCGTAAAATTAAACCAAATGGACCCTCTTTACGTTCTCAAGATTTAAAGATCTAATGAGGGTCCATTTGGTTACAAACTGTCCATCTGGGGACCACCTGGAACCCCCTCAAGGACCACTGGTGGTCCCCAGACCACTGGTTGAAAACCACCCACTTAAACTCCAGCATCCTTCCTTATTCTGGTGGGAACATTTTGCCCCAAAAGAAATGGCATATCTACAGGCTCACTTTAGCACCCTCTAGTGGACAGACAGCATTACTGTAAACACACAGATAGACCAGTGTGTCATCGCCAATAGCTTTGCATGGCTTTGTGGTCTCTAGTCCAGCTATCAAGGCCATCACAGAGTTCCCTGGAAATAAAAACGTCTGGGTTTCCGAGGCTATCACAGAGTGAGCAATGGACGTTTTCTCGTTCCACTTTATCAAACTACCATAAATGCCTTTTAAGCGGTAAGGTAAAACCTATTTCATGTTTGACACTATGTGGTCCTATATGAATAAGGTCCTTCACAGTTCACAACATGCCTCAAAACCTATAACAGGGAAAAGGGTAGAAAAAAAGAAAGAACAACAAAAACTGGTCACTCAGTAGGGCTATCACGATTACAAACTATTTAATTTAAAGCACAGCTAGGGCAGATGATCTACGAGCTCACATCGCTTCACAAAGTGACGCTCCGTATAAGCTTGTATAGATCAGCTTATGGTCAGCTATTAAAATATTCCTGATATGATTATACAAGCCGGTATTCAGAACAATATTTGTATTATTATTGTATTTTTTAAGTCAACGGTACGAGGCAGTGAAAACAGTAAAGGTCATGCAGGAATAGATGGGTGGGATGGATCTATATCCTATACGGGAGGCTTTAGAGGACTCAGGGCTCCACTCGTATATGAGAGCACAGCAGTTTGGGGAATATCGAAAGAAATCCATGAACACATTGATTTATGTCTCCCTATTGAAATAGGCCTTCTCATTGACACTTTCACCCCTCTGGCTTAACCCAACCCAACCCAACCCAACCCCCTCTCCTCTCCTCTCCTCTCCTCTCCTCTACTCTATATATAATTTGTTTTTATTATTAATTTGTTGTTTCTCTTCTCTTCTTCATTCTACTTCTCTCCTCTCCTCTTTTCTTCTCTGTTATAGTTAATTTTGTATTAAGTTGTTTCTCTTCTCTTCTCTTCTCTTCTCTTCTCTATTCTACTCTGTTATAGTTAATTTTGTATTAAGTTGTTTCTCTTCTCTTATCTTCTCTTCTCTTCTCTTCTCTATTCTACTCTCCAAAAGTAGCAGACCTACAAGCTCTCAACGTGTCGTGTCCATGAAATATTGTGAGCTTGTAGGTCTGTTTCTGGCGCTTGACACCCTTGCTCTACCAAGTATCGGGGCTTAACACAACCTCTCCTGGGGGGGGGGGGGTGAAGGGTCGACTTCAGGGTCAAATAGATCAATGAGATGCATGGGGGTTGGGGATAGGGATTACGGCAGTGCTACGTATATATACGGCATATATATATGCATGTCCATTGTGTGAATTCTAAGTGCTGTGTCACGCGGAACGGTCGACCCTGCCGATCTTCCCCCCCGCGATGGACGAACGGACGGCTGGCTGCCGTGTGAATGTGTGTGTGTCTGTGTGTGTGTGTGTCTGTGTCTGTGTGTGTGTGTGTGTGTGTGTGTGTGTGTGTGTGTGTGTGTGAGAGTGAAGTTAGTTGTTCAACGCAGTGTCCTGCATGACTCCTCAGTGAGCTAAAGGTGGTGGTGTAAGGCTTCACTCACACCTGCACAACAGATTGTTGTATAGCTGATGCATGAGACTTGTTTCGAAAGCCGTACAACAAAAATGTTGTGTCAAACCATGTGACTCCCATTGGAAATGCATTGCGAGCTTGCATCAGTAAACAAGTCTCATGCATCAGCTACAACAATCTGTTGTGCAGGTGTGAGTGAAGCCTTAGTGGTGTTTATTTGCTTAAAACAAACAACACAAAACGTTAAAAGGTTGAATCTCTATACTGTGACAGTAAACATTGCTGTATAGAGTGTTTGTTCAGTGTTTGTCTAAACCTAACCATTTTTCCCCCTTTTTTATTTTTTGCACAGTGTATAACACAACCCAATGTCTCTCTGTCTCTCTCCTCAGCACCGCCCGAGTTCGTCCAGTGGCCGCAGTCCGTCTCCAAGCCAGCGGGGGGCAGTGCAGTATTCACCTGTGTGGCCCAGGGCACCCCCGAACCCCACCTCATCTGGCTGAAGAACGGCAAGGTGCTGACGCCCGGAGACAACGTCAAACTGACCAACAATAACAAGTACGACGACCGCCCTTAACCCTGAGGCCCATTCTGCAAACGCCAAATGTCACTGGTTCTGACACTTTCTAGATTTTTCAGAATTGTTGCAAATGTATAGCTGATGTGCAAGCCTGCAGCACGGCACAGAGGGATGTGCTGTGAGCTTGTATATCTGCTATTTCTTCTCATTTTAATATTAATGCATTGCTGCATTAAAATGTAGATTTTCCCAGAAATGTCCCAACAAATAGCAATAATAATGAAAGTAGCAGAAATAGCAGGAAGTACAAGCTCACAATGTGTCACATCGCAATGTGTTGGGACCTTGTAGATCTACTATTTTCACAACAGTATATATTTGAACTATGGATTAAGTGCTTAATTCACAATGTTATCTTTGTTTTGTCTTGGAAGTGGAGTGGAGTGAAAGTCATAGTATCCCAAAAATACAAATAGTATAAGTGCAGTACGTAAAGTAAAGTGCAGATACTAAAATTAATTCAAGGACAGTAGGATTACAATTAAACACCACAAGCATAATGGACACACTGCACAGAAAATCAAAATTTTGGATTTTTTTTGGTGGGAACCCCTTTTGGTGTTTTAAGCATTATGTTATACTTTAGCTATTGAAAAATAGCACATCTAACAAGCTCGTAGCTTAATTGTAGATCTGCTATTTTTGAAAAATCTGGAAAATGTGGCGCAAATCTTTAAATACGGTATATATTCATTATTCTTTCAGAGCAAATGTTTTTAACTCTTTGCTTCTGGGGGGTCCCTGGAACTACATATTTTCAGATGGGGGGGAAAAGGTTGAGCACCACTGACATAGAAACATAGGTTTATCAGAAAATCAGGATTTATAGATTTTTTATAGAATGGGCCTCAGGTCTAAACAATGTGTCTGTGCGCAGCACGCTGGCGGTGACGCGCATCACCTCCACGGACGAGGCCATCTACCAGTGCATCGCCGAGAACAGCGCCGGCACCAACCAGGCCAGCGCGCGGCTGGCCGTGGCACAGGCCACCGACCTGCCCGGCGCCCCGCAGGGCCTGGCCGCCGGCCCCCTGTCCCCCAGCGCCCTCCAGGTCACCTGGTCGCAGCCCCCGCCGGAGGTGACCGACAGCATCATCGGATACGTCCTGCACTTCCGCAAGATCGGAGGTGGGTGTACGAGCTTGTAGATGGGCTATTTTCAGCATGCAACCAAGTGTAAAATCTGCCATCATCAAAGCCCGCCGAAATGCATTTCTGACTGTAGATTTAGTGACTAAAAGCGTATATTTTGTCGACTACATCTAGACTAACACTAAAACATTTCAAATGACTAAAATATGAAACAAAATAAAAAATTGGCTGTCGAAATCAACACTGGTGTGTGTGTATACATGCGTGCATGTGTGTGTGTGTGTGTGTGTGTGTGTGTGTGCGTGTGCGTGTGCGTGTGCGTGCATGCGTGTGTGTTTCAGAGCCGGACAGTCGCGAGCTCCAGGAGGCAGTCAGTAAGAGCACGTTTCAGCATGACTTCGGCAGCCTGGACGCTGCCACCACCTACTGCATCTACCTGAAGGCTTACAGCCCTGTGGGGGCCAGCCTCCAGAGCAGCACCGTGGTGGTCACCACACTAGGGGGAGGTATGGAGTCACAACAGATACTAGCCTGGGAGGTTCATGGATGATATCTTACCACTGTGTTGCACATGTTGTAGTCACTGGGTTTGTTTGTAGTCATCAAGACAGGAACCCCCAAACCAGAAATGTCCCAGTGATCGTATAATTTCAGGGCCTATACCCAATAAAAGCCTTGACGTGGCGTGTGAATCCGAGTTTTCTTGGTTTTCTTAATAACTTTTTAAGGCATTCATAAAATCACTGTCTTAAATTGTTGATGTCCCCGCGTGTACAGTAATTCAAGTGTGTGTGTGTGTGTGTGTGTGTGTGTGTAGTCCCCAGCGCCCCCACCTTCTTCACCAAGGTGCTGAACAGCAGCAGTGTTCAGGTGCTGTGGGAGCTCCCCGCCAGAGTAGGCCAGACGCAGGGCTTCAGGCTGTCCTACCGCAGGGTCCCCCACGCTGACTACCAGGGGCCCGTCCTGCTTGCACGCCAGACCAACGTGCACACCCTCTCTCAACTCGGTGAGCGTGCGTGTATGCGTGCGTGTACCAGTGTACCAGTGTTGCCATATTAAATCACACTCATTGTGAAGTGTGGGGAGCCTGGTAATGTTTGCAGATTCACTGCCACTATATACTGTACGTTACGAAACATGAATGCAGTGTGTTATTATCGTATTAAACGCAATCAGTCACAAGATGTATCATGGCCACATGGCGTCTCACGTTGTCAATGTTTGCCATTTACAAACATTAAAAGTCCATAGACTTAGCTGCCACATGACGTAATTTCAAAAGCCAGGAATTGGAGGGGCTAGCGCCCCTCAAAAAATTAAATAATGGAGAACTATAGACTATAGACTAGACTAGACCGGATCAGTAAACTGTGGATTAAGTTGATCCCAGTCAGTCTAGTTGAGTTGTAATCACGTGGTGTGCGTGTTAATACACAGCGTGAGGCGTAGTGGGCTTGTAGATCGGCTAGTTTTTGGGTTCTGTTCCTAGTGTAGGGATGCTATAGGGTTCAAGTGATTAGAGTAAAAAATGTAATAAAAAAGTCCCAATCACTGTTGCAACTCTCAGGACCCCCTAGGGACCCCAGACTGCCTGTTGAAGACCCACACTCTAATCAGCATCACCCACGCTGCTGTGTCAATAGACACCCTTCCAATCCCTGATCATTGATTTTCCTCTTGAAAACACCTGCCAGTGTGGTGATAACATGATTGTCAGTCTGATTGGATGATCACGTTATGATGACCACATGATGTAATTTGCTTGACCCCCCCCCCCCCCCCTTTGTACTGAAGTAGTGCGCTGCTATCACACACAGAAAGTAGCAGATCAAAATGTGCCATAGATCTGTGACATAGCTAATCTACTTGATATCCAGACCGCTATTGAATAACTGTAATGAAACAGGTGGTTACAATGAATATGAGGCGGGCAGGTAGGTACCAGCTTTCAACCTGAAACTGTGTTGTGCATTTCAGATAAATGCGGCATAATCCATAATCCATAACGGATTTAAACTGTACATATTGAGGGATTGATTGAACAACAGTGTTCAAATCATCTGATCGATGGACGATGCAGGCGCACGATTACAGGAGAGCTTTTTTTTCCCTTTGATGAGCAGGATTGTGACAAAAGCTGGGTGGATGTCTGTAATCGGGAGCTCCGTACAAGCTGTGAGCCTCCTGTCAATCCAATAGGATCAATATAAAGACTAATGCAGTTTTCACTCCCTCAACAACAAGCATAGAATTACCCCCCAGCTGTCTTTGTGAAGCAATGGAACATGGCTTTACCGTTAATTGTTCCAATACCTGTAGGGAAAGCTGGAAACTCTCATGTATAAAAATAAATAAAATCATGACATGTCATGTTCAAAATAGAAAATTATCAGCACCTAAGGGCGTTCAGTGTTTATTTTTCTTCCAGAGCTGCACACATTGTGTATCATTGTATCAAAGTATTAGTTTAAACAGTGTAATTATTATTTCATTTGCAATATACCACTTAAACCCCACGCTGGGCAAGACCTACTCTGTAGAGTGGATTGCTAGAATTTGGCGGCCGTAGCGGGATTTTGTCGGAAGTACCGCTCAAGGAAATGACATTGATGTTTTACAAATCTATACCACTTAAACCCCACGCTGGGCAAGACCTACTCTGTAGAGTGGATTGCTAGAATTTGGCGGCCATAGCGGGATTTTGTCGGAAGTACCGCTCAAGGAAATGACATTGACGTTTTACAAATCTGTTTACATTCTCCGAAAAATATCATATCCGGGGGAAATGCATCTGACGAGTGTGTGTGTGTGTGTGTGTGTGTGTGTGTGTGTGTGTGTGTGTGTGTGTGTGTGTGTGTGTGTGTGTGTGTGTGTGTTTTACAGAACCCGGGGCGGTGTATGAGGTGTGTCTGGTGGCTTATAATGGCAATGGTGAGAGTGAGTGTTCTAAGAGGCTAGTGTCACTAGCAGAAGATGGAACCAGCGCCCAGAACACTGGTGAGTTTAACCTTAGTGCTTTCCCCAGCCTTGTCCCTTCCCGTTCGGCACGGCGACAACCCCCCCATCCCCGCCAACAAAGCAATTTAAAGCCTAAATCTTTGGCAATGGCTGACAATTACTTCCATTTGTTATTCTTTATAAGCAAAGACATTTCAAATGAATCCTTGTCTGTTTGCCGGCGGTATACAGTTCAGAAATCCTCCTAACATAACCTAAACTAATCCTCCTAACCTCCTAACTACTCTTTCTCCGCCATGCAGGTGCCAAGGCACCGTGCCAGTGCCGGGACGGAGAGGGCTCTCTGGGTGGCATCGTGGTTGGCATTCACATCGGCGTGGCCTGCATCATCTTCTGTGCTCTGTTCTTGATGCTGGGTTACCGACGCAGGTAAGAGACTACACCACACACACCTGTTCACTTTGACAGCACATTTTGAAGTAGTTTTGGTCCTAGTCTTTTAAATAAAATTCTATTTAGTTTTGCATTTAGTTTTCGGCAATTCTGCTATTTAGTATTTTTAGAAGAAACGTTTGAGAACCACTGATCTATAGTAAACTTGTGGATATAGAGCTGTGTGCGGATGTTTTGCAGTAAGGTTTGTCCTTGTGTGTCCCTCAGTGTGTTCTGTAGCAAGGGGACGCAGGACAGCTGGTCTGTGCCGAGGGACAACGGGGGACATCAGGGACACAATGGAGTGCCCAAGGACACAGCGCTCAGCTCCAGGGTGGATCTGGTCCCCCAGGTAGCCTTTCAGTCCAGCTCAATCACATATAGCACTCTATAATGTATAGCCTACTGATAGCTTCACTGTACAGATAATCTACTGTTAGACAGATATTACGTTCTTAGCTTGTTTATGACTATTTCTATGATGTATTACCTTGTGTTGTTCTTGCTTACTGGATTAATTTAATGCCTACATTGTAAATTGTAACCATGCATAAAATGACTTGTCTACTAGTTCTACTGGATTTGTTCTACACTAGTCCCTCCCTAACATTTTATTCTAGTTTTTTTTTATTTGTTGACAAAATTGTCAGTATATTTAGTCATCGTTAAAAAAGTTAGACGACAAACATTTTCCCGCCATAGTAGACGAAAGTAACACCGATCTTCCCTCATCTCTCTCTCTCCTCCCTCTGTCCGCCCACCCAGGACGGGGGTCCGGCATGCCCACCCACCCAATGCCAGGTCCTCATCGAGCCACACTCCTCACCAGGTGGTCTACCTGGCACAGGCACTGGCTAGCACTATCCGCATGATATCACCCCCCAACTCCCAGCCCAAGTGGTCTGCATGGTTCCTCCTCCTCACCCTACCCACACAGAGACCCCCTACCCCTTACCCCCACACCACCCTCTGTCGCTCTCCGGGAGAAACAGAGTTATTCTGAACCTCAACCGGGTAAAGAATAAACTCAAGTAATTCTGAACTTTATCAACGTTATTGAGCCTAAGTAACCGAAGCAAAGTAGACACAAAGTAGACATTGCTAATTTATGTTGTATCAATGGCGTTGCGGACTGGAAATAGTCATATTTTGCGTGACAACATTTAAATTGGCTCTTAATTCTGGTGGCTTTGTTTCGCCCTCCTTCCCTCATCCCCTTAACCCACCTCAAAACCAAAGCTTATTGCCTTTATTGCCTGTACATCATGTGTGTATGCAGAAAACACCCACGCCTTGGGAAAAGTATTGTCCCTCAAGAACAAATCCTGTCATGTTGGAATTTCGACAAAAAAATACAACATAATCGTGTTATGTCACCAGGGAGTGTTCCTCCCGTAACCAAAATGTTCTCCTTTGGGTGTGGCCACGTCCTGGTGACAATTACATGATACCTTGAAGCCCCAAATGATGCCAAATATTTTAAACTAATGGGGCCTTCTAGACACAGAACCAACATTTAACAGCACTGCCCGTGAGGTAGCAAAGATATCCGTGTACAAGTTTCAACTCACTGCTTGAGTCATGACTAGAGTTTGCCTTCAGTTTAACAAACAGAGCGGCCTTTGTGATATAGCCTTATTGGAGGTGAAATGATTGTCTTTATCACCGTGCTAGCCTTGAGGAGGGTCGATCTGGAGGAACCGCTAAAGCAACCAATCCCTTTACACACCCCCCTGCCCCCCCACCCCCCTAACCACTACAACCAAAAGCTGCATACCTCCAAAGATAGCTACCTCAGAATGTGTGAGCCATAGGCGAGGCTAACGTTAGCCCGTTGATGCTGCTTGTGCTAGCTTACCTCTGCCAAAAAAGAAACAAAAATAACACAAGATGATAAAATATATGAAACCCTTACCCTTAAAATGATAACACCAACTTCCCGGACTTGTGCCAATGCCAGTGTCCCTGTGCCAGAGCCACCAACGATGGCCATCGTCCCAAGTGTCCACCTGGATGACCGCCCATGGAGAGTGGAACCTCGGCGGAAACCACAACAGTCATGCTCGCCCTGAGCCCTGATCCTGCTCCGTTACGCCATACGTCCGCGGCCCGTGTCCCGCTTAGCTCTGCCAAAGCTTCGGCTCTTCATGAATAGACCGTCTATTTCTTTTTTGAAGGAGGAGCTTCAAATATTCCTTTTCGGTGCACGAGAAAATACAGGACGATGATCTGGAATGACGTTTTCGTGGTCGTTCTGAAGCCGTCATTTGTCAAACGTAGCACAGCTCTTGGTGGCGAGCGAAAACAGCTTTGAGTTTGAATTAAGCATGACCTCTTCACTTACAGTCGTATTGTTCATGTTGCGTTGGTACCTCAAGGAAAATATGGACCTTAAGGAACGCCTCTCCCATCCAATGACCTGTTCCGTGGGATGAGGTAGATTCTGGCTTTTTCTACGCGGTCCAACAAACAAAACAAGCTGACATCTTGTTTACTCTCCACAAACATTTCAAAGTCCAAATACCGGTAGGTGGCTTGTCTTAGGCCACGCTGTCACGTGAAACTCTCCAGATGCCAAATCGGTCACCATGGGAGACTTGCCGATGCCGAGTTGGTGGCTATACAGATTTCCCTTGAAAGATTGAAGGTGATTCTTTTGTGGTGGAATTGACCTGGCATTAGTTTCCAATGTAAAAAGCCTTGTCAGCCTATCCAAAAAAAGAAGAAAAGAAAATACGTTTTTATATGAAAACCAAGCTTGATGGTACCCAAAGATGTAAGAGTTTTGACGGTTTTCCTTGTTTTTCCTTCATGCCATTGTTTTAAGAGAAACTATGTTTGCTTCTCAGTTTATGTTCTTCCTGTTTTAAGGGGCGGTCACTATGAAAAAGTGCTTTAACTGAACCTAATAAGCCAAAAAAATTCCTTATAATTTAATTTCTAAAGATATTTACAAGTATTTTTTGCTTGTAAACCGTGGTCTGCCCCTTCGACAAGGAACGTTCAAATTTTTGTTGGTTATAAACGTTTTAGAGTATCCAAATGAAAATGGTATATATTTTCAAGATTTTCTATACAAAAAAAGGAATACTTGCTTACTCTTTTTTGAAAATAGCTGAAACTTTGCCAAATAACTAGCTATCTTTTTGATGAAAGAATTTTGTGACCAAATACCTCTTACAAGTTTTAACATTCGTTGTCTTTAGCGTCTAACGACACTTTCTCATAACCAAAAGCACAGCAACATGTGTATGTGAATGTATTAACGTGTGTGCGTGTGACAGAATGACAACCTTGAGGATGATAGTGGTATGAGGAACACCACACCATAGCTTTAAAGTTATTATTCACTATTCGTTTATTTTATTTTATATATAGTTGGCTACGCAATAGAGACCTTTCACATTATATAAAATATACTCTCTGTACTGCACTGTCTTCCAATTATCATGGCTGCTGTAACCAAAGGAATTCCTTCCTTAACACCTAATTTATGTGCAGTGTTAGTGTATTAGGAGAATGCTCTTGACTTATTTACAATAAGGTTCGACATCTGCAGTATATTTCATATATCTAAGGGTTGGTTTGTAAAAAAAAAAGAAAAGAAGAAAAAAAAGAAAAGAACATAATAAATGTAAATGTAGTTAAATTGCAATATTATTCGAACATGAATACGAAGCATATCAGACAAAATAAATTAATGTATTAAGATGAAACACCAGACATAAAAATAAATAAATATATATATATATATATTTAAAAGACATGCAAAGTGAAAGGCCTCTATTGACCATATGTGTGTTATCCCACTGCCTACGATGCTGAATTTTATTGGCAGACGAAACATGATGGGATATATTTTTTGTACCGTTTTATTTCACAAACCAAAAGAGTGGGTTGTCTTTTGAAGCCATATTTTCCTCAAGGTTGAGCCTAAGCCATTAATGAGTGTTGAAAGGTTTATTCAAAAGCTTTGCAGTACCAAAGCCTGACCAGGGCTTTGACCAGTGGTGGACACAGTAACTAGGACTACATTTACTTGAGTATCTCTACTTTACCTGGGTATTTGTATTTTCGGATACTTATGACTTTCACTCCGGTACTCTTCAAAGACAAATATTGTACTTTCGACTCCACCACGTTTCCAGGAAGGGAGACAAAAATGACCACTTAAGCCATATAGTTCCAACATAGTGAAAATAGATCTTCTGTTTTCACTATTATTTAATTATTATGTGTACTATTCATTTATGTGTACTCTTGGATACTTGAGTGTTTTTTATAAATGCTTTTTAACCTCAAGTACTCAAGTACAAGTTTGACAAGGCAGCTTTCACTTGTTGAGTAGGCCTATCTGTACTTTTGAGTATTGGCGTGGAGTTCTTTGTCCACCACTGGTTTTAACTCCCAACTTCGTTTCTCACAGGAATGAAATATGATAGCAATTGAGGGAAAAATGATATACAGTATTATGTGGGAGACTTTCTTGGTAGTGTGAGTTGTGTAGAGGTTTGTCTAGATTTGTCTATTTCTGCTGTGCACAGGAGACATTGCCAAAACAAATGCTAATGTTCATTTTTGTTGTTGTTTTTGATATATTATTGTTATTAATTTTGAATTCCTGACCCATGTTTTATTATTTTTCAGTAGAATGTGTAAGGATGTGTGTTAGAATTGATGATGTTTTGAAGGCGTTTAGGCACAGCGGCTTTCACTGACATTCAAAAGGGCACTGAGTTCAGGCGACCACTTTCATCTTACGACACTGTCGAATGATGGAAATGGATGATATAAAAGCTCACAAAGTGTCCCATTGCAAGACGTTGTGAGCTTATAAATCAGCTCTATTCACTATTTGTGAAAATGTATGTAAAAAATATATTATGATTATGATTAATTACACCTACAGTATAATGATGTGCCCAAAGTAGGGACACCAGGGTGAAAGTGGTTAAAGGGGTATTTCACTTTAAAACACTTCCGTTGCTCTCCCCTTGTCCCCCATATATGGGGACTAGGTTGGTGGAGGGTGTGTAGAGCCCAGGATCACATTAGATGATTGACACAGGGGTGAAAAATGGGTTAAAAAATACAAAAAAACACTTCTGGGGCAAGTTTAACGTCTACTCTGGCTTCTGTGTGCATCCCAGATCATTTTTTAAGTTGCTTGATTAATATTTAGATATTTGCCATTCATTATATCTGACATACAACCCCATTGGACATTCATGCCCCATTTGAACTATATCAAAAACATGTGTGCCTGGTTCTGGTGACTGATACGGTACTGAGGGTGCACACAAATGTCCGAGTAGATGTTACAATTAGCAATTAGAATTGTTTTGAAGTGAAATACCCCCTTTAAGTTGAGCTGCCAAGCGATTACAAAGCTATAGGGCATAGCACTGGCAGACATTTTGTGCTGCCACAGATATAAACCCCATTCACCCCCCCCCCCCCATATATATTTATATAAATATTTATATAAATTATGTTACGCCTTGAACCAAGCCATCCAGGCTCCTGGTGAATCATGACCAGCAGAAGCCTGGATGGCTTGGTTCCAGGCTTAGACAATATTAATATTAAACATTTTCAGACATCTCTATGGGAAATCTGAATGGGTTTTCTATCCTTGGAACCACAAAATGGCCTACCACAGCTATGCCCTATTGTAATGCTGTTACTTGTAGGGTACAGTACGAAGCAGCTCAACGAAGCGTACCTCTAGGTTTGCCTGGTTTTGACGTGAAACTCACTGGCTGTGCTGATTAAGGCCTGCTAAAGCAGGAGAAAGAACAAAAAATAAATAATTGTGTGTAGGGATGCTAGAAACCAACCCGCTATAGAACCAAGTCCATGACATGTAAACGATGCTTTAATGATGCATTCCACTGCTGTGTAATAGTCAGCCTGAAAACCGAAAGCTTTAAAACCGTTGAGAGATGAAAGAAAGGCTTCCCGAGTTCCCGTTCTTCATCTCAGACCAAAATGTTTAGGAGGCAGAGGAACCTGGCAGATACCAGACGCAGAGCAAACTGACCTGTTTACGTTCACAATGCTATTCATCTTATCCGTTTATTTTGTATTTATTTATTTATTTAACCCCTTGTACCAATTAACATAGTGTTTGTTTTTTTGTTTTTGTTTTTTTACACCAGAATCTATGCACGGGTGATTTAAGCCAATAATAGCCATATATACTAACCAGCAGCGCTGGTTTTTTCAACTTTGGTTGTGGTTTGGGTTGTGCAGTTGTTGTCATGACGTGACTCTAAATATTGGAGACAAACAAGTCTTGCTCCGCTGCTCCACTGATTAGAGAGCAGTCTTGTATTGCAAACATATATAGCAGATTGTGCCAATGCGTAACATCCACAAATTATTTTTGGATTATCGGTTTCTAATCAACAAAGCAACCATATTGAAGACATCTAGCCAATATTAGGCGTTTTTACACCATGTACCATGTAGGCTAACAACCCAAACTTCTACCAAAGTGTCATTCTGGTTTAAGTCCTAGGAAACCATTTTTGTTTGTGTATATTATGCATGTTGATATTCACACACACACATCATATAAATCTCTTTGTTAAATGGGATTAAATGGGTTTAAGCATACTAACATGTTTAGCCGGGCTACGTTTCTCAGGTCTGCTCACATGCTGTCTGCCATCTGCCATGGTTCCGTTGCTTCTTTTGTCTACATTCTCCATGCGCCTAAAACCAAATAAAGACATTTGAATAGGATTATGTGCTTCTGTTGCATTTTCATGTCCCTGTCCGGCCACCACCACAGAGGTTATTGTGGGTTCGAAATCCACCGTGGTGCATCCGGCTTTGTCGGACGTCCATGCGAACACAAGGTCCATGTTCAGGGGGAGGGAAGCCGGGGCGAGATGGTGATATTTGTCACTGCATGCATTCCTATGGGCTGGGGGTGGCACCTGTCAGCAGGGAGTATTTGGCGGGAGGAGTAGGACGAAGGCCCTACAACTATATGTCGTCCCAGTGGGGGCTCCTCACTGGCAGGTGAGCCAGTACGATACAACAGCAGTGACAACACAGACAGAAGTCTGTGTTGGATGTGGGGGAGGAGGACTTAATTGACATAAATTGGGGAGAAAAAGAGGGTAAAAAATAAAAAAATAAACACATCAGCCGCACGATTGTATCAGGTATGTGATATGTCATTTATGATATTGAGTTATATGTCGTGTTTGGAGAAGATTTGGAGTTTATTTTCTTACTTTTTCACCATCAGTTGATGCTTCATATCCATGAGTAAAGATTATTCTATTCTATTCTATTCTGAGGTTTTACAGTTAATTCAATGATTTAAGGAGCCTTGAATTCATGGAGAACTACTCCTTACATTTTAAGGAGTAGAATTCAAGGCTTCATGGGATAGGAAAGAAGTAGTTTTTCGGGTGAACTGGGTCGGGGTTAACCTCGCCTCACCAGGCTTTCCACCACCTCGGAGGAAAGCCTGGTCTCTGTTTCAAAAGTACGTATGATCCGGGCTTGAGCGGATGATTACGCCATGTTGTAGTATTGTTTTGTAGTCGCCAGACAGGAACAACAGGCGGCGACAACTTCCTTTTCCCTCTCAATAAAAGCTCTCGTAGCCTGTAGCTTTTATTGAGAGGGAAAAGGAAGTTGCCGCCGCCTGTTGTTCCTGTCTGGCGACTACAAAACAATACTATAACATGACGTAACCATATCATCCGCTCCCTCCCGGATCATATACCGAAATGAAATGGTGCCCAGGCTAGGTCGGGGTTGAGAGCCTTCGAAATATTGGTCTGCAGCCGGTTTCATTATGCAGTGATTGCAGTGTTACACTTACGCGTTTGGTTGCAGATAGCTGTACAACTGTGTACAAAGTGCTAATGGTTTGATATTTTAGACTCAGCATTACATTGTCATTACAAAAAAAAAAATCCTGCAGTGGGGTAGCGTGCATGTGTGTGTGTGTGTGTGTGTGTGTGTGTGTGTGTGTGTGTGTGTGTGTGTGTATGTGTGTGTGTGTGTGTGTGTGCGTGCATGCATGTGTGCGCGTGTGTGCTGTGGCAAACCAGGGGAAGCAGCCAGGCCTATTCCCCACAGAAGGAGGCTGGGGGAGGTGATAGACAGATAGAGGGAGTATCACCCTGTGCAGGTATTGGAGCCAATGGGAGCTTGGACATGGACGCACCTGCAGCCAGTAAGGCAATCAACAGAAGCTTTTAAATAGCCGACGCCCAAGCTGCCTGGTGAGTCAATTTGGACTAATGGAGGAGTGAGGAAGCAGGAATCACTCTGTTCATGAGGAGGCTGGTATGAGGGATAGGCTATCTCACAAGTGAGTACAAGATTTAACTCAAACCTTTGGACCCACTTGGATGTGCTGTGCATGTATTGTGGCTCACCTGGTCTCGTTCTCTCTCCCTCCCTCCTAGGCTGTCTGAACTCCACAAGGGAGAGCATACAGCACTCTTCCTCCACCTGAATGCGTTAGTCACTAGCTCTCTCTCTCTGCTCTGCCCACAGGACTGTGCATAGAAGCCCAAGCCCCTGACAGCAGGAACCTAAATTGATGTTTTGCCCCGTTTTCCCCTTTCCCTAACAAGTCACTAAAAGACAATTTAAGTTACATGTTGAATCTGACTCTGATCCTCTTATTTTATTTTGAATCTTGCCTATTCTCCCCTGGGTTGCCACAGTGCATGCACAGTAGCCTACGTGCTCTAGGCACGGTGCCAGCAGAGTGTAGTGACATTAAGGAACAGAGCTAGGTAATGTGATGATTTAAATGCATGCCACCTCCAGTCTGCAAGTCAGCACTAGGTAGCAGTAACTATGTGCATATATCAATTACTGTAATTGTACAGTGTAGAGGTAGCCTATTTGTACTTTACTATCATGAGCATTTCCCATTTCAGATACTTTTACTTATACTCCACTATTTAAAAATGTAGTTATAGGCTATAATAGTTACTTTATAGATTTGGATTATTATTACAAAACATTTCAGCCATTTGAAAATAGCCAAGCTCACAATACGTCTTGTGAGCTTGTAGATCTGCTATTTTTCAAAAGATTATACATTCTGTACAATGAGTACCTTTAAAGGTGGCAGCCACCTTAAAAGGAGTAGTTGACCCAACCCAAAAGGACTTATTTTCCATCAATTACACACCGCACAAAGCCTTGAATTCATGGTGATTTTGTCACATTCCAGAGCTAATCATTTGACTCTGTCAGTCTCGTACTGACCGATGAACCAGCCAGTATGAGACTGCTTTAGGAATGCAAAAAGGAAAAAAAATAATTCAAGGCTTCATAGGGTATGCAATTGATAGAGGGCGGCGGTGGCTCAGGGGTAGAGTGCCTGGATGGGAACCGCAAGGTTTCCAGTTCGAACCCGGGCTCCCCCAGAGTTACTGTCGAAGTGTCCTTGAGCAAGACACTGAACCCCTAATTGCTCCCGATGTGCTAGTTGGTGCCTTACATGGTTTCCGCTGCCATCGGTGTGTGAATGGGTGAATGTAATGCACAATCTATGTAAAGCGCCTTGGATAAAGGCGCTATATAAATGCACCATTTACCATTTACCATTTTATAGAAAATAAGTAATTTGGGTGAACTACTTAATGTCCACAGCTTGTTTCACCTTCAAATACATTTATATATGTCCGCTGGCGAGACATAGAATGTTATTATATAGATTGTTAGCTAAGCTTAAACCCACAGGTCACCAAAAAAGAAAAACAAAGAAAGAAAAAAAAAAGTAAACCACTGGTCACCAGTATGACCAGTACAAACAACAGCTTAAACCAGTACAGTCTGCTTGTATGGGAGGTGGAGCGTTCATCCACATACATGCAGGGGCTCTGGATCCAATAGTGTTTCTGGACTGGCATTCAACAACATTCAAGAGTGGGTCTTTTTTAAATGTCAAAGCTGTATATTTTAGAGAGGGCAGTCTGTAGTGTTGCGGTGTTGTCGGTGGAACTGCCCAGCCACAAATGCAGCATATAGTGCCTCAATGCCCCCCCTGCACGAAGCAAAATGTGCAGATTATTGATTTCTAAACTGTGATAACATGGTGATCATCAACCGTATAATATCACAGAGAAGTTGCACTTGCGACCTATTGGCTATTACATTTATTTTAGTTAATTTTGTGGGGGCTTGTTTGCCTTTATCTGTCACTGTCCGAGAGACTATAGGTTAACATGGAGAGAGGGAAGTGGATACATGCAGCAAATGGCCCAGTCAGCCAGGGACCAAACCATGTGCTATCGGCTATCGGCCTGAACATATATATAGGCTGGAAGAGTCCGCTTTAACTGAATCATCATTATTATGAGGATTGTGTTATATCACTCCCATGCATACACTGTATGCACATACGATTAATAAGGCTGCACGGCTTTTGGATTTCACCAGTGTAAAAAAAAAGTAAAACATCACACCCATGTGAAGTGAAGGCCGGGCGCTTTTATCATCGTACATCATCTCATTCCGGGCAATCACAATTTGCGTCCTCCCTTCGTCTTCAATGTTTGTGTTACGCAATGTTTGTGCTTACACACGAACACTCAAAATTGTCCATTCAATGGCATTTAATGTTTGTATTAGGACAACGTTTGTGTTAGCACACACACACACACACACACACACACACACACACACACACACACACACACACACACACACCAAAAGCTGGACATATAGGCATAGATGTTTGAAAAATCACACTTGTGTGAAGTGAGGGGCGCTCTTATCATCATACATCAGCATATACATCAAATTTCGTGCTCAGCCAATCAAATCATCTATTTGGTACACACAAAGCATGGGCATAGGAGGGGCCAGCACCCCTCAAATATAAACCATGCATGGCTTAGCCGCCATATTGCAGTATTGCTGCTAGTTCAAGTACAGTGCAGTCCACAGGCCTTCACAGGGGATTTCACTCAGGTACAGTAACTAGTTACAGCAGCCTAGGCAGTGGTTCTCACCCTTTTTTTTAAATTTCAAGGACCTTCGTTTTGTTTTACCTACATTAGGGCCAAAGACCCCCATTTGATATAATTGTATATTAATTTATTGTTTAATCTCTGGGACCACGATCTACACTGCACAGTCCTCAGAGTTCATTTAACTGGAATAACATGAGGATGTTACCAAGAAGCATCTGTTTGAGGGGTGGATGTACCAATGGTGGGTAAAATAGCAACTACAGGATAATGAGGCTGGCCGGTCACTGCCATCGACAGGAGCTAAACTTGTGCTGTGGTAACCAATAAACATCGATCACAAGGGCATCCCACACCTATCAACATCGACATACCGATCAGTCCTGGTTCCTCAGCTTGCGTAGCTCCTCGGTGGCCCAGGTTGCTAGCTTCTTTGTGGTGGAGGTCTTGGATTTCCGTCCCTCAGTCAGAAGGTCGTTGATGACCGGACGACCCTCCACAAGCTTCAGCACATCCGTACCGAACGTGCTGCACAGGTCACCTATGAGGCCTGCGGCTTTGGCCACAACTCCGTCTGAGTGGTCCACGTCATCGGCTATGTGGTGGACGAAGGACAGGATGAACTCCACCCACGGCTGCACCAGCATCACGTCAGGGTGCACCACGCGCTTCTGGTCTCCCTTGAGGCCCTGGACGATGCCCGTGTAGGCCTCCAGACAGCCCTCCCTCAGGTCATTCAGGTAGTCCACCATGTCATAGTCCGTCTTGTCCACCTGGGTGTGGGATGCCTGCTGCAAGATGTCCAGGACAATCTTCAGATACTTCTTGAACTCCCCGCCGATGGCCAGAGCGATGTCGCCAAACGCCGACAAAATCCGGGGCTTCACCGACCGGTCGACGTTCTCGTTCCCCAGGTTCTCCAGCAGCAGCTGCATGATCTCGTCGCAGTACGGCAGCATGCCGGTACTGAGAGCTCTGCTGAGGTCACACACCAGAACCACTGCCTGAAGACACACCTGATACTCTGCATAGTTCTTAAGCGCAACACACAAGAAGGGCTTTAAGGCATCCATGTACTTCTGGAAGTCACTGTTCAGCACTTCCACCAGGGTGGACATGGCCATGAGAGCATCTTCCTTGACCTCTCCCGAACCGGCAGTGCTCTGGAACATCCTCAGCAGGGAGTCCATCACCTCGTCGGAGATGTTCAGGGCGTCCTGGCGCCGCAGCTTACGGATCACGGTCTGCAGAGTGGCGCACAGCAACAACTGGAGGTCATTGTACTGGATCCTGTCTGAAGTGCTTAGAATGTGTGACTCCATGAGCAGGACCTGCTGCAGTCTCTGCATGATGATCTGAGCGGTCTTGTGGGTGGTGGCGTAGCAGTCCCTGGCGCTGTTCTCCACAATCTTCATCAGGGCGTCGTAGGCCGCCGAGCGCAGGTTGTTCTGGTGGCCGTCCGTCCGGTCCGCCGTCTCCAGCAGCTTCTGCACGATGACCTCAAAGGAGGAGGACAGGCAGTACGTGTCAGGCTCCTCCTCGTCCACAGTCGCGGCCTCGTAGGCGGCCTCCGCCAGGCTGGAGAACGCCGAGCAGATGTTGGAGGCCACGCGGGGCTCGTCCCGGAGCCCTTCCGTCAGACACTGCAGCAGCGGGGGCAGGAGGTTATCGGTGACGGCCGCCTCGGGCAGCAGGTCACAGATCTTGCCTACCGTCCAGGCAGAGGTGTCCCTCACCACCACGCTGGGGTCCTTCATCAGCTCGATCAGCGTGGGCATGGCCTGCACCACCTGGGGCTTCAGCTTGTTCAGGTCAGGCCCTTCCAGGATGGAGCCGAACGCCATAACGCAGGCGTCGCGGAAGCGCCAGTTGGGGTGCTTGATGTGCTCCTTGATGAAGGGCAGGACGTGGGGAACTACGTCGTCCTCGCAACACGAGGAGAGGAACATAAGACACACGCTGGCCGCCTTGTACGGGTTCCAGTCATCGTCGTCGTCATTCTCGTCCTGCTTGGTGAGGGTCTGGGTCAGGATGGGAACGACGTACTGCAAGGCCCCCTTGGCGTAGAATCTACTGGTGTTCTCTGGAGGACGGCCCTGCTCCTCTGCCTCAGTTAGGGATTCAGCCAAGTCTATCTCCTCCTCGCATACGGTCGACCAGAACTCGATGCCCTGCAGGGCCACCTCATCTATGTCACTCTTCATGGCCTCTATGGTGATAGAAAAGAGAGCCTTGCACATGTAGTTCTCCATGTGCCGGTAATACAGAGACATGATCTTCACCAGGTTCTGCAAGGCCGCCACTTTCACCCGGGTGTCTTGACATTGCGTCGCTTCGCACAGCACCTGCATGATGAAGTGTCTCTCCGCCTCCTTGTCGAAGTTTGCTTTGGTGAACTCCAGGGAGTTGATGAGGGCGTTAGTTGCTGCCAGTTTGACGTTGTTGCTGGGCTCTTCCTTCCCCATTCCCTGGATGATGGCTGTTAGGATGAGGTCGGCATGGTTCTGCAGGTGTTCCGCATTCATGTCCTGGCAAATGTATCCAATGGCGTCCAATGTTGACTCCTTCATGTGTTCTATGCTGGAGGGGTCTCTCACATTGTCCACCAGCTGGGGTATGAGCTCGGGCCACTGGTTGATCGGGATCTCGGCACAGGCGATCCCTGCCACGCACTGGGACGCAGAGCTGGGCCGGAATGTCTCTGTGCCCAGTGTCTGAAGAACAAAGGCCTTGATCTGGTGCCGTATGTTGCCGTCAATGGCCAGCCATCTCTGCTGGTGGTGCTTCTTGACGCTTTCGTCCTTGGAAGTCAGAGAGTTCTTCACCTGCAGGCCGGCGGCCTGGCGAGCCACCTGGCTGTTCCTCGGGTTGGCCAGAACTTTGGACAGCTCCACCAAGAAGGTCGGCAGGTTCTCGACAGCTGCCTGCTCCAAAAACCTCTGCGCCATCTCCAGCTCATTACGAACTGGAGAGACCGTTTTCTCAAGGATTGTGATGAGCTCCATTTCGTTCCACCGGCGGCTGCTGCTTCTACCTTCGCTGGAGTTGCGTCTAAAGCTTAATGGTTTGCTTGCTCCCTCAGGAAGTCCAACCGATTATATGGGTGGTCCAAAGCTATTGCGTGACATCACACACAACACAAGCAGTTGCCATGCCTGCCTATACTGAATCTCTACTAGTTCCTCCTAACATTTTAATCTATTAGACATGGACTCTGACACTGCTCACAGCACAACAATAAAGGGCCGTGGATGGAGTCTATACACAAGAATGCTGTGAATGGCACTAGGTGTAAAATGGACAGACGACATCAGAAATGTGGTCCTCCATAGGGACCTACCATGGGGCACAGACAAAGTCAGAGAGAGAAGGATGAGGCTGGCAGGGCACTGTGTCAGGCACCCGGGACTAGAGGCAAGCAGGTGGGACGATGGGAATCAACCCATGAGGAGGGAAAAGCCAGGAGATGCATGGAGCGCTCAACCTATATAGATGCACTGCAGCACGACACCTTAGCTAACAACACTGTAGAGCTCAAGACCTCCAGGGCATGTAAGATAAATTAGATTTGATGGATACAGCTGTGCGATCAGGCTCTAGTGCTGTGATCATAGGAGCGCTGCCTCTGCAACTAGAGCTGGAGTTTGGGTGACAACTGCTTTGAGAATCGTCATAATTGGTTGCACACAACATAAAACAAGGTATATACTGTATTTCAAGAGCGAGAGATCACAGTAAACATCCATCCTAAAAAATCTTCCTTCACACTGGGAGGAAAACAGCATCTGAAAGTTTGATGGGAGCGCATTACTCTTCATGTCAGTGTAACGTTGTCTGGAAAGTGGATATCTATTGGAAAAATGAATGGGTTTGTTGCACTACTATATTTCTCTATCTGTCTCTCTCGGCTCATTAATTCCATATAGGCAGCTTCCCTGACACAACCTGGACATTTGTTGGCCTTCAACTTGATCGATGGGAATGTGAGTCACAGGGAATGATGCTGTAGTCACTCATGGGTTCTGCGACAACAGCCAACACTGTACATGCTGTTATATCATCACTGTTATATCAGCCTGGTGGAGTAGGCTTCATTTACTCAAGTATTGTAAAGGATACTTTAACCTAGAACACTATACCCTTTTGTAAAACCATCACTAAACCCAGGTATAGTACACATGGCAACTCATTAATATTTCAACATGAAAAAAATCCATTCATTCGTTCATTCGTTCATTCATTCGTTCGTTCGTTGTTCATTCATTCATTCGTTCATTCGTTCATTCATTCGTTTGTTCATTCGTTCGTTCATTCATTCGTTCATTAAATCATTCATTCGTTCATGAATGAACGTTCATTCATCCATTCGTTCATTTGTTCATTTGTTCATTAAGTTCATTCGTTCATTCGTTTGTTCAGTCAATTATTAAATTATCCATTTCTTTATTAATTTATCCATATACCAACAAGAAACTTCCATCTTTATTGATCTTATCACTTGATGTTATTCTCAATTCTTATTGCTACTACAGTACATTACTGGGGACCCGAAACAAAACATCACAATGAATGACCACGAGTTTCTGCTTGAGTGAGTATAAGCAATAGAATAGAAAACGGAAAAGGCACCGCATTCCCATGTTGAAATGTACCTGAACAAGGCAGCATTAATAGCTTACACACATCTCACATGACAAGACATCCGGAATACAGATGGTCCTTAATTTACTCACACAGCCAAACACTTGAAGATAAACGTGCCTGCATGGTCTGCCCTGCATTGTGATGTGTTAGTTAGCAAAAGTGTTTGCTTGACGTGACGTCACACGTCTATTGATAAGTTCATCTGACACCTATACGGTCGTCTTATCTGTAGCTTAAAATGGAGTCTGTGAACCGTGACCGACCCGCACACAAAACCCCGGGACCGCGAAAACCGCTGGATTAATGACTCCCATTACTTGTATTCCCGTGATATCGCCCCCCCGCTGTCAGATAGAAATCTGTTAAAGGACTTGGCTCGTCATTGATGGATAGAGACTTCAAAGTCTCATTTCAGAACCTTGGACAGCGCTCGGTCTTTCAGCACGCGGGACAGCTCTATGGAACTGTCACTACTGAACGCGTTATTTTGTCCCCCTTTCTCTCTTTCACACGGATCTAGATTTTAACATTTTGTGGATTATTCTGTGAAACTCTAAACTGTAATATACACCTGCATAGATTGAGGTAAGTGCATGTGAGATCGCTCCGGCCAACTCTCTCTCTCTCTCTTTTTGTCTTCCCCCAATCTCCCCTGCAGATGCTGCTGTTGCGTTGCGTAACACATGAGTGTTATAGGCTATTTGCGTGGTGTTTATTTTATTGGGAACACTTTCAATTTCCACAGCAGGAGGATAGAGCGATAGGCAACCAACAGTCATCACCGTTTTCGGACCGTTTATTTATAGCTATGAAACTATTGTAGTCTTTATAATATTAGTATAGCTATATGTGCAATAGGCTATTGATGAAGAGGGCAGCGCTCTACGTGTGGATTGGAAACGCATGTATAATCTTCTGTTCTCATCTGATCAGCTTTGTCCATCGATTTTCCTTCTTCGGTCTTTAATGTGCGTGTCGTGTGCATGGGGCCGTGGAGGTGGAGGTGGAGGACACTTGCTGATGGCACTGATCGTCGCCACGCCTTTCCCTAAGCTCAATCAACGGCGGTCGGCGCTTGCCGACAAGAACACACGTCGTCAGCTTGAAGATCTGTCCTTGTGGGCAAGCACACTATGATAGGCTACGGGGAATAAAACAAAGCTTTTTGGGGGGCCTACAAGTTCACAATCACCATATGTGTTGCGAATTCCATAATGGACATAAGCAGATAATTATTCACATACATTTTAAGCACGTGCCTAGCCTACTGCATAATAGCTTAATGTTTAATGAGAAAAAGAAAGAAAGAAAGAAAAAAATCTCCTGGCTTTAGATAATATGTTATTGAGTTATAATAATTATTGAGTTATCCTCAATAAAATAAAACATAAATAATAATGAATAAATTGATAATTTTACATATTATTACCCGCATGCCATAAAGACATTTTATTCTCACAGTAACTCATGCAAGGTGTATACACCAGAGGTCTTCAATGTTTTTCAGGCCAAGGACCCCTTAGAGAGAGATGAAGCAGGGGCCCTATTGTATAAATGTGTATTGCAGACTAAACTTTTAAAATATAGTAAAAGTAAAGTATAGTTTCCTTGCCTATAAGTAAACTATAGAAAGGCACAATTCTGGGAAATTACAAATGTGGTTGCATTGACAATTTCAAGCTTTGAGTCTTGCTTAAGTTCCTCCGAGACGGCTCGCCCCGGAATTTCGAAAAGTAAAGACGGCTCGCCGTGGATATAGCTCGCCCCCAAAGCACGGATATCTCGCCCCATGTTTATTTCATGTTTATTTTTTACCTCATTGCTCATAGTAGAATCAATGTTGTTTGTCAAAGGAGAACAAGTTTGTTGTTGTTGGTCATATGAAAATTATGCATGGATGGAGAATGAATGGCTCACCCCCTCCATTGTTCTGGAAATTACATTCTGGAAAGGTGTTCCATTCCTCCATTGTTACTGACATTTGTTGTACTATTGTTGTACTATTTTATGTCTGCCTAAAAGTACAGTATAGAGTTAAAGATGGATTTTTGAAAATGACTCAAATCATGAAGGCATCATGCAATTTACGTGGAATCTTTCACAGACTTTCATACTATAGGCTGAGGAATATATCCCACCCTTTTCACATTGGCCAGTTACAGCGCCACCAACCGGTGGATTTTTCAAATGATGAAGATTTTAGGCTGAGGCATATATATATATATATATATATACACACATACACACAGAGCCTAGTTCTTCCACGCGCCAGACCTCCCAGTCCCGGCAGAGTAGTTAGGGAGCGGCGGACTGTATGACCCTGTCTTTCCCTAATGTGACTGATCGTGGGTAGCTACTGGGACGTAAGTCGGGACTTGATCACCCCGGCTGGGTCACCTGAGTGAGGGGTATGATATTGCCAGACCGGAAACCTCGATGACCTTGGGATACATCACTGAGGATACGTCCCAGGTGCATCCATGAGATGTTTTTTAGTTCTCATAATAGAGCTATAGCACTGTTACTGAACAAACACGCTATAATAGCTATGACTACTATCACAATCTCTCTCTCTAGGTCGTCCTCAGACGAGCCCTCCATCGTCGTCTCCAGTCATCTCGGTTCTCCATACATCCGGCCAGTTCGTTGGTACTTTGCACTCCTGCATCGCTCTTGAGTATATCCACGTATGTTAGCACGGGGCGTCCTCGTGATCGATGGCCGTGTGTTGGTTCCCAGAGCACCAGTTTGCTGGCTGGCAGTTCTTGATGTCTTTGGCAGTGTCCTGCTAGTCTCATTCTCCTGGCTGCTATTTTCTGGCTCACCCTCGGTAGTCCCTCATACAGAGTCATGTTAGTGACATGTACAGTCTTGCTGATGTTAAGTACTGCATGCAGCATTCTGGTGTAGCACCCGTCAAGGGACTTCTCCAGGGTTGGCTTCAGGGTCCAGCATTCACTGCCGTATAGGAGAACAGACTCCACTGTTGCGTAGAAGAAGCTCAGTTTGATTTGTCGGGGGAGATTGGAGTTCCAAACACTGTTCATGCCATTCAGGGACCTCCATGCAAGTGCCTTCCTCACTTTCAGATCTTGCTCGGTTGAGTTGACCCATGAGCCGAGGTACTTAAAGTCCTTGACTTCCTTCCTGCCTCCTGCTGTTGTGAGAGGTGGATGTTCCGGTGAGATGTTGTAGGTGATAACCTCAGTTTTCTTGGCATTTAGCCTAAGGCCAACTTTGGCACACTCCAGCTCCACACTGTTCAGGAGTTCCTGAGCTTGTTCCACGCTGTCGGAGAGCAGGCCGATGTCATCCGCATAGTCCAGATCTGTCAGGACTACCTTGGGATGTCGTCTTGACCTCCTTGGGGTTAGGGTGAAGCCAAGATCCTGCTCTCGTCCACTGATAGCTTTCCTGAGCGCATAGTCCAGGACTATGATGAAGAGGAAAGGGGCTAGGGTATCCCCCTGCATTACCCCGGCCCGGATATCAAACTCCTCACCGTTACCATCTGGGGTCACCACCTTGGCCCTTGTTCTCGCATACATGGACTCTATTGCCCGGAGCAAGTTGGGAGGGACACCGTAGGCCTTAAGGATCTTCACCATTGTGCCTCTGTGAATCGAGTCAAACGCCTTTTTGAAGTCGATGAAGCAGAGTACAGCAGTCAAGTTATCCTTCCTCACCCCCTCAATCATTCTCCTCAGTGCCAAGATCTGTGCTACGGTAGTTCTCCTCTCTCTGAAGCCATTTTGGTTCTCTCTCAGGAGAGGGTCGATGGCATGCCGTATCCTGTTTAGTATCATTCTGTTGTAAATCTTTGCAGTGATACAAGTCAGGCTGATGCCTCTGTAGTTGTCTGGCTTTGAGAGGTCCCCAGCTTTAGGCACTGGAATGATGTTGGACAGAGACCATATTTCAGGCTGTTTGTTGTTCATTAGTGACAGGTTGCAAAACTCCAGGGTGAGGTCATCCAGGTCACAGTTCTTTAGGACCTCTGGGGGTATGCCATCTGGCCCAGCACTCTTGCCCTCCCTCACTGTGGATTTCGCCTTGGAAAGCTCACTGGACGTAAAGGGACCATCTTCGATGTCCAGGCCCTGGAGGATTGCCGGCACATCCTCCTCAACTCCATCCTCTGCTGTACCCAGGAGCCCCTGGAAGTGGCCGAACCAGGTAGTCACCCTGTCCTCTGGGCTGTGTCCCTCCACCTGTCCCTCCTTAGCTCTTTTCCGCCCAGTCATCTCATTGATGACTTTCCAGGCCTCCCCATATTGCCGTTCACCATGCGCTGCCTGCACTCTCTGTACGCTCTCCATCAGTTCCACTCCTTTTATGGAGTCGTATGTACTGAAGAGAAACTGCTTGGCTTCATTCAGTACAACACGTCTCTCCACGGTTGGTTCGCGCTCAAAGTTGAGCCGTGCTTCCTCCACCCTGCTGCGTGCAGCTACAACCTCCGGATGTCTGGACCGCATGGACACTCTGGCTTTGTCCAGCATTGGCACGCACAGCCTGGTCGCCTCCTCATTCGCAACAACAAATCTCTCATATTCGCTGCTGGGCTCAGCTCCCTTGTCCAGCTGCCCAAAGCGCCTCCTAACCTCCTCCGTGTACCTGGCTTGCAGGCCTGGGTCGGCTGCGAATGCCTTCCAGTCGTGCCGGATCTTGGGGCTTGGCTTGGGGACCCTGAGGCTAAGTCGCACTCTCATGGATACCACCCGGTGGTCAGAACCCACAGAGTTAAAGGTGTTGTAGGGTTCCGCGTTCAAGATGGAATTCCTCCATTTTCGTCTCACTAGTATGTAGTCTAGTTGACGTCTCATACCGGTGGGCCGGTCCTGGAAGGTCCATCTTTTGCCCATTCTTTTTCTGAACATGGTGTTTGCAGCTAGTAGTTCTTGTTCCTGGAGTAGTGTGGCAAGGTACGCTCCATTCCGGTTTGTGTCCTCATGGAAAGTGTATGTCGCGTCCGTTCGTCCGAGTCTCGCGTTAAAGTCCCCCAGAATCGCAAGAAAATTGTGTGCCGGGACGCTTCGGACTGCCGTTGCTAGGTCCCTGTAAAACTTCTCCGCTTCCTCGACTGACGCCACGTTGGTGGGTGAATACACTGCCATGATGGTTGTTACTGGACTGCTACTAAACTCGGCGATGAGGATCCGCTCTGAGAATCGGTGGGTTTTCCGCAGTGTCTTACGTGCTCTAGGGCTCAACAGCAGGCCCACACCTCCGGTTGCTGCCTGGGCTTCGTTCCTCCATGCCGAGGAGGTGACGAAGGTGTAACTCTCAACCCTGCAGTGTTTGATGGTGGTGATCTCATTGTGCACCCTTCTGTGCTCCTGGACTCCTAGGATCTCCACTCCTCTGCTCTCTGCACAGTGTGTGAGCTCCTCCAACCTCCCATCTTCTCTGACCGTGCATGCGTTGAAGGTTCCCATTATAAATGGTTTCCTGCAACGCAAGATTGCATTAGACCGTGTGCTGTTTTCGGACTGAACCCTCCCTTGCGGGTTTAAGGTCCAATCGTCATGTTGTCCCCCCGGGGGAGGACCAGCACTACGGTCCGCTGCTAGGCTCCTGCGGACTCCCGCCGCTGGAAGTATAGGTTTTGAAATGACTAGACTTTCCATGGTTGACTTTACAATGCTATATAAGAACTGTGGGGCGCAACTCCTCACAGTCCTGGTTTTAATTCGGAGTGTCCTTCTCCTAGGTGGGTTGCCTCGGCTATGAGCTCCACCTGCCCATGCTATTTACCCATAACTGGGGCAGTGGTTGGTAAGGTGCCAGGGCGTGTCCACACACCGGTGGGCCTGCACACCTCACCTCTGGGGCCCACTGCTGCTCCGAGATCCCCTGCATTTTAGTTTGGTGTCCGCAAGGACACATATCCGTGTGTGGCCACGAGGAGGCACTGCAGGAGTCTTGGTGGTGGAGAGGCTGTGTACCGGCAGGAGGAGACTTACGCAACTCAGCTCCTCTTTTCACCCCCCGCGAGGAGGGCTAGCCGACGGCAGTAGCTGAAAGCAGAGAGTAGCAAGCAGGAGCAGCATGCAACATGCACTAACTACAAGCACTTCTACACAGTACTACTGCACTGACGCATCACACACCCTGTGCTAAAAGCACACACACACAGGTAGTAATATCACAATAGAGCTATTAAGCATTGATTTAATAACATGACATATCACTATACAATATCAATATTACACTCCCTTGAAGTGTGTCATAAAGTTATTTAATAACATGACATATATCAACATTACACTCCCTTTAAGTGTGTCATAAACTCATACAGGCTATACTTGTTTGTAGATGAGCAGTTATTTGTTAATCAGGTCTTTGTGGAGCATTCAAAGATCCTTAGTGTTATATACAGTAGATCCCACAACACTGTGAGGCTGGACCAAACATATGGGCTGTATTTCGCGTGTCTTAAGTACCAGGTCTTATTCCCTAACTTGAGTAAACTAAAGACCTGGAGGCGTGATCAATGCTCTTTGGCCACTCAGAATAGCCAAATGGCATTGATTCTCCAGGTCTTTAGTTTACTCAAGTTAGGGAATAAGACCTGGTTAAGACACGCAAAATACAGCCCTTAGTGTTATATAGATCCCACAACACTGTGGCTGGACCAAACATATAGTGTTATAGATCCCACAACACTGTGGCTGGAGTCTTTCTATATTGTGGTAATGATACTTTTACTCAAGTAAAAAAAGAGAAATAGTATTTCTTGTGTGTGTGCGTGTGTGCGTGTGTGTGTGTGTGTGTGTGTGTGTGTGTGTGTGTGTGTGTGTGTGTGTGTGTGTGTGTGTGTGTGTGTGTGTGTGTGTGTGTGTGTGTGTGTGTGTGTGTGTGTGTGTGTGTGTGTGTGCCTGTGTGCCTGTGTGTACGTGCGATGTTATCTTCTTGTAACACTGCTATCCATCTGGCTTTGTTCAGTGTGTCGTCTGCCCTGCTCTCCTTCTGTTCAGTCTTGCTGATGCAGATTGAATGTCTGACGCAGCTCAACATTTCTCATATTGTCACTGTCGGGTGGAAACCTTGTATGTCCAACTGTGTGTGTGCTGATACTGCTTAACCATCACAGTGCTGGTTTGGAGGGTGGAGCCAGATATGATCAGTGAAAGGGGAGACACCTGGCCAGTGTCTCCCAATAATTATAAAACACCTGCTCTGCAATGCTCACCCAGGTGTGGTGGTGGCTACAAGAGCATTGCTTTTTTGTTGCTTTGCCTCTGTTTGAGTTCAGTTTAATGATCAGCATGTTTCCCTGCCAGGTTAAGTTGGAAACTCTAGGTTAATTGCTTAATCCTTAAACCTTAAACACCCCCCCCCCTTTTTGTTGTTGTTGTGGTTGTGGCCTTATAGAGCCAGGCCATAACAGTTGAAAAACATAACAGTTTGAAGATTAAAGCTATTATTTTGCATTGTACGTCAATTGTTTTTTGCACATGGGGTTCAAGGCCAGGGGCTAAAGGCCAATACATGTATGCATTGTATACCCCTTCTGGCACTTTATTAGCGGTCTGTGATGTATAGTTAGTTACCTTGTGTAACCCGAAGGTTTGCAATAAATAATAAATCACACCTAAGTGAGGGGAGCTCTTATCATCGTACATCATATATCATCTCATTCCGGCCAATCACAATTTGCGTCCTCACTTTTGTTTTCAATGTTTGAGTCTGTTTCTACACAAAAATGGCCATTCTTTTTCAATGGCAATTAATGTTTGTGTTAGGACAATGTTTGTGTTGGACATGGACATAGGAGTGGCTAGCGCCCTCAAAAATAATTGCTCCATTGATTACAAATTGATCATTTGTGTTCATTCACATCTATTGTACAGTGAAGAGGCTCAGGACTCAGTAGGAGCTCTTTTAGCCCGTAAACAAACACAAAGCTGATTGCAGCAATAACAGAACAAAACATCACCAAACCCTGTACTATTTTTTAGGGGCGCTAGCCCCTCCTATACACAGGTTTAATGTTTGTCTTTAGTTCAATGTTTGTTTTGTAAACGCCATTGACAATGAAGGGAAACATAATGTGCCTCATTACGTCATATTGTCTCTTTATTGTTAATGGCGTTTAATGTTTGTGTTGGCATCGTTTGTTTTACATCACCATTACATCACCCAATCAACACGAGCTAGAGTCTAGCTCATGTTGATTAGGTGAGGTAATGGTGATGTAAAGTCTAGCCGCTATCCCCTCCTATGTACAGCTTTTGTCCCCACACGTCTCAATATACGCCATTGACAATGAAAGGAGAAATTAGGTCAAATGTCTGCCAAATATGACATACATTTAACCAACCAATCACATATGATGATGATATATGATGTATAATGTCTCAGGGGTATTTATAAGTGGTTAAATGTGTCCTCCTCGTTACAGAATGGCTGCAAACGAGTCCTTCTGGGACCCCGTCGAGCTTCTTCCAGGAAACAGTTCTGACACCTCCTCGTGGACGAACGGGTCATTGGACTGGGAGCGTCCGGCCTTCACGGTGGCGGCTCAGTGTCGCGTAGCTGCCACCCTGTTGCTGTTTGTGTTCGCCGCCGTCAGCAACCTGTCCGTGCTGCTCAGCGTGCTGTGGGGACGAGGACGGCGTCTGGCCAAGCACCTCCGCCCACTCATTGCCGGGCTGGCCTCCACCGACCTAGTGAGTGATTCATTTCATTGGGGGGCATGCACGTGTACGTGTAGCACAGTAACAGCCTGCTACACATTGCGTGGGGGATGCCTGCTCCTAGCAGGCACCCTCTTTTCTCTCTGTTTTCTTCCACCGCACTATCTACTATAGCTCAATGGCCTTGTGGTAGACTCTACCACTCTACCGCACCCTGACCTCCCATTCTCAGGGTAGAGTGTAGAGTGTCCGCCCTGAGACTGGGAGGTAAGGGTGTGATCCCCGGCCGGTCCCACCGTCCCACACTGTAGCATCATGTCGAGGGGGCGTACTTGTACATAAAGCTGCCTCATGCTACAGAAACAGGAGATACTGCATAGGCTCCTGCCCTATATGGGCCTCATGGCTCGGGCCGCTCAGCAAGGCTTACTATCTATGCAGTTTTAAAAAAAGTTAAATTTTTAGGTACCGTACTTTACTGGAGTATTTCCAATAGCCTACTTTTACTTCTACTCCACTACATGTATTTGAAATCTTTAGTGACTTTAAAAAATATATACATTAACCACTTCATTTCGGCATTTTGAAAATAGCCGATCTACAAAATCACAACCCATTGTGAGCTTGTAGATCTGCTAATTCCAAAATATTTTTATACATTCGAAAATATATTACGGGACATTCTGCATGATGAGATTTTGATACCACTTTGAATTCCGGACTTTTATTTCTTTTACATAAGTAACAAAAATGTGAGTACTTTTTCCCCACCACCGTATTCAATTGATAGGTGATGACGTTCGTGGTGATGCCACTGGACGCCATCTGGAACGTCACAGTGCAGTGGTACGCGGGCGACGCCATGTGCAAGCTGCTGTGCTTCCTCAAGCTGTCGGCCATGCACTCGGCGGCCTTCATCCTGGTGGTGGTCAGCCTGGACAGACACCAGGCCATCCTGCACCCTCTGGACTCGCTGGACGCCGGGCGCAGGAACAAGCGCATGCTGCTGCTGGCCTGGGTCCTCAGCCTGCTGCTGGCAGCGCCGCAGGTGGGTCCCGTTTCCAATGCCATCAAATGCACTGAAAGGGTAATCATGTTTAATGGTCTCAGTAACCATCTACAGACCTACCAAGATCTCAGTATTGCATTCTGTGTGGTTGATCACGAGTCACGACTACCAGTAACGACTTGCCTTGTCAACTGACTAGTGGCCGGTTGGTTAGGGGGACTTATGTGGCCGGTTAAGATTAAGGTTAGGGTTAGAGTTAGGGTTAGATTTAGGGCTCCATTTTCGTCACCGCTAAACCCCTGATATTCTTTTTATTATTTCAGTTCAGGGTCAGCAACTCTCATGCACCTCTAGCACCTCTGCTGGAAAACTCCATCATTGCAGTTCCTGTTTACACTGAGCATGTGCAAACATCCCACAGGAGACCGGGCCACACCTCCGTGCACCTTCCTCTTTATTTTTCCTAGGACGTTGTCTCGTAAGACAGCCCTCCCCCTATCCACAAGGAGGAGCAGTGCACCAAAGCATTATGGGAATTGTAGTCCAGGAAGGAAGTGAGCTCAGTGTCACTTTGAAATACTGAAATATCTAAAAACACAAATTACCCACATAAAAACTCCAGGAAAGTGTGTCTCCCAAACATCATTAAAATAAGATCTTGTTGCAAAAGTGGCCCTTTGAGAGAGAGAGAGAGAGAGAGAGAGAGAGAGAGAGAGAGAGAGAGATTGAGAGAGAGAGAAAGGCAGCGGTTCCTATAAATCGTGTCCGCTCTAATAAATAACATGAACGGGGAAAAAGCATATAGCAGGTAAGTAAGTAAGTACATTTCATTTATAGAGCACCTTTCGAAACAATGTTACAAAGTGCTGTACAACAAGGTAAAACAATCATGTTAAAACAAAGGCATGAAACAAACAATAGAAGGTAAAACATTGAGATGCAAATAATACAAGTAAAAATACATCATGAAATAAAGTGCTGACGAAATAAATATACGTTATTAACAAGTTCTTAAAACCGTATGGTATGCTGCCCTGCAACAGCAGACAGCACTATCCTTTATGACTTACGGTAAACAAGCCAGGAGCCTGCATGGTGGTTTGGCAGTCGGCCCTTCATACGCATCAGAATGAATGAGAGTGAGACTGCAGCTCAGACAGGGAGGCAAGTCACCATCTAAACTAAAGCACGTTAATTATGTTTGCATAGGACCAGACTGGGAACACTAATTGTCATAGTTTGTGGAGGCGTCATACCATAGATTCACATCTGTAACTATATGATCCATGATTCACATGGTAATAGTCGACAGCAGCAAGTAGGCCTACTGCTTGAGTATTGTAGCCTACCGTCAAGTAAACATTTCTTGAGTAGGCCTATGTACTTGATCGAGTTTCACTCCACTACATTTATGACAACTATTGTAGGTTACTATAGCCCTGTGCTTTTCTGGGCATAGAGGGGCGGAATAAACTAGCGCTGGAACCGGACGCCGGCTTGGTTCACCAACCCATGTGCCCGCCTCACACTAGGACATGCAATTGTAAGCAGAAGTCTTGACTACATTATGCGAGCTGATTACACCTTTACTTTACTTACGCCTGACACCCCTACTGGGGTATAGGCCGTCGACAAGGGTCCTCCAGTCCAGAGTTCTCGGTCACTGGCATTATTCTCTATCTGCGACCAGGTGCATCCCAGCTGATTACAAGCATTGTTTTAAATAGTGAAAATAGCAGATGTACTGTACATGCTCACATTTTTTGTTTTTTAAAAAATGTCCACAGCTGTTGATCTTCAGGGCCATCAAGCCGGAGGGCAGGGACTTCACTCAGTGCGTGACGCACGGCAGTTTCACGCAGCAATGGCAGGAGACCGCCTACAACATGTTCCACTTTGTCACCCTGTACGTGGTCCCCCTGCTGGTCATCACCTGCTGCTACACCAGGATCCTCCTGGAGGTCAGCAGGCAGATGACCAAGAGCAAAGGTATACGGGATTTCCACGGAATTATGCATGCAAATTCCCATTTAATAGGCAGAGGAAAACAGGCCACTTAAATGTTTTCAAATCAGCCTCATGGTGGTGCTATAACTGTGGGGTTTCTTTTCTTTCTTTTTTTTCCAGGCGGTGAGTCCTGTCTGAGACGCAGCGGAGCGGACATGATCCCCAAGGCGCGCATGAAGACCCTGAAGATGACCATCGTGATCGTGGCCTCCTTCGTGGTGTGCTGGACACCCTACTACCTGCTGGGCATCTGGTACTGGTTCCAGCCGGACATGCTGCACCGCACGCCCGAATACGTGCACCACATCCTGTTCGTGTTCGGCAACCTGCACACCTGCTGTGACCCGGTCATCTATGGTTTCTACACGACCTCCTTCCGGGCCGACCTGGCCGACGCAATGGCGTGCTGCTGCGGCGGCAGACGGCGGCGCTCCGACGCTCAGGCTTCGCCCGGGTCCCTGTATCGCTTCTCCGGAAGGAGAGCCGGAGCTGCCAGAGATGTGGAGTCTGACCCCAGCGCTGACCAGTCCAGTGTCAATCTTGGTTAGGCGTTGGAGGATTCAGGAGTGTCTTTGTGACTGCGAAGGGTAACCCTGGACCTTCCATAACCTGGAACTTTACGCAACCCATGCATTTCTGTGACTTATTTTGGTTTACATTATAGCCACAACCCTTGAAGAGGAAGGTACATCATGAGAAAATACCATATTCTTTTTTCTTTTTTAATAGCTGATTAACTCGGATATTTCAACTATTTTATATATTTAAAGAACTAAATGCTTTTCTAAAGTAACTTAAAAGTGCCCCAAAAAAGAAGTTTGAGGGCATTTAAGAGAGTTCGAAATACAGCGCAGTGATAGCAATGGCCGCCGCTCGGCTTCACTTCTCCTGCAGTGGGAACACTATATGCATGGTTATGTCTGAGTCATAGTTAACTCTATGGTTATGTCTGAGTCATAGTTAACTCTATGGTTATGTCTGAGTCATAGTTAACTCTATGGTTATGTCTGTCTGAGTCATAGTGAACACATATGGTTATGTCTGAGTCATAGTGAACTCTGGTTATGTCTGAGTCATCCGCCCCACCCATTAGACCATTTTAATATAGGAATTTAGAAAGTTAAGATCTGATCAGAGTAGAGCAGGGCCCAAATTAGGTCCTGGGAACCGGATATGAAACCCAGTCCAGGTGAATTATGTGGAAACAAACCTGTGAAATATGTTTTCATGGCACGGTTCACTTTGTTATTGTAGTCAAAAAGAGACGATCGTTGTGCAACTGGTGCAAGAGCTTTTTTTCCTGGCTTTGATGCATGTATGTGTGAGATATAATATAAGCAGGGCCGGACTTCTAAACCTTTTTTGGGACCATACATACTGTGAATGAGAACACCCAGAAAGTACATGTGTGCCATAAGTCAATATCCTCTCAAACAGATTGGACCCAATTGAATGTAACTTCTCTCTACAAAACCTCACTGCCTTAAACCAGCAGGACACTTGGCTGCTGATACGCAGAGAGTTGTCGTTCAAAGCATTCAGGTCTTCTGATGTTAAGATGTCACAGCCTCTGTGCAATATGTTGTGTGCAGTATATTGCAATACCTACTCACACAATTCACGACACCTGACACACAGCTCTTTAAACAGTGGCCTCTTTTTGAAAGACAAAACAATGTATTTTTGTCTGAGATCTACACCAAACATTTGTTTAAAAAAGTCCACCACAAGCCAGCATGGCGATGAGTGCTGTGGATTATGGACATGTCCACAGTAGGGCATTAACGAGTTGACTGTCAGACAGTAAAGTATAGTTTGGGGATAAAGTTTGCGCGCTTCTATCTGTTACTTCTCTGACAAGTAGTTCAAATTCAGCCAGTCAATAGTGGGACACCGCTGAGAGCCACACACAGCAGTTAGGTTCTTAATGCATTCAGAATGCAATGCAAACTAATAGGCGAGTGCGCTCTGGTGCGGAATGCAAAGAGAAAGAATGACTTATGTCCGTGACAATAATCAATCCTACAGTTTGAATTCTCTACAAACTAAATATATGATAGGCCTATGGGGAAAACAATTGAAAATATATATATTTTTTTAATTTTCTTTTTGTTTTTACTTTCAACTTCTCCTAATCTGAATCGACTTGTTAATGAAATTGATGCATCGATGCATAATTTATTTTAATGAATGCCCTAGTCCACAGAAATAATGCTATCCTGGCACAGGTTTGAATCTGAGACTCTTTACTGCATGTCAATCCCTCTGTCCTGCCTCTCCTGTCTGTCTCCCTCTCACAGTTAGTCTCGCGTGGCCAAACTGTTGCCTCTCGCAATTGTCGGCTGGATCAACGACATGCAGTTCTGCTCCAGGTCTTCATGAGAGGTGCGAAAACGCAAGCATAAAAAAAAGCACACAACACAATCCGTCAATCCAGGTCTAGTCAGTTGCGGGCGTGTGTACTGTGCACAAAACAAGCACGCGCGCCTAATTTCCATGGGACTGCGCGCTCACGTAAATCTGTGCGTACAAAAAAACTGCAGGCCTCTCATTGAAAATGTAGGCCTATTGCTAGGCACGTTAATCGCTGCCCATCTGAAAGCACCTTTAAGCGAGGAACGCAGGCGTTGCCTGGATCATCAGTATGAACTATAGGTGCGTTATATCGCTTCACGTTTGAAAGGCCCTTTATGCTGCGTTTACACTGGCAGACGCAAAAGATTCAAGGATGCAAAGCTACGCAGCGTATTTGTAGCTTTGTATCTTTGTAGCTGAAGTTGAAACTAGCTCAACTTTTTTGTCGCTTTGTAGCATGTTTGTAGCATGTTTGTAGCTTTTGCAGCAGCTACAAACATTGGATGTATCTTTGTATATCAATGAATGGTAGACTGTATCTTGGTATATTCCTGCGTGAATGCAGCATTAGACATGTATTTACATTTGTTCTAGAACAGGTTTATTTGAATTTCATCAGGTCATCCTACACAATGTGATGTGTTTTGCTCACAGGCCAAAAATAGTAATGTAATGACCACCCTATTGTAATCTATTGCATTTGGCAGCTATCACAGATCTTAGAGGACAGTCTCCTACAGCAGGGTGCCAAACCTTTTTATTACCACAGACCGGCTGATATAAAATGTTCGCGGACCGGCATGGCTGGGGGTGGGGGGGGTAGGACCACTACCAGTTGACCTGTAGTAAGTCTCATGGTCGGGGGGGTAGGACCAAGTCTCATGGGATTTGGGATTTGTTTATAAACATTTTGGTATTTGTTTATAAACATTTGTGATTTGTTTATAAACATTTGTGATTTGTTTATAAACATTTTGGGATTTGTTTATAAACATTTGGGATTTGTTTACAAACATTTGGGATTTGTTTATAAACATTTGGGATTTGTAAGTCTCATGGGGGGGGTAGGACCACTACCAGTTGACCTGTAGTAAGTCTCATGGTCGGGGGGGTAGGACCAAGTCTCATGGGATTTGGGATTTGTTTATAAACATTTTGGTATGGTTAGTCGCAGTTGTGCATTATCATACCAATTACCAAAACACGGAAGACAGTTGACTGGCCTCAAGTTGCCTACCCGCTGCTATATTATTATATCACAATGTTATACAGTATCATTGTCATTGACGATATCATTGATCCTGGTGACGTACGTACGGTTATAGATTCACGGTCGAGAAAACTTGGGATTCCCTTTTCGCGTAGCAGTGGGACATGTCCCGCCTACCAGCACAGGTACATGTACCAGTGGTTGGGAACCTCTGTCCTACGGAGCCACACCCTAATCATACTAATGAATGTTGTTTTAGTTTTACTTTAGGAGCAAAATAAATAAAAAATAATAAAATGCAGGGATGGAGCTTTTTGTAGCCTGCTGTACAGTGGTGATGCAGTGCATGTTTCTATTGAAATGATACTGTGCAGTATTGTACACAGTACTGTTGTACCCAGAGTATTATAGGCTTGTACAGTATTGTATGTATTTTTAAAGAGTCTAGTTCACTGTTTCCCAAACACTGGGTCGGGGCCCATTTGTGGGTCGCAGACACACTTTTATCGGTCGTGATTTTTCAAAAATGTATTATTATTTCAAAACATTATTGAGGAAAATAAAATAAAAGAGAAAAAAGTTTACAGAGACATTTTTTCAAGAAAGAAATACAATTTAGGGAATAGCCTAGAGACAAAAGCAGATCTACAGGCTTACAGAGCTAGATCGAGTAGTTTGTGTCCCGGGGAGACATCGAATTCCTCCAGCTAAAAAGGTTTGGGAACCACTGGACTCAATCTAGACTCTACTTTGACTTGTTTTGCTTGATTGTACTCTACAGCCAGCCACCTGCCTGTCTTATAACAATATACAACGTGACAGCCAATGAATGTATTTGAACAACATATAGTACCGGTATAATAGTCATTAATGACACATAGACCTCTGGGTCTCTATCAAATATATATTATATAGAAGTGTATTATTATCAAATATATATTATATAGAAGTGTATTATTATTATTTTCTTGTATGTTTAACATTGTTGCACCTTGACCAATGCCACTTTGTATGTTTTACATACTGGCAATAAAGTGTTTGTGAGTTCTGTCATCAGTTTCATATATGGGGTGCTGGTCAAAGTTTAACCACTAGAGAGAGCACTCATACCATGAGATCATGTTGTTGGGCCCTGTAGTCAGCCGGGTGTGGAGTGGGAAATTTGGCAGGCCTATATTTATTTTATATTTTTGTTATATTTGTCTATATACATACATTCATGACTTCACTTGCTGACCAGTTGTCAGCATTGAGCAATTTGTTTTATAAGGGTTTATATGTGACCATACATTACGTTACATCCTATAAGGCAAGTTTGTCAAAAATGACAACATTTCATCATGCTTTAAGTGTCAGGGGTTTTCATGATTCTGAATCCATTGCAAGCATTAGTTTTGCACAACACACTGTTTTCTATTATGGAGGTATGACTTGAACCACAGAATTGCATTTTGAGAAAGGCCAATCTTTCAATCTAAAAGAAGATATCGATCAACTAAATCTTGGTGTGTGTGTGTGTGTGTGTGTGTGTGTGTGTGTGTGTGTGTGTGTGCGTGCGTGCGTGTGTGTTTCTTTTTGTGTGTGTGATACAGCTGCGCCCTCTGGTGGCGGGCGGGTGGTGTTACAGCGTGACACAGACAGACATGTTCTGCTAGGTCTTATAGTTAGTGTTAGTGCTTGCATTCGCTATCACCACCTTTGTGAAGCGGAGTGATACGGGCACTTTTAAAGATAACCGGAAGCTCACATGTAGACAATTAAGATTAAATAAATCTACTGTGGATACTGTGGATAATGTGGGCAGCTAATTTCAGAAATCGGTTTTCAACTCCATCCAGTCCAGCACCACTGCATCAACTATTAATTAATTGATGGACGCCTGGACCTCGACAGGTGAAATTCTCCTAAAGTTAATCAGGCTAGGACAATGTGGACCATTATTGAAAGAACCAGGGGTAAGATATGTGTCATTTACTAGAGTGTAGCCGACAGGAAAAATGCTGATTGAAAGCCTGGGCAATCGATAATGGGTCATTACATCTTATTTGATTGATATGACGCTTTTATCTGATGTATTCATAACCGATTTGATTTTTTTCCAAATTAGCTTGGGATTCTTAAAACCATCTGTGAGACTTTCTTTATAATAATTTTCTTCTGCATCTCTATTTTTTGTCTTGCTGTTATTTCTAAGCTGCCTATAAGCTTCCCAATCAGCACCACTCCTCGTCCACCAAAATGTTGCCCACGCTTTAATTGTCCCTCTGCCTGAAAAGCTGTATAAGTTAAGGACTGACCCACAGGAAATGTTGGCCCTTCACTTTCACTGTTTTCCATGGTGCATGTTTGTCAACAACCTGGGTAAATTCTGAACAGAAAAAATAACAGGCATCTTGAACATTAGGTATGAGTTGATATCTATCCCAATGAATCGCCAACTGCCCTAGCTCCTCCTCTCCCTGAAGCCTGGCTTGATGAGCCTGAGTGTCATCACCTGTGAGGACCAGATGAACTAGGGAGCTCCAGACAGTATAAAAACTGGTACATCTTTCCAGCTACGGATCTGTGGCCACATATTGGGTAGGTTCTACTACTTCTTTTTGCGGATGATTCAGCACTGGTAGTCTCTCATAAGGAGAAAACAGAGGCTACTTAGTGCTGAACTCCTTAAAGTCAGTGTCTGGCTATCAGACAACAAACTGTCTCTCCATCTTGGTAAAACTGAGTCCATTCTCTTTGGGTCAAATTATAAACTGAAGAAGTCTCCTGGGTTTATAATAGTGGTGGGGGACTTTGAAGTGACAGCCAAGGAATCTTTGGAAATATCTTTACATTTTATTCTTTCATTTCCATTTCTGCTAAGCCACAAGCTATATATTCTTAGATGATTTCTATTGATCATAGGATAAATGTGTGCAGCTGTAAAGACAAAACGGAAGTGAGGAGGAGTCAGCTTTATCGCTTACTCATGATAATTATTAGAGAATATAGCTATCTCAGCTAAGTAGACTGGCCAGTTCTTCATCTACTGATGAGCTCCGGTCAAAGAGTAACATGGATGCAAGGTCATAGTTGGGGATTGCTTTATATTGTTCATCACAGAAGTCAGAATGTATTATAGTTTCTGCAATACAAGCACAAAAGAACATACAATGCTTCGTAAGTCAGTATAAATCATATACAAATACAGGTGAGCCAGTATTGATAAAGTAGTGCTGTAAATAACATAAATGACAACAGTGTGTCTACAGATAAATGTTGCATACATGGCAAACAAACACAACTTACATGAGCATTCACTCATCTGACTCCTCTGACAGTCTGTATCAAAGAGAGCACAAAATGGCTGCTGAGCACATTTATACAGATCCAAGGACCCTTAGCTGTCCTAACACTGCCTGAACCAAAACTGAGATAATGCAAACATGTCATCATATTAAATCACACAGCACCATCTACTGGTGGAAGGGGGGAATTCTGCACAGCCGCCCCCAGAATAGCATGGCTATTATGTAATGTTCAAGAATTCTATGTTCCAGGAGTAGTCCCTTTGCTGTCGTCATCTGGTATGGCTGGCAGTTGGACCAGCCGTGCAACAGGACGTAGATAGATGTGGTCCTTGACCTTCACCTCTGCTGATCGGACGCATCCATCTGTACTGACGTTCAGCTTTACTACTCTTCCGATGGGCCAGTGAGCACGTTGTAGCTGCAGGTCAACAATCATGACAACATCGTCCATTGCCAGATTGTCAGTAGGTCGGCGCCACTTCTGTCTAACCTGAAGGGTAGACAAGTATCCACGGATGAATTGCAACCAGAAGTGATCCGCTATCATCTGGCTGTGTCGCCATCTCCTCTTGGTGAGAACATCAGGAGCATATGACACCTGTGGCAGTGAAGCGTCCCGCCGCCCCATCAGCAACATACTTGGTGTCACAGGGTCAGGGAAGCTGTCTGCTTGACAATCTCTGAACAGGTGGAGCTCAGCATCTCTGAGATCTGATGGGGATGCAGCAGGGTCAGCCATGGCCGCCCCGTGCAAGGACTGTTGAGTAGCATTGACCAGATCGGCCCAGGTGTTAAACTGGGTTGCATCTGGAATGAGAATGGCTCGAGTCGTCTGAGTGAGCCCACAGAACGTACTTCGTTTGATCTCATCTGCATCCTCCTGCTCAATGTAGACGGGCGATGAAGGCCAATGGTCCGAGGAATGACGGAGAAACACTGGGCCTTCAATCCAGCGGTTTGGGACTGCAAGTTCAGCCAAGGTCTTCTCTCGGGTGACGTCGTCTGCCGCGTTGCTGGGAGCGTCTACATACCTCCACTCATGGTCCTGGGTAAGCTCCTGGATTTCAGAGACTCTGGTCCCTACAAGGACCTTGAACCTGCAGGACTCAGATTTCAGCCACTGGAGAACTGTCGTTGAGTCCGTCCAAAGGTTAGTCTCTGTGATGTGCAGAGTGAGCTCTCTGTGAATCAAGGCGGATAGCTCCGCTCCTGTCAATGCTGCAAACAGCTCTAAACGTGGCATTGACAGCTGCAACTCGGTGGTCTCGGACTTGGCAGTGGCTGGTAGATGGGAGACAGTCGATGGATCGTTACTCGCCCACTGCCGGATCTCGAACCCTCCATCAGCGAGAACCTGCCGGATCTTGTCAACCAAGTGCTTGGTGGATTCAGTCGGGAGACTCTGGAGACAATTATCCACGTAGAACTGTTCCAGACACTGAAGCACATCTTCGTTCCCCTTCTTATGATCCATGACGTGCTTCTGCAATGCAAAGGTTGCACAGCACGGGCTGCTGGTGGTACCAAATGGTAAGACCTGCCACTGGTATACGTCAGGTGGCTCCTCTCTCCGCAGGCTCCACCAGGCGACCCTCACCAGGGGCTGGTCCTCTGGTAACAGACGCATTTGATGAAACATCGCTCGAAGGGACGGGCCTGCGAGCAGTTGCTCATTGAGAGAAAACCCTTGGTAGGAAAACAGTTGAAAACGAGGCGGTGCTTCCCGTTATGTTCGACGAGGTGATGGGGGATGAACCATGACTCTGTTGATTGGCATACTTCATCCGGGCGGAGCTTGGCCACACATCCTCCATCAATAAGCTTCTGTATTTCCGCTTCATAGATCTGAGCCTTGTCTGGGTTCTTCACCAGCCGGCGTTCAGTGCTTCGTAATGTTGCCATCACTGCTTCCATCGGGGCCCGAAGTGGTGGTGCATCTTTCTTACGAGGCGTTGCGTATCGGAGAGTGTCACCGACTTTCACTCTAACTGTGCGAGACTCCAAGGTGTCGATAGCTTCTTGGTCCTGGCGAGAACGTATCGCCAGCTTCTCGCTTCGAAATGGCAAGACGTCGACCTGCCACAGGCGCTCCACCTGCCGATAGAGGTCATCAGGTGTCGGTTGGACAGTGGTAAAGTAAAGAGCTTGGGTCTGAACCCTGTGTGGTGTGAGACCATCTGGACCTTGTAAGGCCCAACCAAGCTCAGTATGAACTGCAATGGGTCCTCCGCTTGGGCCAAGACGGATGGGCTCCTTAGCGGTAATGATGCGTGTGTAATCGGCACCAATAAGGAGAAGTGGATGTGCTTTATCAAAGGACTGGATAGGTATCCCCCTCAGATGATGGTAGCGCTTCTGCAGGGCTGCTACCGGATAAGACTGTTCGGTCAGGGCCATACGATTTGCGGTAAAGGCACCTTGAACAAGATGTGTCTGATCAGGTTGTGTGACAGAGGACACATGGAAGTTCACAGAGGAACCGGTGAGGTGTGCAACATCATGACGCACAGTTCTCAAAGCCATAGACTCAGGCTCACCCCGGAGACCAAGGTAGTGCACTGCCGCAGGGAGAATGATAGTGCGTTCGGCTCCATCATCAAGGATAGCATGTGTGTGCAAGGATTTACTACCATGGCTAATGATTACTGGCACAACCTTTAGATAGACCTTTCCTCCCTGCTTGGCTACCATCGGGGTAGTAAGGTAGACATCAGAGCTTGTCTCTGCAATGCCATGCAAGACTTTAAGGTGTATCTGTTGACATTCACTGCAGGCCTTCTTCAGGGTGCATGCATCTGGCCTATGATTGGTGCGACCACACTGTCGACAACGTTTACCTTCAGTGATCCACTTTTCCACCTGTTCGGCTGTGTAGGTGGTAATCTTGGGGCACTGCGAAAGGTAGTGTTCAACGCTCTTGCAGAAGAGACAGATACGCTTGTCCCTCGTCTGCTTCTTGTCCAATTGAGCGGTCTCACTGGAGGACACATAATTGGTCTCGGAATTATCTGAGCCATAGTAGACTGCTACAGGTCGGTTCTTCGGCTTTGTGGCCGAAGGTTTCTCCATCCTTGAGCCTGAAGGATTTTCAGACTGGTAGCGCTGTGCCATCTTAGCGGACAGACGCTGAGCTTCTGCCTTGCCCTTGAGCCAGTGTGAGAGGTCTCTCAGGTTATAAGGGTTTATGCGGTTGGTGTGAAGCCGACCCTGAGCCTGTAGGTGCTCCACAAAGGAGTCTCGTGAGTATTTGGGAAGCTTACTCAAAAGACGGTCCACATGACCAGTAGACATCAGCTCCATCCCGTAGGGGCCTTCAAGAGATATCAGCATCCCCACCAGTAAGTCGACATGAAGAGCGAAGCTCTGAAATGCCTTTGTGTCATTTGGCTTCACATCTGGGGAATTCAGCATGGCAGCGATCTCACTCTGGGCTAGTTGGTGAGGCTGCCCATATTGCTGTTGTAAAGCTTGCATTGCCGCTGTGTAAGGATTAGGGTAATGTCGACATGACTGTGCGATCAAGCGTGCTTCATCCAGAATGAGTTGTTCCATGAGCACTCTGTATTTGTAGTGCTCAGAGAGCTCTGGGTGGGGATCTAGAAGATAATCCAGGGCCATCTTGAGATCTGTAAATTCTCTCTCGCTGTCATGCTCAAGCCTGGGGAGTTTCGGCACTGGTACAGGTTGAGTATGATGCCGGTATGGGAATGACAATGCTGAATGTGCTGGAGCTGCCATCTGTTGAGCTGGCATGTTAGGAGGAGGCAAGGATTGGTAGGGAAACTGAGATGAATGGTTAAATGACTGGATCCCCGGTGGGATCTGTATCCCAGCATGGAAGGAAACTGGCTGTGCAGCGGAAGTAGGCATCAGCTGATATTGTGCTGGTAAACCAGCAAAGGAGTAACTCTGTTGAGTCGGTGCCACATTCGGAGGCAGATAGGGGAAGGCAGTAGGAGCCGATTGAGGCCAAGAGACATGTGACATAGGTGCCGCATTCGGGGGCAGATATGGCGTAGATAATGGAGGCCAAGAGAGCTGTTGCACAGGTACCATATTCTGCGGTGGCCAAGAAACCTGTTGCACAGATGTCGAAGGGGCATAATTGTAGCCTGATATAGAGGTCACCCCGGTTTGGGCCTGATATGATGGTGCCACATGTGTAGGCTGATGAGATGGGTTAGCCTGTGCCATGAGGGAAGACTGATGTAGTGAATGTACAGCTGTTGAAGCAGGGGTGTACATTACCTGTGCGTTGGACATCATGGGCTGGTAGGCTAATGAGCCTTGAATGCCTACTTGTGAAGACTGAGACACCAGCTGTGGATGTATTGTAACTGAATGGACGGGTAATGTCGATGACACCAAGGAAGGTAAAGCTTGTGTCAATCTGTAGCTATGTGTCATCGATTGGGCTGGAGGTGGTGCCGACCTGTCATGTCCATGTGTCGACTGGGGCAGTGAAACAGGTGCATGGTTTCCAGCTTGGGAGGTCATTGGTGTGGACGCATAGCCGGGCATCGACATTACGCTTCGGGTAGTAGAGATCTGTGGTAGACCATGATGGCTGGTCGAGTCGGAGGCATTAGACTCGCCCGCATCACTCCCGTCGTCAGAGGCCGCTGCACTGGCGTGTTGGCTGTTCTCAGGAGAAGCATTGTGCACAGAGGCCACTGCACTGTTACGATGGCTGCTCACAGGAGGAGTATTGTGGAGTGTCAGAAATTGACCTAGCTGACTAGAGAGAACAGGTATACCTTGTTCCAGTCCCAGTGGCGCAAAACCTGTCTGATGCCCGAGCACTGGGTACAGATGGCCAACTGCTGTAGTGGTATCGACCGGACTACTTGGTTGCCACAGCTCTGGAGTGCTGGCACTGAAGGTCCTTCGTCCCAGGAAGGACGGTGGTAGTGTTACCTCGTATTCTTGTAGATGCTTTGGTGGATATCTGATCCGTGACTCCCTTGAGAATCCATCTGGGGCTGCTGCGCCTTGCTCTGCCATGTTGTAACCACCGTAGGTGAAGGATCCGGCTTCGAAGGACCAATATTAGAGAATATAGCTATCTCAGCTAAGTAGACTGGCCAGTTCTTCATCTACTGATGAGCTCCGGTCAAAGAGTAACATGGATGCAAGGTCATAGTTGGGGATTGCTTTATATTGTTCATCACAGAAGTCAGAATGTATTATAGTTTCTGCAATACAAGCACAAAAGAACATACAATGCTTCGTAAGTCAGTATAAATCATATACAAATACAGGTGAGCCAGTATTGATAAAGTAGTGCTGTAAATAACATAAATGACAACAGTGTGTCTACAGATAAATGTTGCATACATGGCAAACAAACACAACTTACATGAGCATTCACTCATCTGACTCCTCTGACAGTCTGTATCAAAGAGAGCACAAAATGGCTGCTGAGCACATTTATACAGATCCAAGGACCCTTAGCTGTCCTAACACTGCCTGAACCAAAACTGAGATAATGCAAACATGTCATCATATTAAATCACACAGCACCATCTACTGGTGGAAGGGGGGAATTCTGCACAATAATAATAATAAAACTTTATTTGTATAGCACCTTTCATGACATGAAATGCAGCTCAAAGTGCTTTAAGAGATGAGGTGGGTTGTCATTTGTCGGACCAATGACTAGTCTGAACAACATACTGCACAGACACACGCACACCCAGGGTAAATTGTATGTGTACTGTACTGAGGCTCATAGTCCCCCTTGCCTCATAGTCTCTGACTGTCCGACACAGCGGAGAGAAAAATGAATGGTTGGATAAAGTCTTTGTTCAGTGAAGACGTGCTAGGACACATGGGAGCCTTGACGACCTTAGGCTATAGGCTGCAACTTATGCAAAGGCTCAACTTATGTAATTTAGATGTAGACAATATAGCACTTTAGTGTATACTCAGTTTCATTGTACAGATATTCTGTACAATGCTTATACTTCTGCTAAATGTCTAATTGTATTAAAGGAACGTTCACACACAAGGTCATGTGGCCAGTTCTATGGTGCTCTAGTATCTATGACGTATGTATTTTTGATGTAGGCCTATGACTCCATTAGGCCGTGGTTGCAGCCTGATCCAACCATCGTTGACCAAACATAGCACAGCTTGGCTCTGAAAGAGGCTAGCTGATGGCATTATCCATGCCCAAATTTGGACAATCAGAGCATATATAGAACGACTTCTAAAAATCACACTTGTGTGATTTATTGCGAATGCAGTGATTGCGATGCAGTGAGCACTTACTATGAGACCTAGCAGATCATGTCTGTCTGTCTGTGTGTCCGTGTGTCCCCCCTTTGTGCCCATATATGGAGCTGAGTGATTTGTTTGTGATTGATGCAACACACTCCATATTTGGACGTATAGCTGCTTTGGGGACTCCTTATATGGTTATGGCTAAGTTAAAAATGTAACTTAAAAATAACTTAACTTAAAAAAATAATAACTTAAAAATAAATCTTAAAAAAACCCAAATATGTACGAGCTGCGTTCGCTTCCCACGTTTGCGCGTCTTACTGGTTATATATACCAGTAAGACGCGCAAACGCGGGAAGCGCAAAGGGGGGACACACGGACACACACACACAGACAGACATGATCTGCTAGGTCTCATAGTAAGTGCTCACTGCGTTCGCAATTATGACTTGGCTGCCATAAAGTCGGAATCTTCAAAAGCGATCATATTGGAGGGACTAGCACCCCTCAAAAAAAACAAATTCATATTTCATAGGGCTCAACAAAGTGAACTGGCGGTATTTAGGTTATTTGCATTTATTAGACATTGGATGGATGTGCCTGTGTCCATATATGGGTGTGTGTGAGCATTTAATGCAAAAGGACAAGGAGATGTTTGGTGGGTACATTTCCCATTCTGGCTTGTGATTGGCTCTTCATAGCGCAAGTCCACTATATAATGATACTATCCTCTCAAATCTGACCACACTTCTAGGTTGACTTTTAATTTGGCACTTGAGCTAGAAGGGTTAGATTGCCAGCTCTGATCTTTAGCTGGCTTTTTTGATTAATTTAATCAAACTAGTGCTCGAAGAAAGAACCAAAGCGGAACCAAAACATGTCTGTGTTTTCGGTGAACGTGAAATGGGGGCGGGATAAGTTTGACGCGGTCGAGCTGAACGTGGAGGAGCCGCCCATGGTGTTCAAGGCCCAGCTGTTCGCCCTGACGGGTGTCCAGCCCGAGAGACAGAGGGTCATGGTGAAGGGAGGCACGCTCAGGGATGACCAGTGGGGCGACGTCAAGCTGAAGAACGGGATGACCCTGCTGATGGTGGGCTCTGCCGACAGCCTGCCTGAGGAGCCTGCCGTCCAGCCAACATTCCTGGAGGACATGAGCGAGGAGCAGCTGGCCTCTGCACTGGAGATGCCCTGCGGGCTGGCCAACCTAGGCAACACCTGCTACCTGAATGCCACGGTGCAGTGCCTGCACTCCGTGCCCGAGCTCAAGGCCGCCCTCAGGAGATACTCGGCCCGGGGAGCCAACGAGCCCACCCAGTACCTCACAGCGGCCCTCCGCAACCTGTACGACACCATGGATAGGTCGTCGTCCAGCCTGCCGCCCGTCGTTTTCCTCAAGTTATTCCATGCGGCCTTCCCCCAGTTCGCCGAGAAGGACGACCAGGGCCAGTACATGCAGCAGGACGCCAACGAGTGCTGGCTGCAGATGATGGGCGTCCTCCAGCAGAAGCTGGACCCGGCAGAGCCGACGGAGATCGTCCCCGTCGAGAGCGGAACTTCCCCTCCCGCTGGCACCGCTGCCACCGCAAAGAAGTTCATCAACCAGTACTTTGGCGTGGAGTTTGAGACCACCATGATGTGCGCTGAGTCCGACGAAGAGGAGCAAAAGAAGGGCAAGGAGACCCAGCTCCAGCTGAGCTGCTTCATCAACCAGGAGGTGAAGTACCTCGCCACGGGATTGAGGCTCCGACTGCAGGAGGAGATCACCAAGCTGTCCCCGTCTCTGGAGAGAAACGCTGTGTACACAAAGTCGTCCAAGATCAGCCGTCTGCCCGCTTACCTGACGGTGCAGATGGTGCGTTTCTTCTACAAAGAGAAGGAGTCAGTCAACGCCAAAGTCCTCAAGGATGTGAAGTTCCCCCTCATGCTGGACGTGTATGAGCTGTGCACCGCCGGGCTCCAGGAGAGGATGATGTCCGTCAGGACGAGATTCAAGGAGGCAGAGGACAGGAAGCTGGAGAGGCAGCAGCAGCAAAAGTCGAAGAAACCAGAAGACACCCCGCCATTGGAAACCAAATACCAGCCTTTCTCTTTCGCTGACGACCTCGGCTCCAACAACAGCGGCTACTATGACCTCCAGGCGGTGCTGACGCACAAGGGTCGCTCCAGCGCGTCAGGCCACTACGTCGGGTGGGTCAAGAGGAATGAAAAGGAGTGGTACATGTTTGATGATGATGAGGTGACCATGGTGTCCCAGGAGGACATCCTGCGGCTGTCCGGTGGGGGAGACTGGCACATAGCCTACCTCCTGCTCTACGGACCCCGGCCACTGGAAGCGGAACAGTGCAATGCAGAGTTGGAGCTTTAAGAACAAGGCCAGAAGAAACCCAAATCCTACTGACGTACAGCAGTGGTTCTCAAAGTTGTGTCCAGCCTTGAGTAGCTACGGTTCTGTAACTGAGAGTTAGGTGGATTAGGGTCCCAGGGATAGAAATGTTATGAAATGAGGGTCCATGGTAAAATTCATATCAAACGGAGGGTCCTTGGAATTTAAATTGAAACGGTTTGAGACTTCTTTTTTTTTAAATACACCTTTTTCCTTTCTTTTTTTGAGTGGTGTTTAAACTTATAGCCACAACAACACATGTGTGTTTAGCAGCATGGTTACTGTGTCTATTAGTCCATTTCAGAACGGTTATGTGTCTATTAGGCCCGATTTAGACTGCAGTCGCTTTCAGTCAAATCCGAAACTGAGTTTTCTCAAATATTTTGGTCCAACACTGCTGTTTGCAAGTCACCCAATCCGATCTGTGTGTTCAGACTTCTTTTAACAACTCAACCCAAAGCTGCCCTGCGTCGACATATCTGCTTTAACAACAATCTGACATTGCAGATGGGACGTGAAGATACAGCCGCTATTCTCTACCATTTCGTGAGAAATTCCTCATATACAGCCTTGTATCTGTACATTCCGAGAAGTTTAGTTTGTATGGAGGCATCCCCCAAAGTACAAGGAGCACCAAAGTCTGACGTAGTTTCACATACTACCCGGTTTGCATTTAACCCTCCACCCCCCCTCCTGAATTCCAATATATATTGGTTTCTAAAAAATAAACAAATGATCCCGGTGGTTTGACTCGTATGGATATGAAGAATCAACTGGTCAAAATACAAAGGTTACTGCCGCCGAATTTGTAACATTTTCACTTGACTGTATGAAATATGACTGACTGTTGTAAACGATACAGAGACACCTCCCCGACAATATCGCAGAGACAGTTTGTTTATTTTTGGACCACAATTCTTATGAGACAATTTAAGATGACCCAATGTTATTCTCCATAGAGAAACATCTGCGACGATGATGACGAGGGGATGAGCGAGTGACGTTAGGACTTTGGTACGGATTTCACCATCTGTCTACTCCAGTGCTGACAATATTCCTATATGAAAACAAACACAACATTATTTGTTTCTCCTTTTTCTGTCCACTCACTTGTTTTCTTTCTTTTGCTCTCGTTTTCTCTCTTTTCTCTTCTCGCTTGTTTACTTGTTTACTATCATCATAAATGAAAATACTCGCACTCTGTAATGACGTCAGGTCAGTTGTGCTGCAAGGGACGTTTTGGACAGTTTGATGACTTGGGTCACTCACATCATCAGGTTGTTGCATTCAGAGACGGATCTCCTCAAATTGGATTTGAATCGGATTTGAAACCACCTCACATTCCATGTGACCTGCATTTAGATTTATAAACAAATCAAATGACAGATCTGATTCAGGCTATATTTGGCTGCCAGTGTAATTAGGGCCTTACTTAGTCTATTTCAGTCTTGATTCCTCTGGTCTGTATATGAACTAGAGTCTAGTTCATATACAGACCTCACTGAAATTAACTCATCAAAGGCACTGTTCACTTCACACAGGGTGTGATTTTTGTTACAAATGTTCTAATCTAAAGAAGTACTGTCGATCGATCAATCTTTGTCATTCTCAACCTTCTCATTTGGGGTGTGAGAGGTTGACTGAGAATAGAGGTGCTTGTTTTATTCATTTGACGTACGCGTATCGCAGTTTGACTAAACACACGTTTTTTTGCCAGCATTGGTCTCTTAACTTCATTATGTCACTCATGAAAAAAATCCAGTATTTCAACATATTAGATTATAATATCATTTATATTTTTTATAATTATTATAAATCCAGTTTTTGAATGGTCTTATTCTTAAAAAGTTAAGATACAGGTTTATTTTGATTCATTGAATGCTATAATCCAGAGATAAACGTACAACCTTTCCAGTTCCACGACAGACAGACAGACAGACAGACAGACAGACAAATATTTGAAACAAAATCCAATTATATTCTTAAAGGACCCTAACTCTGAAATGCTCAAAAGAAACAAATGTCGTTGATCATTACTCAAAGTAAACACAATTAAGGTCATAAACATAACTAGATATTCCACACCAATAGAAAAAAAATGAAGACGGAAGTCTGATAGCTGGCTGTGATCTGATGCAGAACAATGTCTTTATGACATTTTCTTTTAAGCGTAAAACCAGTTCGTCTAGAGTTTGAATAGACAGGTATCAGTCAAAAGGGAAACATCGAAGAGGAAGGATGGGTGGGGAAGGATCAACATATGGAATTTGTGGGATATATCAATATATGGAGATCTAAGGGTTTGAGGTCAGATGTGGAGTTGCTGGCCAATATGGATGACGTCAGGGATCTCCATATGGGCTTAATTGCGACAGCAGATCGCATTTACTACACATCAGATGTCATAGTGATATCACGAGACCTGAGCACCAAATGGGGGCTTCCATGTATGGGGATTTTCAGTGACTGACTGAATTGCACGTTTTCATAGTAATTGCGACTTGCATCGCAACTATGACAACATTTTAAGGCTATTTTCACCATTCTGCGTTACTTGTAAACAGTACTTGTAATATTGTAGGTTTCATCAACAAAACCAAAACTACATTGGTTCGCTACCAAGTTATATTTACAAGCTCACAACAAGCGTGTAATTTGTGTAATGCGCTTTACCACTTCCGAGAAATGTCAAAAAGAAAAATACAATACTGAAATGTAGCGGAGTGAAAGTACCGAAACAAGGTCACATTTAGCCTTTTTTAAATACTTATTGCAAACCTCATTTCCCTCTATCAGTCACTAGGCCTACTATATAATTGTGCTGGTGTGCAGCAATAGACACAATATATCCCTCTGGCAGTATTTTGGTTTCATTCCACTGTTTATGTTGAAGTTCATCCTTGCAGGGATGTGGGGTTTTTTTTCTGTTGGGGGAGAGTTGATTACAATACTTTAGTACAATACAACTCATGAGTGTGCTTCATTAAGGGCCTTTCAAATTTGAAGCGATATAACGTGCCTAACGTGTTCATTCATTTTCAATGAGACATGCGTTTTCGCGACAACGCAAGCATATTTACGTGAGTGCGGTCCCGTGATTGTTTGCACGCGTGCTCGTTTCGTGCACACGCCCGCGACTCGCCAGACCTGGAATCTGTTTAGCTTTGTTTTATCCAGGCAACAACGTGTGCGTTCCTCACTTCCCGTTTGAAAGGCCCTTTACTGTCAACCACTGCACTTGGGTGATGATGTCATAGCTTTTTCCACTGCACATGGGTGATGATGTCATAGCTTTTTCCCTGACATCATGGCAAGAACCATATATAGAGTAAGTTGCACCATTTGACATGCAGTGTCTATATTTAACAGAAGCTGCTGATATTGGGATGGTTTTAATTGTAAAGACTGTCCACCAAATAGATTTTGGAAACGTTTAGTTGTTATAAGACAACAATCAAACAAAACGTGTGTGGGGGGGGAGTGTGTGCGCCCAAAAATGGGTTACTGGGATCTGGAGGAAGGCAAAGACTGTGTTGGGAAAACATGGATCACAACCAAACTCGCCTCGGCTCTAGGTCTGGTAGGTTCAGCCTATCACATCGTAGCGTTCCAGCCTGAGTCTGCGCTGGCAGCTCTGCAGAGGGCCACCAGTGCCACCGTCACCATGGCGTCGCTGGGAGCCATCTTCGGCATGGCCACGTGTCTCAGCGCTCAGGCCCACCATGCTCCTGATGACCCAGTGAACTACCTGGTCGGAGGCTGTGCCTCGGGCGTGTTCCTGGGAGCCAGAACCCACAGCGTGATGACAGGAACGTGCGCCTGTCTGGGACTGGGAACTCTGGCCTTCTTCACCAAGGTGGGCAAGTTGGAGGGATGGAGGTTGTACGGACCACCCAAACTCTGACGCTGTGTTCATTCTGGCAGAATAGAGGCTACCTTTCATGTTCAATGGAAGCCAGCAACATGAAGATACAAAGCTGCAGGCTACCATTAAGTTAAATGGAAACCAGCAACATGAAGATGCAAAGCTACAGGTTACCATTCATTTTCAATGGAAGCCATCCACGTGAAGAGATACAAAGCTATCAAGCGAGTAATTTAATTATTGATAATTATTATTTGTATTATTACTATTTCATCATGATCAGCTTTGTGTATACTGTCAAGTCTGTATGATACATCAGCCAATCAAAGTCATCGATTCATGCTATACGGAGTCGGACAGACACACAAAGCTGTGCATGTGCATGCGTGATGAAAGGCACCATTCACTTCATACAAGTGTGATTTAAAAAAAAAAAATACAGAATGAGATCATTGGTCAACATTGGTCTATATTAACTATAGAAATACACTCTGTTGAGGTGCCAACTTGTGCCTTGCACACAATGGCCTACTTGTGCGCAAGCAGAGCGCACAACAGTCTATTACAACTGCTGTTCTTAAGGCTGCTGTTCTTAAGACCTTTAGACCTGTTATTGACCCTATACCAACCTTGAAACGTACCTTCGTTACGTCACCATCAACAGCTAATGAGGGACCAGTGGACCACCATTCTTACCCCGACATACATACATACATACTGTAGCCTACATATTATCTGTAGGCTATTGGGTACAAAACACACACATGGATAGTTCTGTCCACCCTCTGCATGTAAACAGCAGTGTTGGGCTTTTATACAATATACAAGCAGTCATTTAGTATGCATATATGTATGTATTATTGTATTTATTATCTTGATAACCTGTCACTTCTCGATAATAACAAACACCTCTACAGAGCCCTTGTGCTTTGATTGACAAGCTAAATAGCCAATGAGGGCGCTTTACAGAGTCTCTACTGAAGCTGCACCCACAGCTGTAGTTGTATGATAAAGGGGGAGGGGTTAGGGGAGGGGCTGATGTCACTATATTACTGTTTATTTCATTGGCCCGTTTGACTGTCAAGGGTCAGTCTCCAGGAAGAAACCCTAAATACAACACCATTGCACATATAAATGACTGCAGGGTGTCTAATGAAGTACTGTCACCTCATTGACACATGAAAAACTGGCACTCCATCTTTAAGATGTGTCATTTTTGGCAATTTTAAGGGTATAGAAAGAAGCCGGATGTGCTGCGGTATAGCTGCAGTCCTATTATGGATGTCACATGATTAGAAGGCATTTCCATGACGTAATTTCCATGATGCAATTTCCATGACATCATAAGTTATTATTTACAGATGTTTTTTCTAGTTTCTCAAGCACCGTTTTGAAAACAGGGCTCATTCGTGATCGGCTGGCTCACAGGTTGAGGTATTTTGAAAGGTGCCCTGTCAGTGGATGAGACTAGAGCTGGATGTTTTCTGGTGACAGATTGTCAGCTTGTCATCCCCACCACAATGGGCTATACAGGGTCTATGAGTATCATGAAGGCACTTCCCCTTTTGGCAATTATACTAATAATCTTTGCAAAAGGAATAACTGCTGCTGAGGAGAAAAACGGAGTTGACGGAGTTGATGAAACAAGTCCAGAGTTAAAGTCGTACCACCGACCAGACTCTGAAGAGGGTGACGTTCCGGTCGGCTCGAGGATCGTAGCAGGCCCCACCCTGACCCCTGCCAGGAGGGACCGCCGTCCAGCTGAGCTGAACAGAAGGATACGGGGAGGAGGGCTGGAGAAGGTGGAGTTGCCAATTCTGACTCCTCCCATTGAAATGAAGAAGCCTAAAGAGGTTCCTGTGGTGAATGGGGGTACGGCCCATGGAGAGCACTGCGTCTTCCCCTTCCTGTTCCGGGGGAAGGAGTACTCGGACTGCACTGCCGACGGAAGTGAGGGTGGCGGCTACGGACGGCGGCTGTGGTGTGCCACCGCCTACGATTACGATCACAAGAGGAAATGGGGCTTCTGCGAAACGGAGGAGCAGGCAGAGCAGAGGCGTCGAGCAGAAGAGTTGGAGGAGAAGTATCAGGTTGTGCTCCTTAGGCTCAGAGCCGCCACCGGAAAGAAGCAGAAGAAAGAGTTGTATGAGCAGCTTGTGAACGTGGCAGAGAGAGGCCACCGCGAGGCCACGGAGAAGGTGGGCTTTGCGCTGCTGTTCGGAGACCACATGAGCCAAGACTTCCACAAGGCCAAGGAGCTGTTTGAGAGACTCGCCACGGAGGGTGGTTCCCCCCAGGCCATGACGGCTCTGGGCTTTCTGTATGCCGTGGGGCTGGGCGTGAACTCCAGTCAAGCTAAGGCTTTGGTGTACTACACCTTTGGGGCGCAGGGCGGAGACCCCGTGGCTCATATGATTCTGGGTTACAGGTACTTTGGAGGGTGGGGTGTTCCCCGGAGCTGTGAAACGGCCCTGAAACACTATAGACTGGTGGCAAATGGAGTGGCCAGTGATATCTCGTTGACGGCAGGCAGCAGCGCGCCGCACAAGGTCAGGCTCCTGGATGAGCAGGAGACACGAGGCTTTGTCGGCGGGATGCTGGACAAAAATCTCCTCCAGTACTACCAGTTCTTGGCAGAAGGGGGAGATGTCCACGCTCAGGTGGGACTGGGTCAGCTGCACCTGCACGGAGCACGTGGACTGGAGCGGAATCACCGGAGAGCATACGATTACTTTAACCTCGCAGCAAACGCAGGGAACACGCACGCCATGGCTTTCCTTGGCAAGATGTACGCAGAAGGCGGCGAGTTCGTCCCCCAGAACAACGAGACGGCCCTGCAGTACTTCAGGAAGGCCTCCGACCTCGGCAGTCCAGTGGGGCAGAGCGGGCTGGGCATGGCGTACCTTCAGGGGAGGGGCGTCCCCGTGAACTACGAGCTCGCCCTCAAGTACTTCCTGAAGGCGGCGGAACAAGGCTGGGTGGACGGACACCTTCAGCTGGGCAGCATGTATTACCATGGCATCGGCGTGAAGCAGGACTACGCACAGGCCCTCAAGCTATTCCTGCTGGCGTCGCAGACTGGCCACGCCCTGGCCATCTACAATCTGGCCCGGATGCACGCCACAGGCACGGGCGTCGCACACAACTGCCAACTGGCCGTGGAGCTCTTCAAGGACGTGTGCGAGCATGGTCACTGGTCGGAGCACCTGGCGACCGCCTACGGCAGCTTCAAGGAGGGCGAGACAAACGCTGCGCTAGTCCGGTACCTGATGCTGGCCGAGCAGGGCTACGAGGTGGCCCAGAGCAACGTGGCCTTCATCCTAGACCAGACGGGAGGTGGGATCTTTGCAGAGAACACGACCTACCGGAGGGCCTTGCTCCACTGGACCAGAGCCGCCGCTCAGGGTTACGCTGTGGCCAGGTTAAAAGTGGGGGACCACCACTTCTACGGCCGCGGGACGAAAGTGGACTACGAGGCCGCGGTGATGCACTACAGACTGGCCGCGGATCACAACGCTCAGGCCATGTTCAACCTGGGATACATGCACGAGAAAGGCCTGGGCATCAGACGGGATGTCCACCTGGCAAAGCACTTCTACGACATGGCAGCCAAGGCTAGTTCCGATGCCCAGGTGCCCATCTTCCTGGCGTTGTTTAAGCTGCGCTTGGTGTACGCCCTGCAGAACGTGCAGGATCTCAGCATGAAAGACTTAGATATCCTCTTTTCCCACATCAACCCCTTTGCCCAATGGGAAGTCTTCCTTGTGATGAGCCTACTGCTCATGATCATGACCATCTGGTGGCTCATGGCCTGCCACCAGATAATGGTCATTGCTCGAGGACCGCCTCCATCACCACCCGTCACCAACGCCGGGTCACCCCAGGAGCAGCCACAAGCACAGGCCGAGCCCAGAAGCCATGCTGACACACAGCAACAAGCCCATGACCAGGAGGAACAGCAGCAGCAGTGAGAGAATATAATACAACAGATGGAAGAAAGACAATGACAGGACCAGGATTGCTCAGGGTAGAAGACGCAATTAAAAATGGGATTGTTTTTTGGTTTTTTTTAAGATACCGCAGTCAAAAGGGCCACAGCCACAATACTATAGGGAGTGACAACAACGTTCATCGTGCCATGCCGTGCCACCCAACTATAGAACAAAAATATCTCTTTCTGCTATACATTGTCAGTATGTCAGGATTGCCCTGACATCGTCCCTTAAAAATCACACTTGTGTGAAAAGAGGAGCGCCTGGTGTCGGTTGCCACATGACGTCACTGCTTAAAGTAAACATTAAAAGTCCTAGACTTGATGTCACATGATGTCATTTTTCAAAGCCAGACGTTTGAGGGGAGCTAGCCACTAGCCAGTGATGTGGATCACTGGCTAACTTCAAAACAAGCTAAAGCTATATTTTTTCTTGTATACTTTTGTACATAATCATACAGTTGTTTTATATTTAAATCATAAACCACCAAAGTGGAAAAAGAGCAACTCTCATTTAATTGAGAACACTTATGCGTTTTGGCAATCAGCCTTAAATCTGCTCTGAGGCCGGGGGAGGCTGATTGGCGAAACGTGTAACACCTTTGGTGTTATCGGTCGCCCGGTCTAATTAATCACTGTAATTATGAAATGCATTAATTGTGATGGAATACAGCCATTTGTCCTGCATGTTTCCCCACCGTAACCTTTGGTTGAACTGCTCAAGTTTCTTCTTTGTCTCCAGAATTTGGAGGAGAAAAGAAAGAATTCCTGCAGTTGATTTGCAGTCTTCGATTTAGCCGACGAGGATGCTTACATACAGGATACACTTTTTTTGCCCTCATATGATTGGACCGTGACATCACAATGTGTATGTCCTGCCCTCTTCTGATTGGACTATATTCCTACGGTATAGAGTCGAGATAGGCAACCGCACTCGCAATTGACCCTTTGTCAAGTCCCACCCTGCATGGTTGTGGCCTTCTTAGAACCCATCGGTTGCTGTTTCTTGGTTGGACAAAAATCCTTTCTCTCCATCCACTACAATTGACAAAACGTGGTTTTCAGTTGCTTCGTATTAATATTCTGTGAATTCAATTCTTATTTTAAACTTGGTGTCAGTAAAAAGGAACATCTCAGGTGCAGTATAGTGACTGGGGCATATTTATAGAATAAAATGACGGCGTGGGGTCGATTCCTGCTGGGGATGCTGGGGGCGTGTTCTCTCCTATCTATCAGTGCCCACTGCCCATACCCGAGGTGGCACGGCGCATTCGCATCAAACGGCACTGGAAGAAAACTATTCCTTGCAGGCTCTGCTTGCGCAAGTAAAAACTAGAAAAAGTACACATAAAGAGCTGTGTTAGTTGCGACCGAAGGTTGCAGTTAACTATGGAATCATGCATTTCCCGTCAGTGTGTTGGTCAGGCACCATATATGGTTCCCGGGTCTCGTGACATCCTCAGGGATGTAAGTGTGGGAGACCCTGATGTCATAGTAAATCAATATTGGCCAGCAACTCTATAAGACCTCAAACCCTTATATATCCATGTGGATATATTATGTCAGAACCTGTTCTGAGATTCCATTATGTTGATCCTTCCCCATCCATCCTTCCTCTCTGATGTCTCCCTTTTGACTGATGTCCATTTAAACTCTAGACAGGCCTGCCCCAAAATTATTAATACAGTCCCGGCCCTACCTGGGCCCTCATCAAACCCTGTACACTCAAGAGAATGTCCCTGCTACCACCCTTAGATCACCATATACTGTATGGACCTGACCTGTTCTGACATTCCATTATGTTGATCTGACCTAATCAAACCCTGTACACTCAAGACATGCTCCTTATATGGACAGTACATAATGCATTCAATGTTGATCTGACCCCCCATGCCAAAGCGCCAGTGCTCGTCCAGCAGTCTGCCGTCAACGAGGCGGATGCGTGCAAATATTGCCACACTAAAATCTGAACCCCCACCCACCCCTTTTACCCCCTCACTGTATATGTTTTTTCCCCTGTTTACCTCTTATTTGATGATTTCTTGTTTTTGGCTATATAGAAGTGTATATTTCTACATCTCTAAATGTTATGAATTGAACATGGTGGACCCTATTGTAAACAAGTATAATGCTTTATGGTGTCGTCCACAGTTTTGTATTGAGTTGTGCTTGAAATGTACTGTAATTCTCCAATCTGTTAATCAATCAATCAATCAATCAATAAATCAATCAGTAGTTAACAGCATACAGCAGCTGTTCATGTTGGCACACACCCCACACTCACTGTTGTTAGGTTAGGGTTGTGACGTTGTGTAGTTACTTTGCCATGAGGCAGACAGTTTGCAGTGAATATTTTTCTATGAATACTCTATGAATCCAGTAGATGGCGGCAATGCAACACTATACGGATGCCAAGAACAAGGACAAGAAGTGTTTCTAAAGGTAAAATGATTAGTATACCTTTATGCATGCATACAAGGCTTGGATCAAGAGATGTATTTGATCGATTCTGATCTGACATAAGCAAAAGTCAGACTCAATAAAAAATAAAATACATTGATGATAGTCTTGATCCAAGGATACATGTTAACATACAAACTATAGCATAAAAGTATCCCATGCGAGAATGCAGACATCAACAGTGTTTTTAAGGTTTGATTGATTGCATACTTTATTAACAGTCTGTAGAAAAAAGCACAAAGAAAGTACAGTTCAATACATGGTCTAAGAGGATTTTAAACCCAAGAAGGCCTATGGCATGCATGGTTCATTGTCATTGGTTCCATTGGGGTTATTTATATTAAATTCATCTGAGGTAAAAACAAGTAGGATCCATGCTTGCAGACAGCAGTTTTAGTATGATGATGCACTACAGACAGCAGTACTGATCTTGAACATGGATGATGGATGGATGGGGAACCCTGCAGGTAAGTCTTAGTGCTTTTCTGGTTTATCCTCGTAGCTAATTTTGTATTGACCCGTACTTTCGTTTGAACTGTACTCAATCTACAAACTGTGAATACAAATTTGAATACAAATTTGAATCAATCACCTCGGCTCGTACAGTACAATTTTTAGAGGTAAAACAGTACCCCATGCAGCAGTATTATTGAGGGGTGCTAGCCGCCCCATATGTTTAATGTTTGTTTTTCCTTAAACAAACATTAAAACGCCATTGACATGGACAGAGTTTAATGTTTGTTTTGTCCATATTTGTTTTGTCTGATAATTACGTCATAAAATATAGGCCTATAGCTATTAGCGCCCCTCACTTCACACGGGTGTGAGTTTTCTAGTATTCAAGGTAAAAACAGTACCCCATGCAGCAGTGCAGCCGGCGCAGCAGCGGCAGCACAGAGAAACAGACAGACATGGCGGCGGCTGTAACATCGGTGTGCACTCCTTCATCCTCAGACCATTCAGATCCTATCGCAGAAGGTCTGTTAGATCTGTTAAAACCTGCCGTGCAGCAACTAGATCTGCATGTTCACTCCGTCAGGTATGTAACATCGATTATTACTAAAGCTAAAGCTGTTTTTGACGCAGGTTTTGTTCTGTTGTTATGGTTATTATTGTGACTGGCAGCTGGCTGCCCCATGATGGTCATGTGATAAGTCTGGCGGCTCTGGCCTTCTCCATATGAATACGACAATAATTAACAATAACATGTCCGTCTCGCTGTACAAAGAGCTGATGGGTTGTCATCTTCTTATCGATTATTGACTAATGACTATCTTGATTATCTTATCTTTATTGATTGTAGGCCTACTTTGTTAGATTAAAAAGGTGCAGTACGTGATATTGTTTTGTTAAAATGAATGTGTAATAGCCTACTAAATAGCTCTTTAATTTGTGGTGACGGTTGGACCAACCGTCACCACAAAGGTACCACAAAGGTACACTTGTACGGTTACAACCGTCGGTTGTAGTAACCGTACAAGTGTACCTTTTCTGTATTTGGGACGATACAGAACGGGTAATCTATAGGGTCCCGAAGAGAGGATAGCCAAGGTATCCCCAGCTACTAGCCTATTTGTAAACAGAAAATACAATATGGCATGTTTGCCAACAAACGTTTTAACGTTTGGATTTTATATATTCCAATTAACGATTCCTGTAGATCGGAAACTGAGAGTTATGTTGGTCCTTGAAATGTAAAAGTTTCAGAACCACCGGCGTTATGTGGTCGTGTTTGATGACTCTCATTAGGACCCTGCAGGCAGCGCTGTTCTGAATGTACTGGAATGGGCACATTTCAATCAAAAGTACAGGTCAAGGTCAATGCAAAAACTGCTAAAGACTTAATTTGTTTACAGATAAAAGGGCATGAAAATAGCGTTTGTTTTCACAACAAATTGTCACTGTTGCACTTATCGGTCTACTGGACATGCTGGGAGCCTACTGAAAATGACAAGCCTCCTCATACCCTCCCCTAAACTTAACCGCAAGCATGACGCACTCGCAGGCGCAGCGCAGTCCTAATATTAACGCATGTTCGCCAACCTTAATCCTGTCGTTTTGGTCTACTGCCTACTAAAAACGACAAGCCTCCTCATACCCTCCCCTAAATTTAACCGCAAGCATGTCGCAGCGCGGTCCTAATATTAACATGTTCGCCAACCTTAATCCTGTCTTCTTTTTCTATCAGTCGGCAGAGCATGCCCATACTCGTCAAACAATCGTACTTATCACTGCGGACCGCAGTGATCACTTAGGATCTTAGGATCACTTGACTGTCTTCAGTGCGGTTGGGTGCGCACCCAACAATTTTGACACCTCTTGGTCGGCTGGGGGAGAGGTCCAAGAGGTGTTTAGGAATTCCCCGAAAATCCTCATGGGGGGCCCTGGCCCCCCGGCCCCCACAGACTCTACGTCACTGACTGCGGTCTTGTCTATTGATAACAGTCGAAACGGGTGACCTTGCGTGCAACGTCATTATCGTCATTGTTGGATTCATTTGACCATTCTTGTAATTCTGTGTTCTGGTGTCTGTTTATTTCCCCAGAGAGAGTCAGGTGGAACTGAGAGAACACATTGACAACTTGGCCACAGGTAAAACCCTGCTGCATAATTATATAGCCTACTCTACTGTGTAGTCTAGTCACTAGACTACACAGTAGAGTACACTAGACTCTAGTGTACACAGTACACTGTATGTTGTTATACTCTCAGCATATGGATAAGATAATTAAGCTGTTAAGAGATTTCATTTTGGTTCTATTCACATGGGACACCTCATTATTTGATAATTAGGAGGATGTCTGCATTTGTTTTAAAACCACTTGACTAGATCTGAGTTGACTATACTTGGCTTATGCGTGGGCGCTTGAGCTTGCCTTGTACAGTATACTGTTTTTGGCTTTGTCTAATTTGTCTTTGTAATCCCCAAGTGTAATGTAATGATGGTCACACTGACATCTGGTGTCTCTAGACACATAATTAGAATTTATGAATAAGCAGCAAACCTGACAATGTAGAGTCAAGTGGATAGACAGTGCTGTCAGCACTAGTGTCACAACACAACATTACTACTATGTTCTGTTATTAGTCCATTCATTGTATGAAATCGATTGTTTTCTGTTTTAAAGGTAGGGTAAGTGATATGTTCATGCTATAGCGCAGGGGTCTTCAATGTTTTTCAGGTCAAGGACCCCTTAGTTGAAGCAGGGACCCCCACAACATATTTAATTCATGTTAAATGTGTTTTCTGACAATTAACCACTTAAACCCTCAATACTTTGTAAACTTGACCTTTAGCTCTGTAATTGGACTGCTCTTTTTTTCCCTACACCAAACCTCTTCCCCCGAAAATAGCTGATCTACAAGTTCACAATGTGCCGCTGAGCACATTTGCTATTTTCAGCTAATGTTCCCCGCATAGGGATGCTATTGCTAGGGTTAAAGTGGTTAATGTACAAATTTAAAAAAAGTTTATATTACAAGATTATAATACATAATTAGATTATAAGATTTTCCGACCACCCTGCAGTATCTCTTGAGGACCCCTTGTTGAAGACCTCTGCTATGTTTGTTACTTTGTTCAGTAACAATGGTCTCCCTGTCTCGCCAGCTCTTAAAACGGAAAATAATTTTTCAGGCAGGTTGTCAATTTCATCCAACCAGAAAGGAGAAACCATTTATCAGCATTTGATAGTGTTGCATGTATTGATCCTGTATGACTTATATGTTATATCTCCTGGTTGGATGAAATGTGTATCGCAACCTGAACAATGAACATGTATTTATTTTGTGTTTACTCAAGAGCTGGAGAGACCTATTATTAATACATAGTATACAATGGACCTCAAGCTCCTGGGGATTTTTGTTATACCGGCTTTAGCATGTCGTTTGACTGTACTGTCAATAATCGTGTGATAAATAATCCAAAACCAATGTATAGCAATAATTACTATCAAAGCTTTACTTGGATATTGAGATGTGTTCACCTAGGTATTTGTTCCTGAGCACAGCGCATATGTTTTTAATTGTTTTCAATAGGAGCTCCTCAGCATTCTATGCTAGAAGCACCAGAGACCTTATCTCTCACGCCTAGTTCCAAAGTCGTGATGTCACTCCCACTACACCTATGGGTCCGTCACAGCGTTATTTTAGGCAAATCTTAGATCCCGCCATATAAGAACTGTGTTCCAAACCAAAAAATAAAGTCTTTGGATAAATTTGTACTTTTCCACAGTCAGTTGATGCTTCATGTTGATGATAACATTGCCGGGGTGATTTGATTTGTTTATTTCTGGAGCACAATTCACACAGAAGGGATCTGAGATTTCCCTATGGGAATTCCAATACAAAAAAATTCCACTGTGCCCCAGGGGGATAGGGCCCTTTAATGGCAGTGAAACAAGAGCATCTATTCTGCGCTGTTCTTTTATTTATTATTTGGTCACCCAGAGTTTACAATTCATCTCTTGGCGAAACATATCGCTTTCACCCCCATTAATTACCTCTCATTCATTAATGACCATTAGTTTTAATAGTTTTTCAACAATATTAACTTTTGATCGATATACTGTAGCCTTTTTTAAACTTTTTTCTAACATTGATTGTTTACAGAGCTGTGTCGAATCAATGAACACCAGAAGGTGGCGCTAGACCTGGATCCTTATGTGAAGAAGCTTCTGAACGCACGGAGAAGGGTAGTGCTGGTCAACAACATCCTGCAGAATGCTCAGGTCAGTGCCCGACAGTAACTAAGTATATTTACTCAAGTACTGTACAAAATAGGTACTTTTACTTACTTTACTTTATAGTTTATACTACTGTACCTCTTTCTGTACAGCTTTAGTTAAAAGTGACTTTGTAGATAAATTGTATTACTACAAAACAAATTAAGACATGGCTTTGACTGTCACATCACACTGCATTGTGAGCTTGTAATAAATAAGGAAAAACCGTTTTAGTGTCAAAATAGCTGATTTACAAGCTCACACAACACACGGTGATGTGAACCGTCGTCAGCTTGTATATTGGCTATTTTTTTGTGACATTGTGAAATATGGGCTTTTTCTTGCCATATATGGCACATTACGCATTTTGATATTGGTACTACCAGCCATTGTCAGTCATTTCTTTATTTGTCATATCTGCTCTGTGCAATTTGACAAGTACTGATTTAGAAGGAATTTGTAGATTCTTTACTTTACTTACTTTACTTTGTTTTTACAAACCAATGCAACTTAAATACACCAGAATTAGCAAGGATGATACATTTTATCCGCAGTCCCCACACAAAACATAAAATCACACCCGTGTGAACTGTGCAACTCCCCTCTCTCTCTCTCTCTCTCTCTCTCTCTCTCTCTCTCATTAGCAGGCAACAGTGCAGCACTGTCTCTCCCTCTCTGTTTCTGGCACAACAGCACCCCTACTGGTACTCATAGTCATATACTGGTGCTCATTAACGTCACACGGACACATTGCTGTTCCTTGGAGTGGTTGCACCACTCAAAAACAAAACAGGCAGGCAGTGAAGCACATCACCGGTACATTAATGAGACAAGGCATAAAAAACAAACATACAAGAAACAAAGTACAAGATTCGTCTTAAGCGTTTCAGAGGTGAGGAGACAGCCAAATGAAGGTTGTGTTTGATTGTAAAAACCCTCAACTGTATCTCCTGCAGGAACGACTGAGGCGTCTGAACCACAATGTTGCCAAGGAAACGGCGAGACGGAAAACCATGCTCGAAGCATCCGGAGCCTTCGCAACGCGCTCCCCTAGTAAACCATGACTCCTCCTCCTCCCCCTGGATCCCTGGCCCCTCCCACTTCTTAGAAACAGTGGGCGTGTCTGGTGGAATCGTTCAAGTTGTCACCGTGGTGGTGTGACATATCGGTACAGGACCTCGTAGCAGTGAGTGACAAAGTCCTCACTTGCCTTTAGCGCCATTTGCTAGCTAAAATCTGGTGCATTGCTTGCTGTACTAGCCCTACTTTCTTGGGCTTTATGATATGGTGCACGAATGAGTGAATGAATGAATGAACGAACGAACGAACAATGAACGAAATGCTACAGAAGGCTTTTCCGCTTTCCCACTGCAGAGCACCAGCTCAAACTGTCTCCTGGCTTTACTTTGTTTTCTGCTGCAGGTGGGACCATGTTAGGGGAAGGGGAGCCGGGCTAAGATGGCCATTTTTTGTCATTGGGCTCCTACGGGCTTGGGGGTGGAGCCGGTCAGCAGGGAATGTTGAGAGAGAAGAAGTAGGACCTAGTCCTCCCGGTGGGGGCTCCTCACTGGCATGTCAGCCGGTACGATAAAACAAATGTGTTGGGAGGGTTACCTGGTATAAAAATAATTGGCTACTCTTAAATTTAATCAATGGAGTAAAGTTAGGCCGCTACCATGCAGTGGAATAACGCCATATTTATTTGCAAATGTCTGTTTTTTGTATAACACATGATTGGCCACAAGTGGGCGATGTTTTGCTATTTAGATTTAACTGGAGAATATGAAGGCAGGCAATTGTTCCATATCTAATAAGAATGAACGTTTATTGTATTGTTGGAGACAGAATAAACATCATAATATGAGCAACTGATTGTGAGCGTTATAGTGTTATCAACGGACTGTATGTAGGAGTGTGTTTGGAAATCTGGAATCGAACCTGGGACCTCTGTCAGCCCAGGCAGGGGCTATAACCATTCAGTTATGGCCACCCTTTTAAAATTCACTCAAATTAACACTAATTCATGCCATGTCTAACATGATTATCACCTGTTTAGTAAGTAGATGTGTGTTGAATACATACAGTCTAGAACAGTGTTTCCCAACCTAGGGTCTGGGCCCCCATTGGGCTACCCCAAAGATTTACAGACCTCTGGAGGTAGTCCAACATTTTAAATAGAGATGCACGATATTGAAATTATGAATAATGATTAGTGACCGCATGACACTCCATGACGACAGATATTTTCAGAAAGCAGTCATGTTTTTTATGACTGTCGTGTCATACAGATACGTCACTCTTCTGCACACAGAAATATCTTATGCATGCACACACCTTCAAATAAAGTATGAATGGTAAATTCAGTTTAAAAATAAAATCTAAAAACCCACTGACGTATACGCAAAGACATACCGGTATATGCAAATAATATGCATTTGATAGAACTATATAGGGTCCCCTTACTGAACAAACCTACCTACCTATAGGGACTGACGCACACACACCAATGTATCTAATGTAGTTTATTATTTAGTCACAGCCTAAACAATCACACTTGTGTGAAGTGAGGGGTGCTCTTATCATCATACATCATCACATTGTGCTCAGCCAATCAAATATCACATTCCAAGACAAAGCTGTGCATAGGAGGACCTAGCGCCCCTCAAAAACAAACAAACGCAGACTTAAAAACGTTCGCTTTCAAATATTATGAATGATATAAAAAATGGCAGATTGGCTATTTTCACTACTTTTGTGTGACACTGTCTATGACAAAGTAGGTGGTCTGGTGTCCCACAGGTCTGTATTGGTCTCCTCCTTTTTCCTTATTCGCAAATCTCTTTGCTCAAAGTAGTAGTATCTACAGGCTCACAATGCGTCGCATTGCATTGTGGTCTTTTAGATCGGATATTTACGCCAAATGTTCACTTATTTTCGCCGAATGTTCACCTAGTATGCCATGGCCAGAATAGAGGCTCTTGGAAGTCAAATTATTGTCTCCACCAGGCCGAAGGCATGGGGAGAGAGTATGTGTTGCACTCTGTCCGTGTGTGTGTGTGTGTGTGTGTGTGCGTGTGTCCTTCCTTCCGTCCGTCCGTTATATACCAGCTAATCTCCGGCACCGTTGGCCCGATCCATGCCAAACTTTGCACACATACTCCCTGGATGCCAACATGAACCTCTGCCCCAAATATTCCTCAACGGCATGTTATAGCGCCACCATGAGGGCGATTTAGGCAATACACATTTCTGTATATTACTTGTACACATTTTATCCATACATCACACATTTCGGTATACACTATCTCCATAGTCATGTGATCAACATGGAGCGGCACCATTTCCCATCTTCCATCCTGATTGGCTAAGATTGGCTTTCGAACAAAATGCCACAAATCACAAACACAGTGTGCAATTTCCGTGAAATTATACACGCACATTTCCACTAGGCCGAGGACGACATTTGTTCCCCAAAATCAGCCTCATGGTGGGGCTATAACAGGGCAATTCCTGTTTTTACCTATAACTGCATCGATCTGTATGCAATTTATGTACGTGCACTCCCTAAAGGCCATGGAAAAACATTTTCCCTGCATCCCTCCACATCTGCCAGTTATAGCGCCACCATGAGGCCCATTTCTGCAAAACACATTGTTTATGTTGGTCGCACAGATTTAATCCAAATCTCATGCAAATCGGTACACATGATCTCTGTAGTCATGTGATCAAGAGTGGCCCGTTTCGTTGCACATGTCCTGCTCATCCAGAATTATATCCTAGTCTACACTCTACAGAATGAAGAAACTTGTTGCAAAAAATCAAACAAACATGTTTATATACTCCTAAACATTTTGCCAAACATCACACACACTATTATCCTCCTGGTGGAGACCTGTGCCCAGAAGGGCACTTTTTCTAGTTTTCTTAATTATTTTGCCTGTCACTGAAGATGAATAGAAGAACAATGAATGTTCTGAGTCAAATACCTTGCTCTGTGTCCTAACCTTCCTTAATTCCCCATTTCTTAATAAACGCCATTATCACTCGAATCTACTGCGAGTCTTCTCTTCTCCTTGTCTATAGCATTGTTCTGTTGACCCATGCTCCCCTATGAAATCCCTGCCTTGCATTCTCGTGTGAGAAGGGTCACCTTCAACCCCCCCCCCCCCCCCCCCCGTATCTCATTGCAAAACATTCATTATTGACACAGGAGACGCGCATACCATACTGCACATCCAGTGATGGAGGAGCAAAGCCACTGCCCTGCTGAAGCTATGTGTAGGTGAAGATTGCTTTTTAAAGAGGGATGTGCTGTACATCGTTGACCCCAGGGATCATTGAGGGGGTTCCAGGTGTGTTCGGTTCTTTTGAGTTTAAGTAGTTTATGGACATAAAAAAGCTCATTTATAAATAATGGGAACTGTGGAGTGTTAAAAATATGTTTACTTCATAATTGTCCTATTTAATAATTTAATAACTCTAATTCTTGCTTTACATTATGCGATACGTGTGTCAGTATAATGGTCATGATTATGTTTACGCATGCGCGACTGTGCGACCGCGACTATATGAATGGTTGCTCATAGCGTCACTCATTACATTCAACGTATTCAACGTATGTCAACAGGAGCACACAGCCCGTTGGTGAGTTAGATCTTGAACTGTAGTGTGTGAATGTATAATGTTTATAATGGTTTGCTATGGGCTAGCAGTAGTATTGTCGTTGTGTCCGCGTTGGTACACCGCAAGTATTAAGCAAGCAGCGCACGAATGTTTATGTACATGTTTATGTAGCAATGCTATAGTGTTTAGCTGTGGCCAGCGTTGGCTGTTTTTGACAGGTTGCTCTGTCGGAACGCTTAGCGGACTGTAGCGTGGTGGTGGAGAAGTCCTGTGTTATTGTGTGATGATGTTTGCACGTCCATATGTATTAACTTACGGACTCTGTTGCCACGGAAATGTTTGTAGTATCGTGCCGGCCGGCATAGTGCGTGCGTGCGTGCTGCGTGCGATCTGCGCAAGGCACTTTGAGAATTGCATTCTGGGAAATGCAGTTTATTATTTTATATACTTATTGTATCCAGCTCGCTGTATTAACAGAGTTTACTGTTTACTAGTTTACTGTTTACTGCTTTACTGTGCTGCTTTATATACACATTTAGTGTATACGCAGTATGTATGTGGTTTGGTTATATGTAGGCTACTTGTGTGTATATAGGAAATGTATGCATGATGCCGGTTTTCTTTATATTACACTTTTTGTATCAGTAATGAGAGGAGCTGTAAGATTATGTTACAATTATATTTCAGCAGGTATATTCTGGGAGAATGTACAGCTTTATTATATTTTGTGAGAGTCAAGTACAATAACATACTGTGATGCTTATTTCGTTAATTATTGCATTATTTCAAATGAATGTTATGGTAATGCCATTTTTATTTTATTCTTTCTTCCAGGTTTATGACCTGTGGTCTTTATTCAAATAAAATTGACTAACACGAGTCATGCCCGTGTGTGCTGCCTGTTATTAGCCTTTCGGAGGGCTGCATTCACCAAACTCCGAACAGTCATAAACCAAGGCCCGGCTACTTGAAGAAAGAAGTGGACCGGATAACCTTTGATCAAGCTTCAGCCCATCCATACCACCTGCTTAACAAAGGAGTCAACACTTCTACAAGATGGCAGAAGAGAACCAAATGGAGAAGCTGAGGCAGAAGCGCTCAACAGCCCAGACTGCATTCACCAGGAGAGCTAAACTTCTGGTCTCCAGAGCGAACGCACTGCCCCAAAGTGATCTAATAGGCGAGTGGACCAACTTCAAAGGAGAACATAAAAAAGTCACAGATGCAGGATTTGATTACGCCACGGCCCTACTAGATTCAAATGATGAAGATGAAGAGGCCATCAAAAAGGCAGATCAAGTCGACGAAAAGTCAGCTGAGTGTGACCGGAAGTTCGACGAAGTTGAACACCTCGTCCTGGGATCGTTCTGGACCAGGTTCGCTGAGGAGAACATCTCCACCCTCGCCGAAGAGGCCGACTCCGCCCTAGATCTGGCCGAAGCAATCGACCACCAGAAGCTATCTAGGATGGAGCGCGAACTGACGAACAAAAACCTGGAACGGGAGGTCTACGAGCTCATCAAACTGGTCGATGAGTGGGCGGGCTTGATCCCTCTGGCCAGGCTCACAGAGTCGAGAGACCGAAGCAGGAAGCTAAGGAAGCGACAAGAGAGACTGTGGGATAGGTGGGCGTGGCGAAGCAATGCGTGGTCCGACGGCGAAGAGGAGCAGCAAACCAAGGTAAAGCCAGATGTCGTGGTGAAGGTAAACCAAGACAGTGAGCAAGCCATGACTGCCAGTTCTGACCTGTTCCGTCCCATAGGCGGTCAATCCGCTGAAAGCTACGGTGTCATTCCAAACGCCGCACCGCCGCAAGGTCAAGGCGTTTCTGGCATGTATCCTGGGTCACACAACTTCAAGCCCCAGATTACTCTGGAAAGAGCACGCCTGCCCACTTTCTCCGGCAACATGAGGGACTATTACCGCTGGAAAGCTGAATGGCAGGACCTGCAACAGCTGGGAAACCCTCATGGGTTGGATAATGTGAGGAAATTCCACCTCCTAGGCAGCCTGGACGACAAAGTTAAGAGAGACCTTGTGCTGTCCAGCTGCGGACCGGCTGACGACGTGTTCAGACTCCTGGACAACAAGTATGGCAACAAGCCGAAAATAGTACTGCTCATCTCTAGGGAAATACATGACTTACAGCCTGTCAAGGGAAACCAACCTAGAAAGACGATCGAGCTTATTCAGGCTGTAGAAAGAGCCCTTCGGGATCTCCAAGTCCTGGGGGAAGAAGATGCGGTGAAGAATAGGGTGGTGGCCCAGTCGATCGAGAGCAAGCTACCTGACTCCCTGAAGGAAAAGTGGCTCACTCACAAGAACGACCCTGCAAGCGGCTTCTCACCCAGGAACCACTTTGATCATCTACTACAGTACCTGAAGAGACAAGAGGACATTCTGGAGGAGCTGGATCAGTTGCAGCCCAGCTCGAAAGACTATCCTGAGAGATCGTGGGAAAAGAGTAAAGAGAAGAAGGCGTTCACCAAAGCCACGTCAATTCACAAAGACTTTCAACCAAGTTCGTGCATAGCCTGTGGAGACGAAGGGCATGCAGGTAGATTATTTGCCTGCAAAGACTTTAAGAAGCTCAACCTGTCAAGCAAGAAGGCTCAACTGAAGAAATCAGGAGTATGCTTCAAGTGCTTGCGCCTCCATGGTGAAGATGGCAGTTGCACCCGGAAGTTTCTTTGCTCTAAAGACGATTGTCGGAAAGGAGGGTCTTCGGACCATAACTACTTGCTCTGTCCGCTGCCGCCGACCAAGAAGAACGACAGAAGGGATGGTGAGCAGAACAGTGAGCGAAGCAAAGTGGAGAAGAGGGGACTTGGACTGACCGGCAAGCAGGAAGAGCTCTTTGCTAAACTCTCTCCGGAGCTGAAGGCCGAGTTTAAGGAAGCCTTCTCGAACAAAATCTCAACGACAGTGTGCACAAGCACTGGCGGTGAGCCTAGAGAGTACCCAGTTGTAATGATGCTCCTGGATGTGACGACAAACTCAGGCCAACTGGTCGGGACATTGATCGACCTTGCGTCGGATACAAATTACATTTCCAACGACGCTGCTGAACGTCTCGGACTGAAGGGAGAGAATATCAAGCTGATCGTCCAAGGAGTCGGAGGAATGGAGAAGACAGTCGCAACCAAAAGGTATAGCCTGAGACTGAGAGTGAAGACGCCTAAAGGTACAGTGGCAGAGCACAAACTCCTGTGTTATGGCCTGGAGAGCATTGCGAAAGTGAACCAGGCAGTCACACCAGGGCAACTTCTGAAATTCTTTCCGGACCTCACTGCTCACGATCTGGTTCGCCCAGAGAAGATTGACCTGTTGATTAGTCACAGAGAAGGTCGCCTAGTCCCGCAGCCAGTCAAAGTGGAGGGAGACCTCGTCCTCTGGGATGGTCCTCTTGGAAAGACAGTCGGTGGGACCCATCCTGACCTCTTCGAGGAAGTAGACTTGGCAGCTCATAGGTCTGACACCCATTTTGCACGGTCAATGAGAACCGCTTCGAAGGCCTACAGAGAAGTCCTTGTGGATCCGACGGATCCTGTCGAAGCTGACGTGGGAGGCAGAGAAACGATCCTCCGGAGCACTGCGGCGACCAACAAAGAAGTAATCGAATGGTTCAAGTGGGACAGCGTTGGCGCGGCCTGCGACCCTCAATGTGGAGGCTGTAAGTGCGGGAGATGTCCCCCTGGAGGCAAAGAAATGACACTAGGAGAGGAAAGAGAGATCGAAAAGATCAAAGAGTGCCTCACCTATGTGTTAGCTGACAAGCATAGCAACTCACCTCACTGGGATGCAGCTTACCCATGGAAAGGAGACCCCGCAACACTGCCAGACAACCGACGTGCAGTGGAGGCAACCTTCCTGAACACTGAGAAACGCCTCGAGAGGGAGCCAGAGTGGAAGGCTGCTTATAAAGAGCAAATTCATGACATGATCTCCAGAGGAGCTGCTGCTAAGCTCACTAAAGAAGAATCCAACAGCTGGAAGGGACCGAGGTGGTTCATCAGTCATCTGGTTGCGCCTAACCCCCACTCATCCTCTACCCCTGTGAGAATTGTGTGGAACAGCAGCCAAGAGTTCCACGGGGTGAGTTTGAATGACCTTCTGCACAAGGGTCCAGATGTCCTCAACCTAATCAGAGGAGTCCTTCTCAGATTCAGGACTGGATTGTACGCCGCCCTAGGCGACGTCAAGAAAATGTATAACTCCGTCTGGTTGAAAGACGAAGAAGTTCAACTCCATCGATTCCTCTGGAGAGACAACCCAGAGGATGAAATTGAGGTCTTCGTCGTCGTAAGGGTCAACATCGGAGACAAACCCGCTGGTTGTATTGCCCAGGTTGCCATGAGGGAAACGGCAAACCTGCCGCAGTTTGCAGCCATGGTTGAAGAGCGCCGCGTCCTGGTAGAAGACAGTTACGTCGATGACATATTGACATCCCACAACGATATCAAGACTCTGGAGAGGATCACCAAAGGCGTCGAGAAGATCTTGAAGGCTGGAGGCTTCTCCCTAAAACCGTGGGTCTTGACAGGCCAAAGTGGGAGGTCTGGAACTGCGGCCGACTCCAGTGACAGTGAAACAACTTCGTCTGCGCCCAAGACTCTGGTGTTGCCTAACCAGATGGGAGACGAAGAAAGTAAGGCTCTAGGTGTTGGCTACGAGCCTGAGACTGACAAACTTCGTGTGATGACGTCCATCAATTTCTCAAAGAAGCGAGGAAAGATGAGGACGGGGATTGATCTACACGAAGATGAAGTCAGAAGCAACACTCCAAACCCCTTGACTCGTCGGATACTTCTAAGTCAAGTCGCTGGTTTTTACGACCCCATTGGACTTGCCACACCAGCAAAGCAGAAAGGAGCGATGCTCGTGAGGGAATCCTACCAAGAAGCAAGTGTGGGAAATTCAACAAAAGACACGTGGGATGAACCACTCTCGCCAAGACTCCGGGAGGCTGCTATACGACTCTTTGAGGAATATGTGAGACTCGGCCAGATCAGGTTCGAGAGAAGCCTCACACCTTTTGGAGCCATAGGCCGCCCTTTGGGAGTCACGTTTTCAGATGGAAGTGAGGCATCTTACGGCGCCGTGCTCTATCTCCGTTGGGAGACGCAAGGAGGGATCGTCGTGAGGTTGGCTGAGTCGAAAGCCAAGCTCACTCCTCTCGACCAGAAAGGAGACGTGATCAAGGCAGAGTTATGCGGTGCCGTCTTCGCAACTCGTCTGAAAAAGTACTTTGAGAAGCACTGCCGCATAGAGGTCGCACGCTGGGTCCACTTTGTGGATAGCCAAACCATCCTGGGAGCGATTCAGAAGGATAGCTACGGTTACCAGACCTTCTTTTCCAACCGCATCGGAGAAATACAGATGGCTGGGTCAGTGGAAGACTGGAGGTGGGTTGACGGCAACCTCAACATATCTGACATCGTCACAAGGGGAGCAACTCCTGAAGAGCTTGGTGAAGAGTCGGAGTGGCAACAAGGCCCTGACTTCCTGAAACGACCTGAAGCTGAGTGGCCTGTGAAGATGGCTAGCGAAATCGTGACCAAAGTCGCTGATGATGTGAAGAGGTTGCAGAGAAAGGCGTTTTCAGCTGTAGTCACCAGGGCTCAATCGAAAAAAGTCTCAAGCCCTGATGCTGGGGCCAACGTGGGAGTTAATGCACAGCGGCCACCGCCGAATGACCAAGGTCCAACTCAAGCAGCAGAAAAGCCGAAGAGAAGACCCTGGGGCGTGGCTCTCGTGCGCCTAGTTGACCCTCAACGGTTCAGTAGCTTGTCAAAACTATGTGGAACTGTCGCATGGGCTCGACGAATGGCAGAATTCTGGCTGAATCTAAGACACAGAGGCTCTGACTCAGCACAGTGGGAGGCGGAGAGTCCTAAGCTGTCCGCAGAAGAGAGAAAAATGGCCTTCCAAGACCTGGCACTTGCAGCTCAGGACGGCGTGGACTTCCAGACTACGACCCTGAACCGCCTGGTTGTAACCAAAGAGAACAACACAGGGCTCTTGCTTTGCGGCGGTAGAGTCCAATCTTGGAATGAAGACGGTGCAGCTGTACCATTAATCCCTTTCCAGTCATGGCTGGGGACCTTGCTGACTAGTGAAGCTCACGAGGCCAATCATGAAGGTATTTCTGCCACACTGCTGCGCACAAGAAGAAAAGCCTGGGTCATAGAAGGCCGGAGGATAGTCAAGAAGGTCATCAACAAGTGCATCACTTGCAAGAAGCAGAGAGCAAGGCTATGTCAGCAAGTAATGAGCGACCTTCCTCATGAGCGTACTAGCAGAGCCAACCCGTTCCAGTATACCACTCTGGACCTTTTCGGCCCTTTCGAGGTGATGGATGCTGTAAAGAAACGGACCAAGAAAAAGGTCTGGGGAGTCGTGTATTGCTGCATGGCTTCCAGGGCAGTCCACGCTGACCTTGTCGACGACTTGTCGTCTGAGAGCTTCCTTCAGGCCTACTCTAGATTCACCGCGCTGAGGGGGCATCCCCGGAAGTTATGGTCCGACAGAGGCACAAATTTCGTGGGCGCCAAGCCTGCCCTGAAAGAACTGCACAAGCATCTTGCCTGTCTACAGAAGGCGTCAGTCGAGAGCACAGCAGCAAAAAATGGCACTGAGTGGCAGTGGGAGTTCCATCCTGCGGACTCGCCTCACAGGAATGGAGCAGCAGAGGCAGCCGTCAAATTTATCAAAAGAGCTCTCAGTAGCCTCGGCGGAACGACCAGCTGCTACACCTGGGGGGAGTTCCAGACACTTCTCTACTCAGCAGCCAACTTGACTAACGAGCGACCCATCGACGCTGTGGCACAGGAGCAAGAGGAAACAGTAGAGTACTTGACTCCTAACTCCCTTATCCTGGGGCGTTCTGGACAAGGAGGAGACATGCACGGGATCGACGTGGAAACCCACCCTTGGCGCAGACTGAGGGCTGTCCAGGCTGGGGTGGACAAGTTCTGGTCGAAATGGAGTGAGCTGGCGGGACCAAACTTGTTTATCCGGCACAAGTGGCATCGAGCAGAAAGAAGTGTCAAGGTTGGAGATCTGGTCTGGATCGCAGACCAGAACGCTCTGAGGGGGCAGTTCCGGCTCGGCAGAATCGTCGTCACCTATCCGGACGAGGCTGGAGTGGTTCGGGATGCTGACGTGGCGACCTGTATGGCCTCTCCTGCACCTCTTGTATCCAGAACCCGGGCTAAAGACTCTACCCTGCCTTCGACCATCATCCTACGCAGAGATGTGCGGAGACTGGTCGTGCTGATACCTGCTGAAGACCAGCTGGAGGTATGAAAGTCCTCGCCATGGGTACCCAAAGACTCTCTGAACTTTATTTTGTTTAGTTAGTGGCCAACCCTGGGAGGCGGCTGAGCTGTGGGGGAAACTCACACTCAGTTAGGAGGCAAGGTGGTGGTGCCTACCTCCTTAGTGAGCCTTTCAGCTAAGGATAATCTTTTTTGAAAGACATTTTTCTTCATTGTTTCAAGAGACTCATGTGACACTGTTTTAGTGGCCTCCTTGGATCTGGATCAGTCGGCCAAGTGGGAGGTGTTCGGTTCTTTTGAGTTTAAGTAGTTTATGGACATAAAAAAGCTCATTTATAAATAATGGGAACTGTGGAGTGTTAAAAATATGTTTACTTCATAATTGTCCTATTTAATAATTTAATAACTCTAATTCTTGCTTTACATTATGCGATACGTGTGTCAGTATAATGGTCATGATTATGTTTACGCATGCGCGACTGTGACTATATGAATGGTTGCTCATAGCGTCACTCATTACATTCAACGTATTCAACGTATGTCAACAGGAGCACACAGCCCGTTGGTGAGTTAGATCTTGAACTGTAGTGTGTGAATGTATAATGTTTATAATGGTTTGCTATGGGCTAGCAGTAGTATTGTCGTTGTGTCCGCGTTGGTACACCGCAAGTATTAAGCAAGCAGCGCACGAATGTTTATGTACATGTTTATGTAGCAATGCTATAGTGTTTAGCTGTGGCCAGCGTTGGCTGTTTTTGACAGGTTGCTCTGTCGGAACGCTTAGCGGACTGTAGCGTGGTGGTGGAGAAGTCCTGTGTTATTGTGTGATGATGTTTGCACGTCCATATGTATTAACTTACGGACTCTGTTGCCACGGAAATGTTTGTAGTATCGTGCCGGCCGGCATAGTGCGTGCGTGCGTGCTGCGTGCGATCTGCGCAAGGCACTTTGAGAATTGCATTCTGGGAAATGCAGTTTATTATTTTATATACTTATTGTATCCAGCTCGCTGTATTAACAGAGTTTACTGTTTACTAGTTTACTGTTTACTGCTTTACTGTGCTGCTTTATATACACATTTAGTGTATACGCAGTATGTATGTGGTTTGGTTATATGTAGGCTACTTGTGTGTATATAGGAAATGTATGCATGATGCCGGTTTTCTTTATATTACACTTTTTGTATCAGTAATGAGAGGAGCTGTAAGATTATGTTACAATTATATTTCAGCAGGTATATTCTGGGAGAATGTACAGCTTTATTATATTTTGTGAGAGTCAAGTACAATAACATACTGTGATGCTTATTTCGTTAATTATTGCATTATTTCAAATGAATGTTATGGTAATGCCATTTTTATTTTATTCTTTCTTCCAGGTTTATGACCTGTGGTCTTTATTCAAATAAAATTGACTAACACGAGTCATGCCCGTGTGTGCTGCCTGTTATTAGCCTTTCGGAGGGCTGCATTCACCAAACTCCGAACAAGGTGGGACTTGACACTTGATTTGTCAATTAGAAAGTAGCAGATCTACAAGCTCACAGTGCGTTGTCTTTTACTTTCAAAGTGCTTTGAAAAATCTCCAAAGCTTGTGACACATTTGGAAAGATTTTGTACTGTTTTAACAACACAAATCTACATACTTTCAGGTTGGGGTCGCAAGCCAAATTTGCGTATGCATTTTGGGGGTCCTTGTTGTAAAAATGTTGAGTACCACTGAAGTGGAGTTTTACTAGTGGTTTTCACAGTTTTGGTATCAAATCTGTATGTAGAAATACTCTCTATAATGTCCGGAATTCTAAATTTACTTGAGTAAAAGTAATTCTGGTTGAGAGTTTACATCAACAGGAACATATGAATCGGGTATTTTCTCTCAGATTGTCTTTACCACTTCACTGTGCCTGTGAAATGTTATATTCCCATTAACTGTTTCGAGGCATGTAACCCAGGATTACTTTTAGTTGGATTCAATGTAAACACTTAAGCTGAAATCTCTGTTTGGAATGATTTAATTCTGAATTAATAAATTTTGTCCATTTTTTGCAGTTTTCCCCACATCAAGGAGTGCCATGTTTACTCCCACCATCTTCTGTTTTACACAATATTTTGGTCGTCCACTATGAGTCAAATGTGCTGTAAGTTATATCATTGCCATATCGAGTGTCAGTAAGGTCTCCTCGTCTTTCCATTTCTTTAATAAACATAAAAGACATATTCAGGTACTATTTTTTCCAACCAGGAGAGAGAACTCTACACTACAGGATTAAGATACATGATAAATAGCCCAATCACAACACTTGTTTCATTCATGGAGAATGTAAACTGATTTGTAAAGTGTCAACGTAATTCCCTTGAGCGTTAGTGCTACAGTTAAAGTATTACGTCCACTTCCCATTTTGGCCTATAACTCTTGAAACGCAGTTCATATTCGAGAAGAACCTGCAAGACTCATTGGCTCATACAGGTCACAGCCACAACCATTTCCGACATTTAGCATTTTCTTCAGAACACATGTACCTTTTGGTACGAATCCTACAAACTTCGTCCAAAACCTGGCAGTCAGAGACCTGTGCTTCGACTCGAGGAGCCCACGTTTCTTGTTATTAACTCCAGGCCGGATAGACATCGGCCAGAGATTGTTTTCGTCTCATGTCCGTTCATTTGTCCATCGGTGAGCAGCTAATCGCTGGGCAGATCAGTGTATAACTGCATGCACATTCCCAGTAGGCCATGGAAGAACCTCAACGCCTCTGTCCCTATCAGTACATAACTCAAACGATGGAAGAACCTCAACGCCTCTGTCCCTATCAGTACATAACTCAAACTCAAGATGTATGCATGTATCAGTCAGATTCTCGACATTGTATTACAAGAACTGGCTATGATTCACTTGCTCAACACCTTGCCCACGACAGACCCAGATGGAGAGTACTAAGTATGATTCACTTCCAAAGTTTGTCAGCCCTGGTATAGGCAAGTAAGGCAACACAGCCTGGTGGAGATCTGCACTCTGAGCAGTGTACTTTTCTAGTTTCATATGTGACAACCTCTTTCTTTATGGAGTATAGGTGTAATATTGTCTACCTTGATCAATGAAGTCACAACTTTAGTAACTCACAATTACTTTGATTAATAACTGCAATACCGTTGACAATTGTACTGTACTGTAATTGAGATACACTACTATACAAGTTACTGGTGATAGTAATAAGCATACAGTAATGTACCGTACTGTATGAAACTACTGCCCATCACTGGTAGGCACTAGGCAGTCGTAGACAGTAGCAGGCAGCAGCACAGCAGTAGTAGCAGGCAGTGGGCACTGAGCACTCGTATAGTATTTGTTTTGGGTACAGATGGGGGGTGGGTATGCATGTGTGTCTCGTGCAGAGGGGCGGGGTCATGGCCGCCCAGGCGCCAGTAGTACGCATCATGGCAGACAGAACCCAGACGAACCCAGACTCTGGAAATGTCACCTCCATCCCCATTGGCCTGGAGCCGCGGGCTACCGTTTGAGACGGCTGTTCCCATTGGCTGCATGGGGAAAAAAGAAAAAGAAAAGCCCCCCCGCCCCTTTCGGCGAGACGCCGCACGCACGCGCGCGCGCCCATGAACCCCCCCCGCCCCCAACACCCTCTCTTTTGTTATTGTAGTCAGCGAGGAGGAGAGGAGGAGGAGGAGGGAGCAGAGAGAGAGGGAGCAAGAGCACAGGATGCACGGAGGGAGCTCTAAAGCAGCCTGATAGTCTGATTAGAACCCTCGCCCCCCCCTTAAAAAAGAACCTACCAAACAACACCCCCCCCCCCCCCAAAAAAAAAAAAAAAAAACACACGCACACCCCGAAGAGCCGTCCTCATACCACCAGGACCCGGACTGATCCTCTACCTCAGCAGCCTCTGATGTGTGAGTATACCGCAAATACCTAACTAACTACTACAGAGAAATATAGACATATATAGTATACCGATGATCTCGTCTATTCTATCCGCTTGTTGTAGCCTCGCTACCCGCCGCGACCGCCCGGCGTCTCTTTTAAACCCATACTAAATACACCGAGGAGAGAGAGAGAGAGAGAGAGAGAGAGAGGGAGGAAGTCACCAGACAGACAGACAGACAGACAGACAGTTTACTGGGATCATGCTTCATGCTTGCATGATGTCTGCTCTCTGCTGCTGCTGCCTCGTCATGTTTTCATTACATTTTCCCAGCCATTCACCTCACAGTCATCGTGCATGGCCCCGAAAAAATAGCCTACCAATAGCGCTGTGCTGGGCTTGTAGATCTGCCCCCCCGCGCTCCCACGAGACACCTGAAGTATCAGGGTATTTTTAATGTCACAATTCATTTCGAACAACTAATAACACATCTGAAATGTGGAATGTTGACGTGATCATAAAGCTCTTACAACGTTACAACGTTGTTGTTAGAGCTGTGTGCCGTTTTTGTGTGTCGTTTTTGTTGTTGTTTTTTTATTTTATATATATAATTCCCTGTCTGGATTTGTTGAGAATGTTTAGAGACGAGCATAGATTTGGTGACGCGTGATGACCATATATGCAGTCAGTGGCAGCCAGGAGAACTGAATGGATGGTTGAATGTTAGTGGATCAGCTTTGACTTTCACAGTGTTGTTCATTGTTGTAGTCTACATTTAAGGCATCATCAAAGGTTATAGGAATAAAATGATAGATTTTTGACCTTGTCTTTTGACACTTAATCAAACTAGTAATTTATTGAGTCAATTGTGAAATTAAAAGGAATTAAGTGATTAATCGAGTAGCATACTGTGTTCTGTAACAGTTAAACACTTTCAACCTGGCATCTATTTCTGGGATTAGCCTATACTATGTTGGTGGTATATAGGTGAAAATATATATATAAAAAATCTAAAATAGATCTAAATCTCGCTATTTTTGCATGACCCTGTTCATGATGCGATGAAGTATAGTGCTTCAGCTTCATGGTGGTTAGTTAAGTGCTTAATCGGACTAATCAATTTAGTTGATTAGCCTCTTAATAGACTCTTCATGGTGATTCGTTGTATAATGTATAATAAATTAATACAATTATGAAGACAATTCGCTGCGAAGCGTTGTGAGCTTGTAGATCCGCTATTCTCAGAGTGCAACACCACCTGAGCGCAACCAAGAATAAAATGACTTGTCTTTTCTGGATCTCATCTCCACTCGTCCCTCCCTAACATTTCAGTCGACAGACATTTGTTTTGTCATAGTTTTTTATTCATAAGGCTTTATTCGTTTTTTTTTATTCTAAATGAACACTGCAGTGTTGGATGTGCTCTCCTCTCCATGCAGGGTCTGACTCAGAGCTTGGTCACCATGAAGCTAACAACGTGTCGGGACACCTGTTGACTGACCAGCTCAACACCAGGTAGGAAACGAGACTGACGCAGAAAGCTCTCATTCATGAACATCTGCAGTATAATCAGTTTGTGTGCCGCAGCCTCTGCTTCAGATCACGGCTTCACGTTGCAGCGTTCTCAGTATGCAGCAAATACAGTCTCACGTTGTGCCGTTCAGAGTATGGGTTTTATGGGTAAGAGGCAGCCTAGAGGTATAGCCAATCATGAAAATGTGTCACAGTCTACTAAGGTCGTCTTTACGGTCGCTAGAGAAGTAGAAAATGTAGTCCAGGCGCTTTTCAAGCACCTGGCAAAATTACGCAAGCCACAAGGAGCCGGACTCTTAATGATGTCACTGATCGAAGATAGATTAGTAGCCGTCTACTAGCCGACTATAGGCTGCCAAGCACAATAACTAATATAACCAAATATGTCCATAAATATGTTGTTTTAAAACTCATTCTAACTGCAGTGGATGGCAGAGTCCGCAATACACAGCTCACACTCTCAACGGGCAGCTACTTTATCAGGTACACTTGGTCAACGGCTCCTTAATGCAAGTTTCAATAATCAGCCAATCATGTGATCACAACCACTTCTGCTGGGGGGGAGTTGGTTCTACAGGATCTCTTCTCCAGTAGTCCCTCCCAATGTTAGTATAGTTTTTATTTATTGATAACATTGTCAATATACTTTGTCATAGTTTTAGTCATCATAGCTTAGTTTCATTTAGTTTTCGTCAGTAAAATATGATAGTTGACGGACATTTTTGGATAAGTGAACCTGATAAAGTGTCAGGGAGTGTATATTATCAACAATGGCGTTGGACCACTTTCAGAGCTTTGCATCCCAAACATCAAGGATGCAAGTGGTCTCACTCACCCTCAGAAGCAGTGGTGGTTTTGTTTTGAGACGATTATGATAGCTAGCTAACACTAGCTGGTAGGCTAGCTGGCATTACCTCAGGTAGCCTACATATCTTGCCTATTCATAATTAATTATCAGAGTCATATTATCCATACACCATGTGTCTTTCAGCACCAGTGTTACGGAAGCGGAGATCTCTCTCTCTCTCTCTCTCTCTCTCTCTCTCTCTCTCTCTCTCTGCCAGTGTGTGGGCTCCACTGTTTACAGAACGTCAGAGTTCAAGTGGTTAACTAATAAATGTGTCGGATAGTGTTTGCTGCACGTTAAAAGTCTCATGATCGTTCATGAGACTTTTAACGTTGGTTTCACCGTGACTATTGAAAGTTATAGAGTATCAGAATGAAACGTAGCGTGATATTTCTTTTGTTCAAAATGTTATGGTGCTAGTTATCATTGCTATAGACTCTGCTTAGTCTGCTATAGTGTTTGTTCAGTAATTGGGGTCTCCCTGTTTACAGGTTGGAGAGAGAGAGGAGAGAGTGCCAATCTATCAGCTTCATTTTTATATTGTTCCAGTTCTAAGTTTCTCTGCAAATGTATTTATTTAATCATTCCCAATTGTACTTGCATGTCTTCTTTCTCCTGAGTCCTTATTCGATTAAATTCTTATCCCGACCTGAAAATGTATGTCCTTCAGCTCCGTAGCAGCAAGCCAGTCCAGTGTGTCATTGTCTACTCTAGGTCAATTAAGCCACGATCACGGTGGCTGGTATTTGGGGCAGCTGGAAATCACGTGTTGCACAGTCTGTAATGGATCCCCACATTCGCAGTGGGCACTGTCTGTGAGACCCCACTTCTGTAATGCTGCAAAAAAACGTCCCATACCTGTCCGCAGGCGATTGAGGGTTGCTCACTCCTTACGGGGGAGGTGCTGGCCATGGAACATCTGTGGGGTCTGCAATGTATTGGTGAAGCCTGGATGGTTCGGCTGCCTTCCACTGGTCCCTCCATCCACCCAGGAAGCCTTGGAGGCGTCAGCTGGTGTTGTGCGGAGCAGTTCCTGGGCCTGTGTGGCAAAGGGGACGCGTGCGCTGTGGTGTCTCTGTGAGGACCCTGTGGAGGAGGTGGGATTCACTCATCTGTGCCTTCCGACTCATCTGTCTGTGCTTACCTTCTGACCTCTGCTGGAGTGATTCCAGCAAGGACAGAGAGTTGGTTTGTTAGAGTGGCTCGAAGACATCCGGAGACAGCCCGAAGGCCGGTGTTGAGGGCGGAATCCATCTCCTTGACATGAGGGCTACGGCTCCAGACTGGGGCACAGTACTCAGCGGTGGGGAACACCAGAGCCTCGGTGGAGATGCGCAGTGTCTTTGTTGTGTAATATCCCCACATAGTAGGCTACCGGCTAGACGCCATATCAATCAGCCATATCAGCGTCACGAGCGGTAGTCTTTCCCTTGACACTGTCCAGGTGTTGTTCAAAGGACAGTGTTCTGTCAAGCTTCACCACAAGATATGTCGGGGAGGACTGCATCTTCGACTGCATCTTCGACTGCATCTTCGACTGCATCTTCGACTGCATCTTCGACTGCATCTTCAACCATGATGTTGATTTTTCGCGTTGCTGTAGAGGTGGAATATTGTTGCTACGGTCTTCTCAACATTGAGCTTGAGGCGTCAGTCCTTCAGGTATCCTCAGAGAGGCCCTCCTCTACTGCTTCCCAGCATGACTTGCTGATGGCCAGGTCGTCTGCGTAGCCATACTTCCTTGATGTTTTTGCGGGTAGGTCTTGGATATAGATGTTGAATAGCATCGGTGCCAGGCCAGCACTGAGCCCTGCGGGACGCCGTTCTTGAGCTTTCGCACCATACTGCTTTGGCCGTTACTGGTGTGGAGCTGAAATCTGCGGTTTCCCAGCATCTCCATTATGAAGCTAACCTGTTACTGAACAAACACTGTAGCAATGATTACAATCACGATATAGATTTATTATACACAACACTTATTTTAACAAGAACATATTCCTGCACCTTTTCAGATATATTTTATATCTTGAGTTGTGAAGAGATGTGAATAAAAAAGAAAAGAAAAAGAAAATCAACTAAGCCTAAAACAACACATTCATCGATCATCGAATCAGCTATGAGAGGACAGCCCTAGGTCTACAAGCTCAGGTTTTGACCAGTTTTTATAGTAGTTTGTTGATTAATATATACTTTTTAATGTAGTAATGGTCTTTTTTAATTTCTTTTCTTTTTAAGGTATTAAAAAGGTCATTACATTGGCACTTTGCTGGCATCTGCATGGGGACCCCCCTCCCCCAAGATCATGTGGGGATCATGTGGGTGTCCCGACCTACAGGTTGAGAACTACTGGTCTAAAATGTGTCAATTTGGGGCCTTGTCCTTGACATGAAAATGGTTGAGAACCACTGCTTTACAGAATATATTCTCTCACACACACACACACACGCACGCACACACGCACACACGCACGCACGCACGCACGCGCACACACACACACACACACACACACACACACACACACACACACACACACACACACACACACACACACACACACACACACACACACACACACACACAACCTTGTCAGGAGCAGTTAGGTGTTCAGTGTCCTGCTCAAGGACACTTTTTTTTTTATCCTTACATGTTTTATTTCAGGTAGGTCAGTGTAGAGAGACAGGAAACAAAAGGACAGACAGAGGACAGACAGACAAGACTGGGTTGAGATTCAGACCCTGGTCACATATCTTCACTGTTGTATTTCTCTTCACCTTGTATTTACATATTTCAATGTGGTTTTATTTTCATGTATTAATGACCTATACTTCGTCATACTCCTTATCCAGATTCATCAAAATGTGACTATTGTAACGCCAGAAGCTATAGTGATTCTATATACTATAATTCATTATAGTTTAATTGTACAGATATTCTACGGGAAGTTCCAGACCCACAGGAACACACCCAGGGAGCCGCCCCGCGTCAGAAACGGTTGAGAAATGACAGAGTTACCGTGTGGGGGTCCCACTACTGTACTGTACTGTACTGTACTGTAATGGCACACCCGAAATCACCATATATACAGTTAATATGTGTCTCAGGGATAGAGTGGCTGGATGTGAACAGCAAGGTTGCCAGTTCGAACCCAGGCTCCCCCAGAGTTAGTGTCGAAGTGTCCTTGAACAAGACACTGAACCCCTAATTGCTCCTGATGTGCAGGTTGATACCTTGCATGGTTTCCTCCGGCATCAGTGTATGAATGTGTGTGTGAATGGGTGAATGTAATGCACGATCTATGTAAAGTGCATTGGATAAAGGCGCTATATAAATCCACCATTTACTATATACAGTGAGTAAATGCACTATTTTACGCTGAAACAGGTCTCAAAGTCACTCTTTTAGCACATAAATGAACACAAAGATATATTCAGATTCAGATTTATATAGTACATCAAGCTCAGTACTGTTTGTTTTTTGTTTACTATTTGAAGATTTGGATCTGGATCCAGCTAAGTGTGTCTGTGGGTTAATATTGAACCAAAGAAAAGTATTGAGTGACAAGAGCGCCTTAAATACATAAGGAACACAGGCTCTTTTTGAGTGGCGCTACCCCCACACAGAGTTGCACCACTCACTTCACACGGGTGTGATTTTTTTTACATTCCTGAAAAGCAAAGTTGATCTACAAATCTATGTGCAAATATGTACAAGCTCACGATCTACAAGCTTATTGCGTCGTGTTGTGAATTTGCCGATCAGCAATTTTGGCATGACCTCTTCTGGATTCATCGAATAGATAGTTGCAGCCCTTTTTGAATCAAGCGAAATGTCTAATTTTGTCTCTGTCTTGTGGATGTAACATGTCCAAAACGGTTACTTTTCAGGATAAAAAAAAACATAGCAAAAGAATCTACAAGCTCAAAACGTGTCGCTTCGCGCTGCATTTCGAGCTTGTGGATCTGCTATTATTATTATTATTATTATTATTATTATTATTATTATTATTATTATTATTATTATTTAAATAATGTAAACACTGTGGAGAAGAGCTGTATGGGGACTTCTCTTCTTTAACATTCTGCAATTTTAGGTGCCTTTTGTGTGAAAAAAACACAAAAAGTTAAAATATGGATATAAGAGGTTTTTCTTCCTAATGGCAACGATTTGTCTCACCTGTCCCCCCGGCCGCATGCAGCATAATGTCAGTGAACCCTCCGAGCAGCAGCGATGCGTGCCTCAGCATCGTGCACAGCCTCATGTGCCACCGGCAGGGCGGCGAGAACGAGGGCTTCGCCAAGCGGGCCATCGAGAGCCTGGTGAAGAAGCTGAAGGAGAAGAAAGACGAGCTGGACTCGCTCATCACGGCCATCACCACCAACGGCGTCCACCCCAGCAAGTGTGTCACCATCCAGAGGACCCTGGACGGACGGCTGCAGGTCAGTGACGCGCACACTATATATAGTTTATATACACACACGCACACACACATTGTCGGGCAGAAACCAGCTAACTCAATTTTGCACCTTTTTTTTTCATAAATCAACGCTATTGAGCACCCTTTTGTGTTTGTTAAAACATATATTGAAGTATTAAAAAGCACTTATGACAATTATTTAAAAAAAACTCTTGTATTTGATTAGTTCGAAAAAGTAATCAATTACATAATCACTAAGATTGTATTGTAGGCTATATTATTTTATTTCTCCGCCTGTGGACAGTCAGTCAGTCCGACGTACGTATGGATAGACAGGTCTTCTGAAGGTGATACTTCAGGAACACTTTGAGTGAATTTCATGACTTATGTACGCAATGAACTGATATCATGTAGGCGTTCAAAGGTCACTGTGACCTGACAAAAAACTAAAGCGTAAAAAAAATATGTTGTTCCAATGGATAGTTATTAATTAGTTCTTAATAATACTATTCATTGGTTCAATATTTATAAGTGCATCTATATGGTTTAGCAGTGTTTTTGTAGGGCAATACAGATTTGTAACTAATGTAACTTGTGCATAAAGTGCAGTATTGTTTTCCAATAATACAAGATACACTGTCAAAGTACACTACTAGACAAGTAGGCTCTACAATACATGATCACAGGTTTGGTTGTCGATAACCCACCAGTGTGTTGGTCCCCACATAACTTTGGTGGGGTCCCCAGATGACAATTTAAGGACTTTTAACTTTTAAAACCTTTTTAATACCTATAAAAAAATATATATATACAAGAAAAATACCATTAATGCTAATGTTTCAAAAATCAAGGTCTGAAAAGTGAAAAGGTTGAGAATCACTGGTCTAATCTACTTAGTTCATTGTAACTGAGTATCTCAAGCTTACTTTTAATAACTGATGAATTACTGTATTACTATTTAAGGAAAAAATATAATAGTAACTAGTTACTAAGGAAAGTAGTCATTTTGATTAAAATTGACTTTGATTTATTTAATCGCCTGCATACAACCAAAAGACAATCAATGATAGAAAACACACTAGACTTGTGTCCACTGTGGTCCCCTTACACAAATCGACAGGCACTGACATGCATAAATAACAATATTGCTACAGTAATATATTACTTGGTAAATATCAAACTGCCCAAACTGAGTGTTGTGCAGTGCAGCAGTTGTTGAGGCAGGTTTGCAGCAGCTTTTTTGTTAGGCTGCCCTGGAACCAGGTAAGAATGAATGGGGGCGAGGGCTGATGAAATCCATGGAAATATCCTGACTGTCGGGCAGAAACCTCCTATCTCCATGTTTCAACTTCTTTTATACATTTCCGTTATTTCCAATGCCCTACTTCGTCGAACAGACGTTGCACAAAAGTAGTGACAATAGCAGATCTACAAGGTTGCAACGTGTCACATCGCGATGCGTTGCGACCTTGTAGATATGCTATTTATATGATTTAAACAAGAAATATCGATAAAGGAACGGTTTTGGTGGTATGAGGTTTCCACCCGACAGTGAAGACATGCAGATTGCCTGCAGTGTGTGTGTGTGTGTGTGTGTGTGTGTGTGTGTGTGTGTGTGTGTGTGTGTGTGTGTGTGTGTGTGTGTGTGTGTGTGTGTGTGTGTGTGTGTGTGTGTGTGTGTGTGTGTGTGTGTGTGTGCGTGTGTGCGTGTGTATGAACACTTCGTTCACATGTACGCACGCAGGCCCACACACCCCAAAATGCTCGAGGAGATGCGACCACTTGGAGGGCGTGTCTGCTGTCTAGACCAGTCGTTCCCAAACTTTTTCATGTCAAGGACCCCCAAATTGACACTAATTAGCCCGCAGACCCCCATTTGAAAATATTTTTACGGCTCTAGCAGAGATTCTGAACCTGTTTTGTACACTCTCAGAGTTACAGACCCATAAGGGTCCATTTGGTTACAAACTATCATTTAGCTGGAGACCCCCTGGTTCCCCAGACCCCACTTTGGGAACCAACTTCTTACATCTGATAAATGCTGAGACACACACACACACACACACACACATGCACTAGATACGTACATCTCGTGGAACGAATTTCAAAAGGGGGTGCGCACGCTTTTCCGACACACCGAAGATCCGAAGCGGGGGGACATGCGATGCGATGCGAAAAAGCGATGGTCCGACATGTGCTGCTCCCGTGCTTGCGGTTAGGGTTAGGTTAGGATTGAGGTTTCGGATCAATAGTATGTCGGAACTAAAGCTACTGCACCCACTATGGGGTGCAGTACTTAGTTTAGACCGTTTTTGGCTTAGACTAGTCATTGGTTAGACCAGTCATTAGTCCTACAACTACAACCTATCTCAACCCCTCACCCTAAACCTAACCTCCCACGGGGCAGCACACCTAAACCTAACCTAACCTAACCAATGACTAGTCTAAGCTAAGTATGCACCCTGTACTATGTAGAGCAGATATTTCCGCTAGTTTTTAAAACAGAAATAATATGTTTTTGATTATGACTTGAAGGAAATAGGGATGCCACATGTTAGCGGACAGGCGTACAAGCGTGTACATCCGAAATTGTATTAATCTGATATTCTTTTACACGTATTTATTTATATTACAAATCTTGAAAAATTGTGAGAAACACTGCATTAGTGGAATCGGCCTTAAGGTCTTAATGGGTTAAAATTTGGGATGGGCCATCAATCATTGGTCATCACTTCAGATATTTTATTTTATAATAATTATGCTGAAAAATAAATAAATAAAGCCTGATAAAGCCTTTTGTGGTGATGAAGGCTGCAAATTGTTTTCTGGGGAAGCTTTCAAAAGAGTCAACAAGTTGGAACATTTTAAAATAAAAATACTATTTATGTTGGGATATGGGCCAACATTTAAATAACGGTGCATCCCTAGTTTTGGAATAAAGAGGCATTGCTTTTTTTCAAATTCAGTCTTTATAAGCTTTTTTTTCAGAATGGACAAAATTAAAAGAATGAGTTCATATCGACATTAGTTATATCAGTTATCGGCCATAACAGCATTTAATTATATCGGATATCGATATCGGCCAAAATGTCTCATCTATACATCCCTAGTTAAAATGTTGCACTACACTAGATCATTGGTCTTCAATAGGGGGGTCTGGGACCCCTAGGGGCTCCACAGAGTTACTGCGTGTGGTGTGTCCTCCAAATCTGACAGCAGGATCTTTCCTTTACCACTTTAGAGCACCGCAATGGACATAAGCTGAAAGGCTTTCTTGTGTTCTTAAAATCAATCAATATCAAATGAATCAATCAATCAAACTTGGAACCCTATCATTCCTATTCTGAGGCCAACATTAGCCGAAAATAGAAGATTATAGATCTTCTATTTTAGAGAAATGGTGGTTAAAGGTCTGAAAAATAATTAACATGAATGGATGTTGTGGTTGAGGTGTCCCTGCTTCATCTCTCTCTCTGCTTTTATAATGTTTATCCCACAACTTTGTAACCTATTTTTCACCCGGTGCCAATTGCCTAATTTTGGAGTCCTGACTCCTAGGCGACCACATTGTTAATGATATTTTGTAGCCTACAACTAACAAACAAAAATAAGTTAATTTTATTATACCATAGCAGATGTATTATGATGCATACATATTTGTACATTTAAATTGTATTTAATTTCATTTGTATGAGAGAGAGAGAGAGAGAGAGAGAGAGAGAGAGAGAGAGAGAGAGAGAGAGAGAGAGAGAGAGAGAGAGAGACTCGTGTGTGTGCGACTGTGCGTGTGATCATTGTTGTGTCTGCACCACAGGAAGGGGGTGGGTGTGTTTTCATTGGCTAAGGACTGTTTGGAGACTGTGCTCTGATTGACAGAGGACATCTGCTGTCACTTTCTGTCACCTTGTGGACACACAGGGTCAAGGGTCATTCTGCTCACCCTTGTATCTTAACTGCTCCTATCTTTCAATCTATGTTTCTAGCAGTTGTCTTGTTAAATAGCCATTAAATAGCTCTGTATTGTGACAGTACTCATCGCTATAGAGAGTCTTTGTTCAGTAACAGTGCTAGCTCTCTCTATATATTCTTTTATTCCACGATTTTTGTAACTCATTTTCTTCACCCGGTGCCAATTGTCTAAACTGTAATCCTGGGCAACCCTCTGCCAACCTGTGGAGAGCCTCGAACTGAGCTCATGCTTCCTTCAATGCATGAGGAGTGAGCAGGCCGCTTCTTATCACCTGACAGGGGGGAGTTTCCCCGGTAGGACGTAGCGCGTGGAAGGAACACGCTATTTACAAGAGAAATGGCTGCCAAGAGGGGTTAAACTAAAGGACAAGTCTGCACTAAATTAACATAAAGGCCTTTTTCTACTTAAGTAAGTAAGTAGTTCAGGAGAACATCAGCTCCCAGTTATTACTGCACGGCTTGCCGCACCCAAGCCGTGCTACCCATTGTACGCTGAGTTGGCGATGCCCAGGATCTAACCCCCGAAGGTGAGAGCTCTACCGACTGAGCTACCACTAATATTGATCCCTAAAGACTGGCCAGGGGTCTATTTGCAGAATCTCCCATGTTGTCGACCTTCGCCAGCATGAGCCGCCGCACTCGTAAATCTGGGGTTTTGAGGTGAGCGCTAAGCACAACTCATACCTGACCGCAGAGCGTCAGATAAAAGGAGAGTTTTTTCGGAGGGGGGGTTGCAGGGGTGACACTGACGACTCCCTCAAGCAGCAGGGTCTGGGGGTAAAATTTGTAATTTCCAGTATTCAGGTGGATTTGTGTAGTGTGCATCAGGCTTTACTAACATGATAGGATCCATTAAGAAGCCTTTGACCTTTGACCTGATTGACCACGCAAAAAGGGTGAAAAGCAGGAGAATTGCGGGCAGAAGAGTCGTGCAGGAGAAATGGTCAAATAAAAGAAGTCTCCTGCAAAATGCAGGGGGGTTGTAAGCAGGTATGACCATAACTGCCAATCAAAGTGACTGTGGAGGCTGGTGGGGAAACTGGACGTCGGGTGATGACACACCAATGCTGTCAGTTACTGAGATGTCGGATGTCAAGAACAACTATCCCTCAAGAAGGGAGTTAGAATTTCAAGGGTACCGGATTGACTGGTTGAGTCACGATTATTAGGAAATGTGCCCATATAATCAATTAATCATGCATGTGTCTCATACATTAGTTGCATTGAATCAGACATGAGTTTAATCTTCTTCTTCTTTCGTGTATCATCACATGGCCAACTCAGTGTCATGCAGCCATGCCCTCGTCTCTGGTCCTAAGTAAAAAAGGCCAGCTTCTGAGGGTGGGCTGTATAGGGGCAGTCTGTGATGATGTGCTCGGCAGTCTGTTCAGGCACGCCACACTCGCATGCCGCACTATCCGATAGGCCCCACTTCTTCATAGATGACTTGAAGCGTCCCACGCCACAGCGCAGACGGTTCAGCGAGGTCCATAGATGGCGTGGTAGGTCTTCTCCTTTAACGCCACCTGCTGGGTCCCGGATGTGTTGTTGAATCCGGGAGGGCCCGGCCGTCTCCCACGACTGTTTCCAGGATGCTGCCAGCCAGGCGTCTCTGGACGAGTCCTCAGGAATCGACTGTAGCATTTCTTGAGCTGCCTCGTTGTAGGGATGGCGAGACTTGAGCCTGCCTGGTGGTGACGGTGTTGTTGTGGCTTTGTGCAAGATGTGCCAGTCGTATTTCTGGGCTTTTCTTGCCAGGGCTAGCGTAGCCGCATCCCGTCGGAGACTGGCTGGAGCAATTCCAGCCAGGACTGGCAGGTAGGACACCGGTGTGGGTTTCAGACAACCAGTTACTATCCGGAGGGCGCTGTTAATGACAGTAGCTACCTTGTTTACATGTGGGCTTCTGCTCCAGGCAGGGGCGCAGTATTCTGCTACGGGTAGGACCAGGGCTTGTGTGGATACGCGTAGGGTCTTAGGGGAAGCTCCCCAAGTTGAGCCCGCCAGGCGACGGATGAGCGAGACCCTTGCTGTTGTCTTGGCCTTCACTTCATCCAGATGTTGCTTGTAGGACAGTGTCCGGTCCAAGCGGATAAGCAGTTGAAGATGGATGGATGGACCTATGATTAATTTCATGCTCATTATAATATAGTCTGATGAATAGCTGACAGACTTTTAAAACAATAATGTATTTTCTAATTTGTTTCCAAAAGGGGGAATAAGTACTGATGCAGAGTTTTTGTTTTTTCCGCAGGTGGCGGGGAGGAAAGGGTTCCCTCATGTTATTTATGCACGGCTGTGGCGCTGGCCCGACCTACACAAGAACGAGCTCAAGCACGTGAAGTTCTGCCAGTACGCCTTCGACCTCAAGTACGACAACGTGTGTGTGAACCCGTATCACTATGAGAGAGTGGTGTCGCCCGGCATCGGTGAGTCTGTTTTCATTAGGGATAATCGCTATTATGGTTTTTTGTGATAAAAAAAACGCTCGCATATCACAGAGATTTAAATTTATTGTGAAATTGTCATACACTAGGATGAATTAGCTTTTGTTGTGCTGCATATTCAGTACCACTTAAACCCCTCTATACTTGATAAAACTGACAATCTTCAATCTACACAAATCCCACGTTGTAAGCTTGTAGATTGGCCATTTTTGGTGAACGTTCCCCCCAGAATCAAGGACTATTTAAAGAGGACGGGAAGCGAAGACCGTACGGTGGATTCCATGTTGCTCCCTGGAAGGAAAGAAACATGCGCAGTTGAGACCAAGAAGTTGTACATGCACAAATCATAGATATGGCACAAATGGCCCAGCAGTTGGTGTGATGTCACTGAAAGGAGAGATGATTGTACATATCATGCCACGTCCGACCAGCATTACTGTCTGTGTGATGATCCATGCTGGGATTTACTTATCCACTTGCTGTTAAAATGTTAATATAAAAGGTCAAATGCAATGACGTGACATGATATGTACAAGCCTCTCTCCTTTCAGTTGCATCACGCCATCTGCTGGGCCATTTGTGCCATATCTATGATTTGTCACAGTACAACTTCCAGGTCTCAACCATGGACTATTTAAAGAGGACGAGAAGCGAAGACCATACGGTGGACTCCATGTTGCTCCCTGGAAGGAAAGAAACATGCGCAGTTGAGACCAAGGAAGCTGAATGTGGAAGTGTTGGCTGCATATAGCCCACTGCGCATGTTTCTGTCCTTCCAGGGAGCAACATGGAGTCCACCGTACGGTCTTCGCTTCCCGTCCTCTTTAAATAGTGTTGACTAGAATTTCGCCCCCCTTCGGGGGGCTCATCCCAGTGTCGTTGCAGCGCAATATGGGAAGAAGGAAATTGCGCGAGTTGACAGACTCCACTTCATGTTTCAGCTGTGTTTTTAAACTCAGTAGTGTGCCCTGCACACAGCGCACACTCGCAATTGCAGCTGGAGGGCGACGCGACACACACACACACACACACACACACACACACACACACACACACACACACACACACACTGAGATTTGGGAAATGCGCACGCAAGCACAGAATGCACGGCGTTACAGGATTATATAGGTCACCCGTTTTGGTGTGACACACACGGCTTCCACATTTAGCTTCATACTGGGTGAAAGTGTCCTTCCAAAAATTAGTATTTCGCTCGAAATTCTTATTCACAATGACATTGAGTTGAGGTGTTTGTGTTTTTAGGGTAATTGTTGCATAAGCGCTATTTCGCACTGGAGTCACGTGAGCCGGGCCATCTCACTCCCCTCCCCTGTGTCTGAAGCAGCTAGCATGGAAGCTTTATGGAACCTTTCCCTCCGAGTGCACACAACCATGCCGTTATCCACGCGTCCATCCGATAGCTTTTAATGTAAATGTCCCATCCACTGAGCAAAAGCGATATAAGCGCCTTATTCATTCATTCGATTCATTTGGGTGTGGGGCTGTGCAGTGCTGTGGGCTTTGTGACGGAGGCGAGCTGCTGCTGCTGCTGTTCGACTTCGAGTCGCTGTCTATGGAGCAGTATAGAGTAGGCGTGGCGCAGCATTAGAAGGGCGCAGCAAATACGACATTGAGGGGTAGAAACCATCCCGGTCGCGTGGTTCATGTAACGTGTGTGTCACTGTGAAAGACTGGCCCCATGAAGTGAACGTAGTTGGCGTAGTAGACGCCAACATGACGATTTTGACGTAGGCTGTTGAAGTTGAGCAACAATAGCGTGTTTGCCAAAAGTAATATTTAAACAGTAAATAAGACACTTAAACGGCTAAAAAATTGCCTATGTAAATTCTGGGAGCGTGCCGAATTTATTGTGCATATAGAGATGTGTGGTAAAAGTGTGGTTCGGTCGGAGAAAGAGTTGGGATAAACGGCCATGTGCTTATGTACCCCCTGTCTATTAGGGTAGCAGGATATTAATTTTGTATTCATCCTTAGGACCCCAAATCACACCTTAGAAAGCATGAGTGTCTATTTCAAACAAAGTGTTTTTTTTACTGGGGGGGTCATATTTTGACAGCAGGAACCCGCAAACCCACAATTCAACATTTTGGTTTGATGTTCCTTGCCCAGAATAGGGATGCTGGGGGTTCCAGTGACTAACAATGGCAAAAAGTTTTAAACATATTTTGATTATCGAAATAATATTGTTAAATAGTGCTGCACAATTAATAGATTAATTTCTAAATTTTAGCAAAAATTGTGCAGCACTAGTTGTCTGTCCAAATAATTTTAGTTACTCTTGTGTTTTTCACAAGAGATTCACATTTGAGCACGAATCGTGCAGCACTATCGTTAATCACAATAGTTTTGTGCAGCAGCAGTGACAAATGATGTGGTTTTGTCTGTTTATAACTGTCACTGTGTCTGTGTTCTTCTGTCTCCAGTGGGTCTCAGTCTGCAGAACACAGGTGCGTTTTACAATAATAAGATTATCATGTGATGTGATGTGATGTGATGTCTACTTGTTTGTCTGTTGTCTTTGTGTGTTTTATTGTTTAGTTAAGTTGAAAAAAACCGTCCCTGGTATGAGTCTAGGTGTGATAACTTTATTATTTACATATAATAGAAATACAAAGTAAAATGTTACCAGTCCCCCCAGGCAGGCTGATCAAGGAGGAATACATACATGACTGCATCCAGATGGACCTCCCGCCTGGCATGCACCCTTCAGACCACCAGGGGCCGCTGAAGTTACCCCCTACAGACCACTATGGACAGCCTCTACCCTCCCTACAGCTTCCCCCTGAGCCGGGCCGCGGCCCACCCCCATCTGTGACCCTCTACCCTAATCTGCCCGTCTCTCCCACTGGTAAGAACCTTGTCATCAGGGTAATATTAGGGCTAGGGCGATATGGACGGTTATTTCAAACTGTTGCCTCGATTACAATTAGTGAACAAGTAGTTAATTAATTTCGTTCTATCCCATTTGATTATACTGATTCGGTTTTGAAGTGTACAGATACTCTGTATACACTTATACTGTATGTTGGTTTGTTTACTGTTGAGTGAGAAAACAATGTTGCACATTAAGCTACCTGGCTGTGGGGACCCCCCTGAGGGTCCCCGAAGGGTCCCTGCTTTAAACCGTGTTCTGCTGACCTCTCCTCTAGGCTCTGGGGGTCCGGGGGGCTCCATGCTCCCCATGCAGGGCGAAGGCCTCCTCCAGATCACCTCCCCTCAGTCCCAGGTGATGACCCCCATGACGCCCACGCCCCCGCCCCCCTCCACCCCCACCCACGGACCCCCACAGCAGCAGGCTCCACAGCAGCCTCAGGGGTCCCAGTCGCAGCAGTCCCAAGCCCCCCAGCCTCCTCCTCAACCCGCGCCCCCGCATACCCCCGGACACAACGGCTACACCCCCTCCAAACTCACACCCAGCCAACAGACTGCCTTTCACAGTGAGTTACACAACACACACAGTGACTTACAACTCTGCCCAGTGCCTCCCTGCTTGTCACTGAGCATCAAGGTTTGGATTGGTTCCTGCGACATCCTAGCGTCATTACTCACTACTTGCTTATAGAGGGGTATGCGCAAGCATAAAGTGAGTTGCAAAGTGAGTTTTAACATTGTTTATCATCGTTTAACAACCAGAGACTTTTCTGTTTGGATGTATGGGCTGTCAAGGCCAGGAAGTCATTTTTTGCCACTCAGTAGGCGTTCCCACATAACTTCCGGGTATTATGATGATGTCACGCGCATGCCCTCTATTAGATGATCTAATAAAAGCTGATAACACACACACACACACACACACACACACACACACACACACACACACACTGTGATGTACAGTACATTACATATGACACCACACTGGACTCATTGTAACTGCGTGATGTGTTTGTGTCATTCACCATGCAGCCACGTGGACAGGCAGTAGCACGGCCTCCTATACTCCTGTAGGATCCCAGCCGAACGGAAGGAGTCACCAACAACCTCCACTCCATCATCCTAACCACTTCTGTAAGCACCTATTATACTGTAAATGCATTATATACCTTCACTATATCATATCCTAACCACTTTTTTATACCTATTGTACTGTATGTCCAAAATCTTAACTGTTCAGGAAGTGAAATTTCTTTTTTTTTAATTAAATTAAACAAAAATACTTTTAGAGCAACACAATACGGCCTCATAAAAGTCGGTATAGTGACTTTCTAAATGGTCAGATACTTGAATGTGTCCTAATATTATCATCTCTTTTTTCCCATCTGACTTTGTCATTATAATCAATGGGGGACACACCACCCAGAGCCATACAGTAAGACAGAGTTACGATTGATGGGGCAGTTTGAAATACATTGTTTTCAAAGAGGGCGGCACAAATATCAGCAATGTTAGGCATGTGTGCAACATGACAACTTTTTTATGGTATTGTACAGTGACAACTAAAGTCTCTGTAATGTTTATGTTGTACTATTACTAAAAGACGATCTAAAATAAAGGGATTTAAGATCATTAAAGCTGGGCTGTTGCCTGAGTCCAGTGCATTCTGCCAACTTCCGGTCCAGGACATTGTCACTCTGCCGCCATTGGACTGGTCCCATGAAGTGAACGGAGTTGTCGTAACTCTGTCTTACTCTATGGCTCTGAAGCTTTTTAAACACTTTTCATTGGTTCAATATTTGCAAAACCCACACACAGACGTAAAGAGTTCAAGGGTGTTCAAAAGAAACGTTGAAAAAAGGGAGATAGCTGGTGTCTGCCCGACAGCGAAGATGTACATTATACCTCCACTATGCCATCCTAACCTCTTCTGTAAGTTTATATAGGGTCTACCAAAATCTCCGGGAGTGGGCGTTAACATATGTGTCACGTGGTAGCGGCCGCCATGTTGGCTGGCTTTTCTGGTTTGTTTACAGTCAGCGACCATCCGTGTGCGTTCTAATTTTTAAACACCAGAGGGAGTTCAAAGAGCTCGTTCCTGGCGACAACACAGTGAGCCAACACCAGGATGGAAAGAAAAAACGTCGGCCTCGACATACCTTACATAAGGACAAGCTGAACTTTGAGGGAAAGGAGCGTTAGTGGTGGTAGAAGATCGAAAGCATCCTCTGTCCAGTCAGTGTGTTCATAGGGGTCGAGACCGTCAATATCCTTGATTTTGTTGAGGTAACGCTCCTTTTCCTCAAAGTTGGTTCGGTACTGGAACCAAAAATGGTCACCGGTTCCGTGACAGCACCACAGTTCCAAGAACCTAGAACGGAACCAGTTCTAGAACCAAAGTTATTTTGGTGGAAAAGGGCCTACGAGTGTTTCCCTAATACTGGATCGGAAGTTCATAAGTTACTTATTTATATATTTTTCTCCAGAATTTCATGAATTCCAAAAAAAGAAGTGATAATAACCGATCTACATGCTCACAACGTGCTGCATCGCGACACATTGTGAGCTTATATATCGGTTATTTTCACTAATTTGGGTCCCTTTGTCTCCTTTGGGTCTCTAGCTAAAGAAATTGGGAACCATTGCTCTATAGTAGAGCAACGGTTCCCAATTCTTTTAGTATAGAGTCTATACTATAGCAGTGGTTCCTATGTGGGGGGAGGGGGGGGTCCAGTTCAAATATGATAATTCTTTGGGGCTCACCGCCTGAGCAGGTCATTATTCCAACATTACATCCCATTATTCTGACGTTCCGTTGGCCCCACTATAACTAACCCTAACCCTGACCTCACACGGCACGCTGGAATTATGAGCGGACCCACTATTGTCCCTATTTACAGTTATGAATAATGAGAGCCTCGTGGTTGAGTTCAGCAGTAAATGGTTGGTTAAAAGCTTTATGGAAAAGAAAAAGATCCTATGAAGCGAAATGTGTTGTTGATAATTCATAGTTCTTTTCTGGTTGCTTTTCAGGGTCACAACACCACGGATCCAACTCGTTCCCTCCACCTGTATCCAACCACCCTGGTTAGAAAGACTATCTATGAATACGTTACATACTGGAATAGTGGCCAATAGTCAACTCCTCCTTCACATAGCACTGAACATGCTGTATAGTTGGCAGTGTGATACTCTACCGCTAATGGATTAAGATGAGGAGATTGAGCGATGGTTGTCTTGTCGTTGACCTTTTGGCAGGTCCAGAGTTCTGGTGCTCCATCTCCTACTTTGAGATGGACGTGCAGGTGGGGGAGATGTTCAAGGTCCCGGCCAGCTGTCCCGTGGTGACGGTGGACGGCTATGTGGACCCGTCCGGAGGGGACCGTTTCTGTCTGGGCCAGCTGAGCAACGTGCACCGCACCGACGCCAGCGAGAGAGCCAGGTCCGTGGCCTCCTCTGCTCTTATTCACCAAGGCCCCTTTTCCACCGGGGTTGAACCTAATATTGAACCAGTTCAGAGTGTTTCCACTGGGAATGAATTCAAGGACCACAATGAAAATAAGTTCGGAAGACTATTTATCCTTGACGCTTCCAAGATGAACATGTTTTTTTCTTGCATGTCGTCTGTCGTCTAATACAATCAAATAAAATCAAGAATTGGTTCAGAACCCTTAAAGTTGGTTCGGAACTGGAACCAAAAAATGGATGCCAGTACCGTGAAAGCACCAAGGTTCCAAGGATCTACAAAGGAACCAGTTCTTGAACCAAAGTTCTTTTGGCGGAATAGGGGCCTTTTGAATGTCTTTCTTAGCCTCTTTGTCATGTCAAGAACCCCCAGTTTGAGATGTATTAAATCAGTCGTTCCTCTATCTAAATCAGTGTTGTCCAGCTTTTTGGGCGGCTTCAGTATGATTTAATATCACTGGGGACCCCCCACACACACACACATTGTACACTCTCCAGTGTTTATTTATCGCTGAGATAGTACAAACTAAATGGTTTTTGATAGATTATTTAGGTTAGTTTTTTTCTAGACATAGAAAGTGATTTTCATAGCATGCTGTTTCGACAGATGCTAGGTTCATTGTTTACCTGGGCTGGTATCATATAGTTTCAATGTGCAGAATGTTTAGATGTAGCGTGCTGTTTTGACAGGTTAATACAGTATAATATAGTATACTGGTATACTATAGTTTCAATGTACAGAATGCTATGTTTGTTGCAGGTTACATATAGGTAAAGGCGTGCAGCTGGAGTGTCGTGGGGAGGGAGACGTATGGATGCGTTGTATGAGCGACCACGCGGTCTTCGTACAGAGCTACTACCTCGACAGGGAGGCTGGCAGAGCGCCTGGTGACGCCGTGCACAAAATCTACCCCGGAGCTTACATCAAGGTGAGTCTCACTGTTTCACCCATCTGTCCATGTTACACTTAAGGCCTGATGTACATTCACCCATCTGTCCATGTTAAGGCCTAATATACGTGTATGTGTACATAGCTGTATGCCGGTGTAGAAAATAGTGAATCTGTAAGGTTCAAAATGTGTTTTTTCAGCCGGAAGTCTTATTTTGAAGACCATTAACTTGCGGGTTGTGAACCGTGTGTGTGTGTGTGTGGTTCATCCTGCAGGTGTTTGACCTGCGGCAGTGTCACAGACAGATGCAGCAGCAGGCGGCCACAGCGCAGGCAGCGGCCGCGGCCCAGGCGGCCGCGGTAGCGGGCAACATTCCCGGACCAGGGAGCGTGGGCGGAATCGCACCCGCAGTCAGTGAGTGTTTTCCATATCACCTGTTGTACTTCACCCTCAAGATGCCTTAGTTTCGATCTAAAGATAGAGATAACTTCTATAACTTCTCAGACTTTGTAGCGAATGTTATTTCTTTAAGGAATGATATTAATAGTTACAATTTAGTTAAATGATTGGCTGCCATGTGTGTGGGTGCATGTGCGTGTGTGTGTGTGTGTGTGTGTGTGTGTGTGTGTGTGTGTGTGTGTGTGTGTGTGTGTGTGTGTGTGTGTGTGTGTGTGCGGGAGAGAGAGAGAGAGAACCTCAAAACGTGTTCTGTTTTCTTGTTCCCGTTACAGGTCTGTCTGCCGCAGCAGGGATCGGCGTGGACGACCTGAGGAGGCTGTGCATCCTGCGTCTGAGTTTCGTCAAGGGCTGGGGGCCCGACTACCCCCGGCAGAGCATCAAGCACACCCCCTGCTGGGTGGAGGTGCACCTGCACCGCGCACTGCAGCTCTTGGATGAGGTGTTGCACACTATGCCTTTAGCAGACCCAGGGCCTGCTAACTGAGTAGCAGTGGTTCTCAAAACGTTAGATATTTCGTCTTTCTTTCTTTCTTTCTTTCTTTTCAAGGACCCTGATAACTCTGACTAGCGTACAGATGGAACCAAATGCGAAGCCCCATGTGTACGCTCTCAGAGTTGCAGACCCGTAATGGTGCATTTGGTTCCATTTGTATGCTCTCAGAGTTACAGACACGTAATGTTCCATTTGTACGCTCTCAGAGTTGCAGACATATAAGGGTCCATTTGTACACTCTAAGAGTTACAGACCCGTAATGGTGCATTTGGTTCCATTTGTATGCTCTCAGAGTTACAGACACGTAATGGTCCATTTGGTTCCATTTGCACGCTCTCAGAGTTGCAGACATATAAGGGTCTATTTGTACACTCTCAAAGTTACAGACCTGTAAGGGTCCATTTGGTTCCATTTGTACACTCTCAGAGTTTCAGACCTGTAAGGGTCAATTTGGTTTCATGTGTAGCCTACACTCAGTTACAGACCTGTAAGGGTCCATTTGGTTCCATATTTTGTACATTCTCAGAGTTTCAGACCTGTAAGGGTCCATTTGGTTCCATGTGTACACTCTCATAGTTTCTGACCTGTAAGGGTCTATTTGGAATGACCCAATTTGGGGGTCCCTGGACCCCACTTTGAGAACTCTGCTGAGTACAATTCATGTTCCAATTCCAATCCGGATCAAAACGCCCACACATACTATAAATCCTAGCAGATATGCACACAGCTACAACTCTAGTGTATCTTTGCTGCAAGCCAAACACTCGCTCCCAGAAATGTACAAAGAATATTTACGCCGCAAATACACACACACACACACACACACACACACACACACACACACACACACACACACGCACACACACACCAAGAAAATGCATTTAACAATCAGTGTGGACAGCCTAATCACCCATGCTGTCACACACATGCACACGCAACATACACACACACACACACACACACACAGCGAACACACACACACTTGCAACCACTCTTAACCAAAACATGTGTGTGCGTGTACATGTACACACAGACATACAACTACTGATGTCTTTGACATAATGTGTCATGCTTTGCAACGGAGAGAGCAAGCTTTCTCCACAATCTGAACCAAACCCGGCTGGTTTTGAATCGATGTGTCCTGACACAAAATGTATCTTTGTCCTCTTCTGTTCTACCTTTCAACTAACATGTTTGTATGCACTGTAGAAACCCAGACCCCCCCCTATATTATATGCACTTTGGTACTCCTTCACAGCAACATAGACAAAACCCTATGAACACACACACACACACACACACACACTTAAAGCGACATGGCAGATCGAGACATGACAAGACAAGACAACTGAAATCAAATAACCGAGGGTCCATTCAGATGACAACGAATTGGGTTAGCTTAATAAACCATGATAACAATAAAAGCTGACAAGACAAAATGTCTCTCCAGACCCATAAGCCAAATTCCAATACTCAAATTTCTGCATCCTCCGTCCTCCAGCGTGACCAGAAATCATTCAGTTCCCTTTACTTTCTGGGGAGCCGAGAGCGAGGAGAGAGGAGGCTCGTCAAGCAAGCAAGGCTCAGCCAGGAGACATCAAAGCAATCAAATTCCAATACCCAAAATCTTGGCCACTCGTTCACTCACACTTGGTCACTCCGGAATGGTGGTGTTACGGTGAAATTGGTGACCTGCTGAAATATGTGACAATCGTGTGTAGACAATCTCATAATGTCAGTGTCCGAATGGAAATCATTGCAGTTTGTTATTAGCAGGGTTGCATTTAGCGGTATTTACAGTAGGCCATGTATTTAAGACCTCCATGTAAGTTATGTGAAGTCCACAAGATAGTCACATATTTTGGCAGGTCACCAATTTCACCATAACGCCGCCATGCTGGAGTGAGCGAGTGGCAGAGATTTTGTGTAGTGGAATTTGGCTCAAGTGTATCCTTCATGACTCCTTTGCGGAAGTGTTTTCATGGGAAGGTGTGACGTATAAATTCCCCTCCTCCACACCACAGTGATCCAGCTGTGTGACACGTCAACGGTAATCGCCGTCGCTTCAAAATGACACTGATAAGTGTCACAAGAACAATTCATTAAAGCGAAACTCCATCCTCGCCTCCCCTCCTTCACTCGTTTAGCCGAACGGAGGACACGAGGATGGAAGTTTGTGTATTGGGATTGGGCTATGGCAGTGGTTTTCAACCATTTTCACATCAAGGCCCATTATTTATTTGGCATTTGAGCCACGGACCACCATTTGATGACATTTAGCCTAGCAGAACCAAAACATTTAATATTTTGTTTAAAAAAAAATACTCTTGAGAGTGAAAATGAAAAAGGGCCCATCATTTAACTGGGGACCACCTGGAATCCCTTCAAGGACCACTGGTGGTCCCCGGACCACTGGTTGAAAACCACTGGGCTACGGGAAGGTTTCAGTGAGTGACTAGTGAAAATGCGTGCTCGCAGCAGGTGAAAAAGGCACGACCCACATGGACCCATACTGAATTCTGTCACCTCTGTGCTTGTATTGTACTCTGCTGTGTGTGGATCTAAAAACTCAAAACTAGCCGTCATCGTTAGCCTGGTAGCCCTCGCTAGAACCACTTTCAACCTAATTTATTTTCTTACCAAAAGATCTTTAAAAAAAAAGCCAAAAACATTCAGCTTTAAAGTAGTGTTGTGGATATTTGTGATGAAACAGTGCTGCCGTGTATGTAACCAAACCTTTTTGCCATATGGTGAGATCTCGCCAAAGCCAGAATACCTCATGATATAACAGTGCAAAACTCACGTTTTCGTTTTTTTAATCTTCTGATGCTAAGCTTTAACGGGTTACACAGTCTATACATGAACAGGCTGACGTTAGCAGTGGTGGACAAAGTATACTCAAGTACATACTCAAGTATTCAAAAATAGTGAAAATAACAGATGTGCAAGCTCACAATGCGGTACACAGCGTTTAATTTGTATTCCTAGAAAGTAAACAGTAAAACATGTTTATATTTGAAATGTCAAAACTGCTCGGAAAATGTACATTAAGTAAATTCAAGTAAATGCACTTAATTACTGTCCACCACTGGACGTTAGAATCTTCATGATTGCAGCGCTCTAGTTCTTCAGCTTTAAACTTTCAAAATGTTTTGTCAAAAAAGCTCTTGTCAAGGGAATCAGGTTGGCACTGAGACACTAGCAAAGTGGTCTGTAATACCTGCCGTGATGACCCTGAATAATATGTCTTTTCACTAAATAATTCACTTCACACCATACTATAGATGGTCATATACACAGACGCCACATTAGGCACTGGATCGTACGTCAATGTCGCCACCATATTGGTTCGGGCAACTTGGCCAAAACTCTACAAAACATTTTTAAATGGTTCAAATAGCCAATATACAAGCTCACAACATGTCGATGTAGATGTCTATTTTCACTATTTTAAAATGTTTTTGAAAATACAAAACAATACCTAAAAGGTTTAGGCATAACGGTTAGATGGGGCACCATTAACATACACATTTACAAAACAATTTTAAGAAAAAGGAAATGACACCAATCAAAACAATATAGACCAATTAACAGCAAACTATGTTTAGGTTTCTGTGTTCATGCTGTCGCAGTTCATTTCCATATGTTGGCAGCGTCACACAATGTTTCACCATCTGTGAAACAATCCAGGACATGAAATGCTTGTATAATCCAGACAAGAACAAATGCCTAACGTATGTATGACAGACTGATCTACAGTAGGTATTTTTGGTGTGACACCAAGTATATTTCTGTCTACACGCTGTGTGTCTCAGAGGTGGACTGTGGATCGTTCAAACATTTGCCTACCACTGATATCATCTGTGGTGATTTCGCGATATCGTTGCTGGCAGTGGTGGAAAGTAACTAAGTACTGTACAATTTTGATGTTTTTTTTTTTTTAATACTTACCACTACGTCTCAGAGTCAAATATTGTTACTCCACTACAATTACTTGATAACTTTAGTTAATACTTTGATGATTTGGGATATTCTTACAAAACATACATTAATCACTTCGGCCCTATATTCTTTTTGGAAATAGGCGATCTACAAGCTTGTAGATCTGATATTTATACTGCATAATGAGTACTTTTACTTTTGGTACTTTAAGTATATTTTGATGCCAATACTTTTGTACTCTTACTCAAGTAAAAGTTTAACATCAGAAATGTACTTGTAACAAAGTATTTCCACATTGTGAGTCAAGTAAAAAAAGAACGTCAGTACTTCTTCCACCACTACTATAAAAAACGAAATAAACAAATATCAGTATCGGCCAAGAATTTACATATCGGTGCATCCCCTTGCATTATGTTATGATAAATATGAAACATTTCATAGTTAATTATTATGTAATATTTACCATTTGAGTACATATAGCATCAGTGGAATGCAGATCGGTAAACTATGTACTCGGTACATTTAAGGACCATTAATTGAACTCAAGTTAAATTATTTTTGCCTTGAAATTCACAAATAAATGTTGCCTTTCATATATGATATTTTGGGGGATAGTTTTGCTTTTCCTTTGAGGACATTGCAGGCCGGATTACCATGATCCATGGGCCGTTGGATCAGGCCAATCACTTGTGCCGTCCATAATGTTCTGTCCTCACTTTTTATCCCCAATACGTACATTGCTCAGCCAATCAAATCACCGCTATGGAGTGCTCAGCCAATCAAATCATTGCTATGGGGTACACACAAACACACAAAGCTGGGCAAAGGAGGGGCGAGCGGCCCTCAAAGATCACTGAGAATCACTGCTCTATATTCTGACCCTAAACCAAAACAATTCACTTACCACTAGAAACAGCTTTAGTCCTCTCTTGTGTTTTAGCAACAGTCTTTGGACAGCTCATCCCATACCGATGAATCTACGGGAATAATAGACCATTCCACATGGAAAGCCCTCTCCCATTTCTCTTTGTTTCAAACATAAACTATATAGATAATATGTTATTGAGTGTGAAACCTAATCAATTTGGCTATTTTATGGGTATTGTTATTTCTATTCATGTTGTTATTCTGGTTATTTTATTGTAAAGACGTGCTGCTCTTGTAATGTTGGCTGTACATCAAAGTGAAATAAAAATACAGCATTGTCATTTTGATACAAACTTTGTGGAATGTGTTTCTGCTTTAATATATGATTGTGTATTGTTGTGTGTGTGTGTGTGTGTGTGTGTGTGGGGGGGGGGGGGGGGGGGGGACATACTAATACAGTAGGCCTAGATCTGGTCCATAGCTCTAATGGTGCAACGCATTAGAGCTATGGACCAGAGCTACAGTAGGCCTACAGTCCAGGTGAAGCTGATCTGCTGATGAGAAATCTGTTCATGTGTGGAATATCAAACACCAGCATGTTTCTTTTGAATGTGAAGCTTGTGAGCAATGTAGATCATCTATTTTCACATATTTTCACGTTTTGACATAGTAATGGTCTTATATTTATCTTTAATTTTGTATTATAAAGTCCCTTGTAGCTGAAGAAATGTGCAGAAATGTATGCTGTATGTATACGTTTGTTTGTTTAGGCCTACTGTTTATTAAGAAAACAATGTTATGTTGCATATTAGGCTGTTCATCTGGGGACCAGGCCCCTGGGTAATCCTCCACATGGCATGCACTGTAGCGTTAACACACCACTTGTTAATACAGTATTCAATCAAACAAACCTATATATAATATTGCCTACGTATGCAACATGTCCATAGTATAGACACACATGGGCCACATCAAGTGATGGTGGTTGCCCATGCGTGTATGTATTGCATAGCTTACTCCGGGGCAGTAGGTGGCACCATCGTTACAACTTTTCCATACAGTTTAATGCATATAAACTCAAAGAAAGAAGAAGAATAAACAGCTCTGTCTCCATTTTCATTCCACCCACACACAGCAGCAGGCAGCACCATTTTACACACAAACACACGCAACGATAGCTCACAGTTAGAATTATTATTCACTCATTTACACAGTTTACGTTCATACACGACGACTCTGTAGCAAGAAAACGACGAGAAGAGAACAAACCAAACAACGAGAAGACGAACCGAAGGCTCAACGCAAACCGCACGCCACGAACGAACAACAAGTAGCTAGCCGGCTAATGCTAACACTAGCGCTGCTGGCTGTTGTGCTTTAAACGGTTTTGTTATTGTGAGTATGATGATAACTGTCGTGTTATTAGCCGTGTGTTTACATTTAAACGATGCAAGTGTTAACCTTTACACTGGATTGACACCGGTTCGGGCTATAAAGGTAGATTTAAAGGCATATAAATAATGGCTGACTGTATGGAGGGCTATCACTCCACCCATCATGAGAATCAGTAGGCTAGATGCTAGATGGTGTCATTACTTAGCTTGAGGTGACTGTTCCAATGTGGTAGTTGATCACACTAATCATTACATTTCATTATGTCAAATGTCAACAAATAGAAAGGAGCTGATACGGCTGGTTTGGTTTATATTGACCATATCAAATCTGTCGTGAATTTGACCAAATCAATGAATTGATCAATAGCAGGTAGCCAGGTTATTTTAAGTAGGCCCTGTTTTCTTTTTTTGTCAGGTGAAACCTAACTTTTTCCCTGCGTCTAACACTTGGACATTAAGTTACTTTATATATTCTCTGCAATAATGCTATTGATGCTTTCGCAAATTGTCAGAATAATGAGATAAATAGTAATTACTAATGTCTGTCTACTAACAAGAACGGGAAAGTAAGAGCTTTTCATGAATAACGAAAGTCTTTAAAACCAGGCTAAGACATTACGTTTATTTGTTATATCAGTATCACCTTGATTGAATACTGTATTAACAGTTTGAAAAGTTAAAAAAGCACAAGACAATAATTGAAGACAAGATCCAAAATACTAGATGTAATATATCGTAGCATATTATATGATAAATAAATACAAATCTAGAATAAGTGCACCTACAAGTAAAATGGTAAACTAATGTCAATGGCATTAATGGCAAAACAGTAGTGCAACATCAACTGAATCATTCATGATACAAAATCATTAATTGCTATGAATGACATCATCATTATTTGGTATGGGAATGGCATTCTCACCAATACCAGTATTTCAGGTGGTATCGGCAGTCGGGATAACTCGGAAGACTGCTTACCACTTAACAACAGCTTGAGTTTTCCTGAAACTGAATCTTCCATCAGAGGTGTTACTAATGACACTAGTTAAGGAAGGTTTTGTTAGTGTTAACTTGGCAACATGCACATAGTGGCCATGACTGTTTGATCTGAATAGAACACAACCTTCATTAGGTGCCACTGGCAACGTGTGAAGGAACATTACACTTCTGTGTCATGCCAGTGTAGTTGCTGTGTGTGAAGAGTACATCAGTGGGTCCTAATCCTTTTACCTTGAGACCCAAACTCTGGACCCAAACTAGTGAAAATAGCAGATCTGCGTTTTTTTTTATGGAAATGTTTATTTATTTATTAAATATTTAGAAACTGTCAATATACCAAATACACATTTTAAAGTGTATTTGGTATATTATGTGTATTATCTAAAGTCTAAAATATGATGTGTTCAACTTTTTGGTATAATGGTATGGCTGTTTATAGGATATCAGATATATGGAGATTAGTTAATTGACAGAAATTGCTAATCTATGTTCTGGGTGTGGCTCACCCGTTATAAAAGGGAGTCTTCAGGTGAGGAGTCACAGTTTTTGACTTGGAGCTGACTAGTACAACACTAAAGGCTCATACATAGTCTGGATTTTTGGTGGTGGGGTGACCACCGAACTACAACATGACGTCACGAGCCGCGGTGAAGAGCAAACCACCGCTCCAGCCCTTCTCTCTGTTTTTACTCGCCACCGCTCAACGTTATTTCAGCTCCGGTGGTCACCTCGCCACTGAAAATCCAGACTATGAATAGGCCTTAAGGGAGAGCTGCCAGGGCCGTCAGGTGTAATGTTTAGCCTGTTCAAACAGTTTCTCAAGTTCTTAATTTGTTGTGTTTATTTAGTTTAGCTGTTCAATTGTTCATTTCAGATTTTGAAGTAACTTTTGGCCAGCCTTATTCATGGTATTGTCATTGTCTGCAAGGACCCACTGTGTATATGCTGCTATTTATTAGGCGTTTGTGGAGGGAAATAAACATAAAAAACCCTGTATTCCTGTACTTTGAACTGTTCTTGGAGGCTTGACCATCGGCCAACTTTACAGAAACATTTTGGAATTGTTTTTAATAGATGAAACGTGATTCCCCCCCCCCCCCCCCCCCCCTCTTTTGAACGGAAAAGAAAATGGATATTTAGTTGCAGCCCATAAAAATTGGTCAGCGAGACTGCAACTGAATGTTTTGAATAAATTATGTAAATTGAACCCCATATAGTGTGCATTGTGATGTATCAGACAATATCCAGCCAATTTTTTTTTTTTTCAACTTAAAATTTATTCATTTTTCATGAACAGAAATGACATACAAGGACATACAGAAAGCAAAAAGACAAACAATCTAACATTACAATATGTGTTGCCAACTCAGTAAATAAAAAGTAAAAACGGTAGATAAATGCTTGTAGGAGATCACACACAGACAGGATGATAATAAAATGAAAATATGTGAGCGTACGCGTGCGTACACACACACACACACACGCTTACATCCCCACACACTATCCAGCCAATTAAAAAGAACATCTATGAATTACTTAATGACTTTTAATATAGGATGGTTTCTGCGTTGCTAACGTCATCTTTTCCCCTGCTTGTGTTTCATTTTCCTCTAGGAATCTGCCACTGACCGAAGCTAAAATGAGTGCCACCTCTTCTCAAAAAGTCGTGCTGAAAAGCACCACCAAGGTTTCCCTGAACGAGCGGTGAGGCGCTGCACCCTGTCAGCAACAATTATTGATCCAGATGTGAGGGGAGGGGCCAGTCGTTGGTTCTGAAGGCTCTGGCGCTGCCTGGCTGCGGAGAACTGGACCCGACATGGATGTGTATCTGCCCATGCCTCTTATGTGTGCACTGCCCTGCGCGGAATGTCTGGCCACTCTGGCTTTGCTAGTTTGAATGTAATGCTTGTTTTGGTCAAACATCCTGTGTGAGCAGTGCACACATGATGTCATGAAAAAAAAAAGGTTAAAAGGTGATGTTTGGTAAACACAGCAGTCCCGAAGAGGCGGCACAATTTGCCCCTTTGCAAATGCCTTGGCACATGCATTCCATTGCATATAGGGGGCATAATGCTCTTGAAATACAAGAGGAAAAGAGTGCCTCCAGATCCAATGAGCAGGTGCTTTTTTAAGAGTGCCAATCTGAAATCACAGGTTCAGCATGTCTCTCTGTCTCTACCCTCATCTCGCTCCTCTCTACTGGACGTCTCTTCCAGAGACCCACTCGGCACCCAGTCCTAGCTTGGACGTGACCCACAGGCGCCCCCCACCTCTTTCACTCAACGATGCCCCTGTGTCGCACGGTCCGGGCTGTAAGTGGCTGGGAGGCCAAAACCAAGCCACCTCTTGCCCGGGACAGCCTGCCCTGCCAGCTGAGCAGGGTGATGGGTTTGTCTGTAAGTGGCTGAAATCCCTCTCCTGTCCTCTGCCTCTCTCTCTCTCTCAATCTGTCCTACAATCTGTTCTGTTTTTTTATTTTTGTTATTTGACAAAATGTGCTGAATTACTGCTCAAAAAGGCATTTGGGATTGTCTATGCATTGAGAGGGAAAACGTAGCGACGAGGTGCCAACAAGGTGGGCCATAAGTCTTGCATTGACACAGAGAGCCGCCAACATCCATGGTAAGCCAAGTGACTTGATTTGGAAACTCCTCCCTCCTCCTCCTTCCTTCTCTCTCTCCCCCTCCCTCCACCCTGAAGCTTCACTAACATGCTGAAGAACAAGACTCCAGTGACAGCGGTGAGTGTCAGAGCCACCATGCAGCAGCAGCACATGGCCAGTGCACGCAACAGACGTCTGGCCCAGCAGATGGAGAACAGGCCCAGCGTGCAGGCAGCACTGCACCACAAGCAGGTCAGATTACTAGGGTTAAGCTGAATTCCAATTCCCCAAATCTTGGCCACTCTCTATGTATGCCACGCTATGAGTGAGCCCATTTGATACTATTCGGAGACCCGAATCGACAATGTACAATCCTGTGTGTAACTCGATAGTGTACAAATGGAATCAATCAAACCCGTATTATGTATGTGTCAACCCCATAGCTCAATGTCCTCGTTTCCAAACAGTTGATTCATCATGGAGACACTAGAGGGTGCTGCTATTCTGCTGAATCTTATGTAAACATCAGAATGTTCTTGCATACTGCAGCTTCACTTTACTTCAAGCACTTAATCGCCACTAATAATATAACTAAAATATAGTCATTCTTCGCAGCATTACAAAACCTTTAAATTTAACTTCCTGATACCTGCCGACACTGAAGACAAATATGCTTTACTGAAGTGAAACTGCAAAGATTTATCTAAACCAAGTTTATAATCACATTTTTGCTCTTCTAGAGGAGAGCAGAGCTACGTTGCACTGTGCAATGCCTGTTTTTGAGGCGCATGTCGCAGGGAATCGTTGGGAAATCGAAGCAGCTTTGACAACTTTGCCGTCTTGTTTTTAATGTACTTGAGATGGTAGGGGTACCAGATCTAAACACTCAAGTGTCCCATCACAAGCTTGTAGATCTGCTATTTCTTTAACATTGGGGGGGGGTGAATACCACCATTCCCCATTGATGTTGCGACGGTGTGATATTCAGCTTAAAAGTTAAGACCACTTTAATGTAATGTTGTGACGGTATGATCTTCCAGAGTCTGAAACAGCGTCTGGGTAAGAGCAACATCCAGGCCCGTCTGGGCCGTCCCATCGCCTCTCTAATGAGAGGCGGAGTCAATATAGGAGGACGAGGAGGCATGAGGGGGCTCCGAGGAGGCCTGAGAGGACGCATCCGAGGAGGAGCCATGAGAGGAGCTCTCTCTCTAAGAGGTGAATACTATGCATCTCTGAGAGTCAGTGGTTGAAGTTTAATTTTTTTGCTTAACTCAATGAAATCGGTTCGGGCCACTACACCTACGTTTCACCGGTGAACCAACCGACATGTCCAAATATGGAGATCCGTGTTGTCATGAGTTAAATGCCCATATGGGCATGCCTTCTTTTGTGGCTACCCATAAAGGCATGCCAATGCAAACACTTTTGGGCCGTGTCTCATCATCTTTTCTGGACCGTGCTGTCATGAGCCTCCTTTAAAGCTGATATAAGCAATATGTCAAAATTGTAATGACCTTTTTTTAGCGTTCTACTCTGCTGGCTCAGTCCAAAAGTCATTCAAATCTTGACATATTATTGCTTATAGCAGCTTTAACAGTATGTTTTAACAGCGGGAGAGCATCTGCTAATCGCACGTCATCGCCCCCAAAAAGATGAATTATTTTTATCTTTTCGTTTACCCGTTCGCCTGCTATCGCCGGGTCCCATAGACAAATAATGCACTTCCGGAAAATTCGTCTTGCTGTCGCCCGCTGTTAAAACGTACTGTCAGTTTCACTACCAACGCCTCCATGATTATCGCTCGATTGGACCGGCTGCTACCACACGGGGGTTAATCAATGCAATTCACGCCACGGTGGAAAACCTCCGCCGTTTTCAAGGCAGTCGAGCAATATTCATGGAGGCATTGCTAGAGAAAGAACAGGCTCGGACGTCAGGTGCTCTGCAACACACTACAGTGCTACCGGGTGTTTCAATAACGAGTGAGGATGCACGCAAATCAATGACCCATCGTGTGTGCAAACTGCAATCGTAAGGTGGTCAGAACCAATACCAGTATTTACCAATACCATCACCAAAAAATCACTAATGTATGGAAAAACAAGCAGTGTTGGGGGGTTTTCCCTCTCGCAACGTTTCACGCATCAGGTCATGGTCTGAAAATCATTTTCCATCTTGTTTTTTGTTTTAACCCCTGGGTTATGGCTGAGTCATATAGTGACAGTGTGACATCGGAGGTCCACTGAACCTCCCTTAGCCAATGTTTGAGCAGCGATGAAACATTGGCTAAAGGAAGACCAGTTGTCCAACTTTGTGTGTGAGATGTAAACAAACGGTGCAAACATCGAACGCCATTAACAATAAAGAGACTATGACGTAATGAAGCACATTACCCTTCATTGTCAATGACGTTTACAAAACGAACTAAAGACAAACATTAAACCTGTACATAGGAGGAGCTAGCGCCCCTCAAAAATAACATCAGTTTTAACTAGAATATCTGTACATCGACACTATAGGATGCCAGATCAATAATGACCTGTCTACATAATATGCTATCCAAATGTACATGTTTTAGCCTTTGCATACGCAAGGCAGGGCAAGTGCTACGGGCTAAGGTGGAGTCTGAGGAGTTTTCAGACTAATCCTATGTTGTCCTTCTCCCTACAGGCAAGAGGCTGTCCACAGGTGTACAGATGATGCAGGGAGGTCGTGGGGGCCCTGGGCGTGGGGGTCCCGGGCGTGGGGGCATGCGTAGAGGCATGAGGGGACAGAGAGGAGGACTTGGTGGTCCCGGTCGTGGAGGACCCCTCAGAGGAGGAGGAGGAGGAGCAGGAGCAGGAGGAGGAGGAGGGAGAGGTGTGGGAGCCAGAGGTGAGAATGATGGAACTGCCAATTTTACACATGTCTGTCTTTTAAATCCTAACTGGCTGGAGTAACGTGTTCTTTCCATGCGCTACGTCCTACCGGGGAAACTGTCGGGATAATAAGTGGCCTGCTCACTCCTCATGCTGTTTGGGGCTCTCCCCAGGTTGGCAGACAGAGAGAGATTACAGTTTAGACAATTGGCATCGGTGATAAATGGGTTACAAAATCGTGGGATAAAACGTTTAAGTGAATGAGTGGTGCTCAACTTTTCATGTCGAGGACCCCCAAAATGATTTTGGTTGCAGACTGCCATCTCAAAAATATTTTGTTCAAGGGACCCCTGGAACAAAAAAAAGAATGGCAGACAAGTTCATAGTGTGGCACAAAGCGATGCGCTATGAGCTTGTAGATGTGCTATTTCCGAATAGCTAAAATGTAAAATGACACTGTTTTAATGGGTTAAAAGTTCTCAACGTGCGCTCCAGAGGCCCTTGAGGGGGTTCCAGGCGGTCCCAGGCTTAACGATAGACAGTATGTAACCAATTAGACCAGTGGTAACCAACCTTTTCAAGCCCAAGAGCCCATTTTATTCCCAATTGTAAGCCAAGATCTACCACTAAAACGTGTTAGAAAAAACACTTGTTTTTTTGCTATTTCTGACAGGCTCAATGCATGTGCACACATCCACACAAAGACTAAAGCTTAAATTAGAATAAATACTTATAGTAAGTTATATTATCAATGTCAAATAATATTAAGACAAATTAGAAATAATTAGTATTAGAAATATTTTGTTTCTCATTTCAATGAATATTCACATTGGCAGATGTTCAAATGACATAGGCATAACATGACCATATATATTTGCACAGATATGGTGACATACTCTCAGGGTCAGCCCACCTTTAATGAGACTGCTGTGACTGAACTTTATCTGCAAGCGTTTTGAAATCATATTTAGTGATTGCCAGTCTGAGGGTGTCATTAAGATGTGAGTCCGTCATACGAGTTCTATTTTCTAGATTCTAGATTTTATTATTTTCATTTGTGAAAAGGCCATTCTCTGCTCACAAGATACCAAAATTCCTTCTCTTTAGCTCTGACCTGCAGGTGACAGTCACTTACTAATCCAATAATCTCCATTTAAATATCTGAAGTTAATGCAAACACATCCTGCATTTTATCGGACAGCAGTTCAATGACAGTAGGCTCAGTAAAGAGGAAAGGAAAGCAGCTACTTGACTCATGCGTTGTACTTCAACAAGTTTTCATATTTCATATTTTTTGCTCTATGTGTGCATGTGTACATAATTCAAACTGTAGCGTTGATTATTGTCACGGACAGAAGTCATTCTTTCCCTTTGCATATGCCCTGGAGTGCACTCGCCTATTAGTTTGCATTGCAGACTGGTATATTCAGTATATTTTTCTCATTTTTATATTTTTGTTGTTGCTGCGCAGCAGTTGAGGAGAACGCAACTATGCATTCCTTTAAGCAACACAACTTCTGCAGCTGCATCCATATGTTTAGAATTTGCATCAATGATCAAATCCCAATAATAAAAAATATAACGACGAACAACGAAAACTGAAGTAGCAGCGGCGCTATCGGCTAGTAGTCCCAACTCTGTGTCTGCAGCCTGTCACGAGCCCGTAATGAACGCACGTTGTTCCGTATTTTAATGTCGGGTCGGAGAATAAATACAGTATGAATGACGGCGGGATTTATTTGACAACTCTGTCCTGCTTTCTTCACGAGAAGAGAAGAGCGCTCACAGCTGCTAATATGGTAGCAGCCCTGTGGCTGACCTGTCAGTTCTCTTTACGGCATGACGTAGTGTAGAATAGTTGAGATGTGAACCTGGGTCTGGGAAGCTCAGAGCTGCAGCCATTGGCTCATGATACGAGCACACGACCAATGGGACAGATCATTCAGTGTTGCTAAGATACCACCACCCCACCACACACGCACACACACCCTTGGACGATGGGGTCTATTCTCAAACTCAGAGCCACAGCGCTCTGCTCAAAATTAATTTGCATGTGACGAGCGGCACTGACATTATTCCAATGGGTCTGTCTGACGTTCCCGCGAGCTACCGGTAGATCGCGAACCCCCGGTTGGTTACCCCTGAATTAGACCCTTACAGGTCTTTAACTCTTAAGACTGTACTACACTGTACAGTACACAGTCAGAGATGCATTAGGTATTATGGCCCAAACAAAAAAAATCTTTCAAGCTTTTGTAGAAAGCCCCCCCCCCCCCCCCCCCCATTATTCTTCAGGTGAATATATTAATTCATGCAGATTATACCGATAAGGATAATGGGAAATAATTGCAACCAGGCGTTTGTCATATTATTTGTGACGGGTTTAGTAAGATGTCTGCTGTCTGGTCTTTTCATGTTGTGAATACCGTACGTCTGAAGCTCATAATTCCCGTTTTGTTTTCCGATTTTCAGGAGGTCGCGGAGGACTGCGAGGCGGGCGCGGCGGCTTCCCGGGCCGAGGCGGACGTGGTGGTCGCGGGCGGGGGGCGGCCCGCGGAGGAGTGGGCCGCCCGGTGGTGACCCGGGAGCAGCTGGACAATCAGCTGGACGCCTACATGTCCAAGACAAAGGGCCACCTGGACGCTGAGCTGGACGCGTACATGTCCCAGGCAGACCCCGATGCTATGGAGTAACCCCCACACCCCTATAAGCCCAGATCCCACAAGACAACGCCCCTCTCCACTTAGATGAAGCTCTGTCAAAGGGAAGCGGATAGTTTTTTAATTGTTTAAGGTACACGTCACCCATTTTCAGTCGTATCTTAATGTAATTGGTCCTCATTAATGCTCATCGGTCTCAGAGGAGGGCTGTGTGTGGACTGTTTCTGCCTACCTGTGACGGGTTTGGCCATTTCAAAATTAGATTTAAAACTATTCAATGAGTTCTAATTCAGCTTGCTACATCGCTACAAAGCCTGCTGTTTTTATTATCTTGGTATAACCATGTTTCTGAAGTGTCCACAGCCCACCAATGAGACACAGCGTGAGTAGATAGAAATGGTGCCATATTATTATTATTATTATTGGTATTTGTGTAGACCATCTATATGAAGATAAGGTTGAAAATGGGTGAAGTTCTCCTTTTAAAAGATGCACTCACACATAGTCACTACGCAAACCTGTCCAAAATAACAAAGGGATATTTAGGTGAACATTGTTGTGACGCCTGCTTCACAGTAGAGCCCGGCCGATGTACCAGTCTGGCCGATATATTGGCCATTACTTGATTATTTTTAAGACGCAGTATGTTCTGATTTGTAACTACTTTCAACTTGGGAGTCCCTATTTTGGCCATGTCTTTTTCAAAAATCTTTAACAAAAAAAAACTCATCTGTGACAATCGGCAAGATGCTACGTGTCGCAACTAAATTTGTCTTTTTTTTTTTTTTTTTTGGTTACAATTGCCACAAACTTAAAAACACTGTGAGTCCTCATGTGTCTTAGGATTGACCCATGTGAACCCAGCCATTTACAGTTTGCCAATCGCAAGTCAAGGACAATGGTTCTCAAAGTGGGGTCCCATGCCGAGCTAAAAAACAAAAGGCTGGCTGTCAAACTGGGAGTCATTGAAATGAAAGGAAGAAGTTTGAGAAACGCTGGTCTAGGACACTCCAATCTGTCAAAAAGCCAGGCACTAGTTCAGGTCAAATGACCCACATGGGTGGCTGATATGGGGACACATCAGGTTTGAAGTGTGAACAACAGAATTTTGGCTTTCAGCACATTGTTTTGTGCAGGAGCTCCCTACTCGACGCTGGTCTCGTTAAACTGTGATTGTGCAGCAGACATTGCATTCTTGAAGGACGCCGCGCTCCACAGGCCTTCAACTGACCAACTTTCTCCTCCCAAAAAGGCTCTTCCCATACAAGGCTGACGTTTATTTTTATAGGTTGAAATGGGAATGGTTTATGAAGATCCAAATGGTTTGTCAGATTGTTTTAATGCTCGGGCCGATGTGGCGGCACATTTCCATGTTTCACCTGTTTTAATCGAACGTGTCAAAAAGAAACCCTTTTTTTACCCATTTTTTCCGTTGCTGCGATTATGTTGGTGTCCGTTTTAACCATCCTGAAAACAACAGCCATGTAAATTATTTGTTTAAAAAAAAGATGTACCAATGTAGGTCATGGGAGTCTTTAATGATTTGTTTTTTTTCCTGTATTTAAATATTTTGAAATTCAAAGTCTAGGTCTCGGTAATGTTTGAACTTCCATATCTTCTACCTGTTTGCATTCTAAAGAAAATATTGATAGTGACATGTACTGAGAAAACTTCATGTTCCATGTAACTGTACCAAGTAAAATAGGTTTTAAAGAAAATGTGCAAGTGCTGGCATTTCTCCTTTTCTTACTGTGTACAATATAAGTGAAGATTGAAATGTATAAGGGGTCTAAATGGGTTAAAACGGGGGCATGTGATATGACCTTTTATGGAGTTGTGGGCACCACGTCACATGAAACGTGTGACTTCGGTACAAACCACTGTTGCAGAGAATTAGAGTGATAATTCAGTCTGACCTCACAGAGAAGATGGACATTACTAACGAAATCGACGGTGTCGTCGATGTTCCAGAGCTCCACAAATTACCAAAAACTACAGCACCCACTTCGAGAGCCAAACGGGGGTCCTCCAACCGGGAGAAAGTGGAGGTCTATAAGACGGACTACGACCGCCTGCTGTCGGAGAACGAGTCGCTGAAGGAGAGCAACGCCAAGCTCACCCAGATCATTCTGAAGAACAGCCAACTGGAAGAGGAGAATGGGGAGCTGATGGCACAAAGGCAGTGTTTGGCCCAGGAGCTGAGTTTTACCAGCAACACTACAGATGACATGGACTTCTGGACAAATGGCAAACGAGGGAAGATACCGGAGCTGGAGCAGCAGTCCCAACCGGGACACGGCACAGACGAACCAGACATCTGCAAGAACTGCAAACAGGAGCTGGTTACAGAAAAGCAGTCTTTTGCGGCGGAGAAAAGCTTTTCCTCATTAACCTTTGCTCCTGGCAGCAGCAGCAAAATGGATGAAGCAGACATCTTGAAGAGACCACTGGAAGAAGAGAAACATGACCTGTTTGCTCACTTGTTTTCTTATTTTCTAGTGCTCCTATTTGCCCTGAACGTTTCGTTTATTTGCTTATATCCTGATCAGGCCATTCAATTCATGGAGGATGTGATGGCCATCACAACGACCAAGTTCCAGGAGGTGAAACATTACTTCTTAAATATCTTGCAATAATAACAAATAATGGAGGCTGTGTGCCTGGAAAAGCGCACGCAAACTTCTATCTTGGAGAAAATGTCAGACAAGACACTCAATGTTGCGTCCGCAGACCACCCAGAGGTCCTTAACGGTCTATCTTTGTATTTGAGTGTACAAACAGTTTTGGGTCTGTAACAAGAGTCTACAAATGGAATGAGGGCACAGTAAAAAAACGAACAAATGTGATGAAATAAAATTAAAGCTAAAAAAAACAAGAATCCAAACGGCTGCTCAAAATGATACTTGCACACTTGCACAGTGTACATGGATAAGTGAAATAGAATGCTTTAAATATATTAACAGGTTTGTCATACTGAGCTGCCATTCAGCCTGTACTTCAACTTTATTTCTGTTATGTTTGCTTTTTTTTTTTTACATATGTATACGGTATTGTTTTGAGGGCCTCTTTTGCCCAGTTTTGTGTGTACCACATAGTGATGAGTTGATTGGCTGAGCACGGAATGTAATGTATGACAATAACAGCGCCCCTCACTTCACGAAAGTGTGATTTAAAAAAAGTATTGGCATGTTTTATCTGTCATTATTACTTGTGCAAGCAGAGCGTGCAATCAGGTTCCACAATTCTTGATGTAACTAAGGTACGTTTGGTGATCGGCTGGGTATGTATGTTTGTCGGGGTAAGAATGGTGGTCCCTTATTGGCTGTTGATGGTGACATAACTAAGGTACGTCTCAAGGTTGGTATAAGGTCAATAACGGGTCTAAAGTATTTGGAACAATAGTAGTTGTAATAGACGATGTTAGTAGCAGTACTTGCAAGCTCCAAGGTGTAAGTTTGCACCTCTACAGTGCATTTCTAGTTTTGAATGTGATAGTCTTTGTGGAACAGGTCCCAGCAACATTTCACCACTTATACCTCTGTGTATGTGACAAATAAATCCCTCTTGAACCTCTTGGCCACAGACCGACAGGGAGTAGGCTACCACTGCACATCAGCCAGGTAGAGTCAGCACAGTGTGTCACACAGCAGCGGCGGGACACGGCAGCAAAGGTAAAGAAAGCACTGGAGCAACAGATTATTACATTTTTGAGTGGTGCAACCACTCCAAGGTACAGCAATGTCCGTGTTAAGTGTGTGGCTATGTGTGTGGCTATGAGTACCAGTAGGGGCAAAAGTGCCGCTGTTGTGCCAGAAATGGAGAGATACTGTTGCCTAGTACTAATTACAGAGAGAGAGAGAGGCAGGGGGAGAGGAGTTGCACCACTCGGTTCACGCAGGTGTGATTTTTTTTTAAAGAACTCCAATCAGGATACAAGGCCATAATACCACAGAAAAGTTAATTTAAGTTAATTTAAGCATGATGTTTAGCAGTCTTGCAGCCTGGGGGAGTGCTCTGGTATAAATAATAGGCCTGTGTATAAGGAGACCAAAAGGGAATGGTAGTATTGAAACACAGGACCAGATCGAGCGGTGGATTCTGCACCATGGAAGATGGAGGGGAAGCAAGGGAGCAAAGGACCAGGGCGATCACACTCAGATGTGTTGCTAGAAATTAGTCGCCAGCAAAGCCATTGTTTTCCATGCATCATGTTTTTCAAGTGTGTAAAAAAACATGCATACCGGTAAGTAAGTATCGGAGTGGCGTAGAGCGTTTTTGAAACATCTGCAATGTAGCAACTTGTTTTAGTGTGTTCACCCCTAACTGACTGTATCTGCTAACCAGAACTACAGTATAAGTGCTTTGTCATCCGGATGGTAAACTTCCTTATCCATCCATCTTCAACAGCTTATCCGTAGTTGGGTCGCGGGGGCAACAGCTCCACCAGAGTGCTCCAGACTTCCCTCTCCAGAGTAACATTAGTGACTTCCTCCTGGGGGATTCCGAGACGTTCCAAGGCCAGTGAGTCGATGTGTTTCCTCCAACTGCGCTTTGGTCTGCCCCTGGGTCTCTTCCCAGTGGGACATGCGTCGAGGACCTCCCTAGGGAGGCGCCCGAGAGGCATCCTAACCAGATGCCCGAACCACCTCAGCTGGCTCCTTTCCAGGAGAAGGAACAGCGGTTCTACTCCGAGTCTCTCTCGTGTGACTGAACTTCTCACCCTATCTCTAAGGGAGATGCCAACCACACGTCGAAGAAAACTCATTTCGGCCGCTTGTATTCGCGACCTTATTCTTTCGGTCATCATGACCCACACTTATCCGAACCCTTCATATTCAAAGAGCTTTTTTGATTTGTGGCAGGGGTTGCCTTTTTTTTCTTTTTTTTATTAAGGGGTTTACACATTATTTTTGAGGGCCTATATAGAGGTTTAATGTTTGTTTTTAGTTCAATGTTTGTTTTAAAAACGCCATTGACAATGAAGGGACAATTTACGTCATCTTGTCCCTAACACAAACATTAAATGCCATTAACAAAGAGAATGTAATGTTTGTTTTGTCACCGTTTGTTTTACATCACCATTACATCATAGCAATTATTCATGAGTTATAGACTTTAATATATTAGCGCCCCTCACTTCACACAGGTTTGATTTTTTAAGATATAGTAGAGAAATGGGAAACGTAAGAGAGAGGAGATGTGGATTACATTATGACAAGGGTTGGATTAAACATAATTATCACAATTCTCCTGGTGGTTCAAATCATGACCATAAAACATGTAATTCTGTGAACTGGGACTTCCTGTTAGAAGTGGTTCCGACCATGGTCCACTGTCCATGGACCACTGACCGCTGCTGTATTTCAAACCCAGCAGCAGCGAGCTTTAGGACTCAGAGCAGCAGTCGTACGAGCAGTGGTGAGCACACCTCATGGCGTGCTCTGCTGCTTGCGCACAAGTAGGCCATACATGGACTACTTGTGTACAATGTGCAAGTTGGCAGCTCGACAGAGTGCATTTCTAGTTTGTTAAATTATTTTGGAATGGGTCTGATGTGGGTTAGTTATTATTTAGTTAGGTTCAGGTTTATTTGTCATATGTTTAAATACAGAGTATAACTAGAAATGCACTCTGTCGAGCTGCCAACTTGCGCATTGCACACAAGTAGGCCATATATGTGTGGCCTACTTGTGTGCAAGCAGAGCGTGCCACTCACCACTGCTCGTACGACTGCTGCTCTGAGTCCTAAAGCTCTCTGCTGCTGTCTAGGTTTGAAATACAGCAGTGGTCAGTGGCCCATGGACAGTGGACCATGGTCAGTGGACATATGCAGCCGATTACAGTACTTGCACACTCTGCTTGCAAAATTAATACGTTATAACATTTATTACATTTAATTAATTAAAGCGTAACTATTTAATCAAACCCGGCCTAAGCCGCCTAATAACCACGAGTCACATCTGCTTTTCATTCTGAATTAACCCGTGTGAGCCTGTGAGGACCCTAATGTAAAGTCTTAGTCAGTGCTTCTTCTAGTTTTATCCTTTTAGCAATCTTTGTATCACCTGACTGTACTTTCCTTTAGTAGCCTACTGTAACAATTCTGCAAACTTAACATTTTTCAATCAATAAATGTGGTCTGATCTAGATCCTGAGGAAGAAATACAGTCCGCAACACTGGTATGAAAAACTCAGCTCCACTGATTTATTGATTCAACGTTTTGATCACTAGGATCTTCTTCAGGAATAGTGTGACAGCCAGGGAATGGGTGTGCACCTTTATATAGGAAGGGGTACAAGTAACTGATTGGCTCTAATGATGGGTGGTGACTAATGCCATCTAAGCCCAAACCAATTATCCAATTTCCAATATCACAATAATAATAAACATGTTTAAATATACAAAAATTACAAACAAGGTACAGAATGTATACACAATATGCAATAATAATAATAATAATAATATAATAATAATACACAGACTAAATTCAGAATAGGAAACAAATAGATTGTCATGGATAACAGTAAATCTAAAGTCCCAAAGCTCCTTGTAAGGAAGCTGAGACCATTACTTTAATTTATTTTCGCAGATAAGTAAGCCTGAGACCGAGGCTAAGGGGCACTCCATCATCAGAGTCCAAATAGAGAGGAGAACATGTGAGATACAAAAAGTATATCAGGTGAGTACCTAAACATAATAAAGTATAGGGCCCACACTGTACTACTGCAAGAGTTAAAATCAAGTTTAAAACCATCAAATAAAAGGGGATAAGGGATAAATTCACCACACATGTACTGATCTAGATCCCGCCCTCAGCGCCCTGCCGTATCCGGCCCTCTAGATCCAGGCAGGATGTCAGCAACCTGCGAATTGTCCGTTTATTGGTCGGGGGCGCTGTCATGTCATTCCAACGTGACCCCGCCCTCCATTTTACAGTATATACGTTCTCGTGGTGCGCCATTCTTTCTCACTCTACACTACCTCCGCACTCAGACCTTAGAGTATATATACAATAGAGAAGACACCCAAGTTCTCCTCCCGTCCACTTGCATTGAGTTGCTCAGAAGCGCATGAGGCGAATCCACTCCTCCTTCCGGTTTAGGAGCCCTGTGCATTCTGGATTTTTGCCCTCAAACACATGAACGCGCGAGCGACCGGCAGAGTGGACGGAGCCTAGTGCGCGTTCATGTGTTTGAGGGCAAAACCTTACCAAACTGCAATACCTTCTTCGGCCACTATGTCCATTGCGCTTCAGGATTTCCTCTCGGTGTCTTCTCTATTGTATAATAACTCTATGACTCAGACGCCTGCGGTTCTCGGGACTCACTGGCTCAGGCTTCCTACAGGCCCCTGAAAACCTGGTGACGCGAGGTTAACTCAACTGGCCCCTCTGCATACGGAAGGTAAACGTATTATAATATTAACACAAATAGAATTAATTGTTTTACTACAATGCTCATTGCTCACAACGCGTCGCGAGCTTGTGCGTCTGCTATTATGGCTCAGCTAAGCTAACTCATGCTACACGCGGGTTAGCACGTGTTTCGTTGCATCCCCAGCGACCTTTAGCGGCTAACGTTTAGTTATCCGTTAGCTCAGCCTTTGGCTCAACCACACCAGTCTCGCCATGGTGTAATTAAAATTAAGTGATGTGTTGTTGCATGCTAGGTTTAGTAAACTACTTGTAAACTGTAACTTTCCATAGTATGATAAGTATGTGCCTGCCTAGAATATGACACTGTGTTGGGCTTGTGTCTGCTAAGCTAGTTTGCCCCTTTGCCCATGCCGGAGTAAAGTGGTGTTCATGATTTCTTTTTGTATAAAACCGTACTTGTGCATAAGTTATTGCGTTTGGTTCCTCGACTTGGTTGTGGCAACAGTTTAAAAAAAAATGGACAGATTTTCAGCCATAGGAAAATGCAAGCTTGTTGGGGCCCAGTCATGTGATGTAACGCTGCCCCTTGGTAGTTCTGTCTAGTGGTAATGTGTACAGTACTGTACACTATGCCAGTGTTATATTGAGTGGAGGTTCCTCTTCAGTGGGTACATTCCTTCTTTCATTGGCTATATAACTTCAGGTTTTGCTTTCACCACTGCACTGCCAGTTGCTGAATGGTGTCAATGAGGCCTGATACATTACAAGTTTAAATTTCAAGGACCTAGTTTAGTGTGCATTTAGGCCAGGCTCCCACATTGGTTCCACCATACCGACCTGGTGGTCCCTTATTGAGAACCATTGATGCGTTAATTTCTCATAGAATATACTATGTGAAAGTTTAAAGTGGTGTTCTGCAGTGTTTAGCCTCATTGTGGTATTTTGTTAAATGCGGGTTGTCTTTTTGTTTCACAGCTCGGGTGTCCACGGCTCAAGCTGCTAATCGACTACGTTACTAAAATGTCTGCAGTTGCTCCTGAGACTAGCGAGGTAAGTAATAATTAGACTATTGTTCGGAATTAAATTGTTTAATGTAATTTCTAGTGTCAGGATGCCAAACCATAATTTTGTGTAACGAGCTGATCAGAAATCTCAGTCTACTGACCTACATCTTGGTGCTCTAAATTCAAATGACTGCTCAGGGAAATCTTAATGATACTTTAGGGTGGTGCTTGAAGTTAAAAGATAAGAACCATTGGTTTAGGTTTGTAGGCCTACTTATCAGCACTGCATGGTATCTGCAGCCAGTTTGCCAATTCACATTGTTTAGACAGTACTTGGTTTAGACCAGTCATTAGTCCTACAACTACAACCTATCTCAAACCCTCACCCTAACCTCCCACAGGGCAGCACACCTAAACCTAACCTAACCCATGTCTAACCAATAACTAAGTATGCACCCCGTATCTGCATCCAGTTGCTTCATCATCTGGTATGTTCATAAGTCGGTGCTAGATAAACTCCACATCGCATCGTTGGTCTCCTTCCTCTGTGTTTGGAGTCCTGGTATATCTGTGGAAACAGGGTTAAGAAAGAGCCCATTTGGCATTTCTTCTGCTTTTAGCCTTATTGTGGCTTACTTTATTCTTAAAATGTTACGTTCGCAGGATATCGGGGTTTGGTGTCCTTGCTGTTTTCATCCCCTGAAGATTGATACAATTGGCTAAAGCCGCTGGGACAAACTGGTTAGTATGTATTGAAGACTGTGGAATGAGAATTAAAATCGGTGTCTGTGTTTATGTTTCTGATTGTTCCATTAGGGCTGCTAGCCTGCTACAGTTAAATTGCTGTTGCCAAATGACAATCCACAAGCTCTCTATGTAGGTCTGCTTCATCTGTCATGTATATATTTAAACCACACTTCACAATTATTAATTTAATCACAAGTAATGACTACACTACACTGATGCTAAGAAATTAATATTTGTAGCCCTTTGGTCGATGTCTATTTGACCTGTGTAGAATGCACAGCACCAGCTGAGGTCTTGACTGGGTGGGCCTACAGCATGTGCAGTGCACAGAATAATCCATTCTCTTGCAACCCACTGCTGTGCTGTTCTCCTCAGCAGTGTTACTTATGAGACTGGACAATCCACCAATCAATAGAATCATAATGAACCTAAAGGCTATGCTTTGTCTGCTCACTTGTTTCATCACTTCAATTTCACTTTTACTCTACACTGTACAGTTCCTGAAATTCTTGCACCCAATGAACCCCATGGTTCCTTGAGCTGGTTCAGGGTGTCCCCAGCAAAATTAGTTTTAAACTCTTATGTCTGCTAGAATATATAATAAAGGAAAATTTGCTAAATGTGTGGCAAATCTGCCAAAAGAAATGCTTACCACTAGCTTTCTTCACAAATGTGTTCATAGATGTCTATTGCATATAAATTTGTTCCAACCCTGTGGCTGCTGAAAGTTGGGGTATCAACATTTTCCAAATGTCATTATTCTAAGTAGCATGTGACCTGTCAAACTAGGGTTTTCATGATTCTGAATCCATTGCAAGCATTGGTTTTGCACGAAAAACACGCCGAATTTAGCCCAACTAGTGGTAAGCATTTACTCACAGATTTGCCACACATTTCACTAACTTTCTCTAATGGGACCATGCCACATCTACAAGCTCAAAAACCATCTTAACCTAGTTCATAGTGAGTTTCTGAAATCTTTGAACAACCTTTAAAAAAATATTAACACCTTACCTCTTTTGTTATAGGGGTCTCTGGCACCAAGGTTTCACAGATGAGGGTCTCGTGAGCTGCACATCAATATGGGCGTCCTTGACCTGAAAATGGTAGAGAACCCCCCCTGCCTCAGAGCAAACTGCAGTGGTAAGTTGAAGCATAAAGTACATACCTACCATACACACTACAGCCTGACCCATGGCAGATATTTAAAAAATTAGAAAAATGAATTAATTTTTTCATTAAAGTAAAATGATAGGTGAAGTATGGGTTGGGCTCAAGGATGCACATGTCATGATGATTGGCTAAATATGTTCAACTGCTCTGAAGTGTGAATGAGAAGTGGCCTGTCTGAACAAAGTCTTCCTGCATCGTAAAGTTATGTACGAATGTAGTCTTCATGTCACCTAATGTCCTCTGATGCTTGTCCCTACAGGAGAACGTCATGATGCCATTCATGTTAAGGTAATCTTAAGTCCATGCTATTACCACTGTACATGACTTATTACATGCTCTGCATGTACAGTTGTTGAGGTCTATCCCGTCAGCCCCTTTCATTGTGGGGTCTCGGCGTTGGAAATGCCTCAAAGAGAGAACCTGTGGTATTGCTTTACCCTCATGGTCACTGCCATTGTCCTTGTGGGATATCACTACAGAACAAATCTTAACCCCATAATATGAAAATGGCAGACAATACTGAAGTTTGTGCTGTATAGTAGTGGGGTGTGAACGTTGTCTCATCCCGTTTCGTCAAATGTGGTTTTAGGTCGTTCAAGATCATGCAGGTGTGGGTGCTGAAGCAGAGCTGGTGAGTGATGTTCATATAGTCTACTGTACCTACTGGTGTAAGGAAAGTAGTCTTGCTAAATACAATACTAATGTCTGAATGATATCAAGTGTTAAATTGAAATACAAATTTGTTTAATATACGAAGCGAGGCTATAGAGTCACACCTGGACAGTCCCCGTTGTCCTGGTGTGCTAGAGTGCTCGTAGAGAAAAGCTCTTTGTTTATTCATTGGCTGACCGTATTTCATGTTTCAGTCAATCACCAACTCAGAGACATTTTATTTGCATAACATGTTAATATTTCATCTATAGCTTTGATTCCTTATCTAATGCTGTTATCCTGTGTTTTCTCAGGCCATCTGGCTGCTGTGCACGGGAGCAAGAGAAGCTGCTTTCAGGAACATCAAGACCATCGCCGAGTGTCTGGCTGATGAGCTGATCAATGCAGCCAAGGTACCTTTATTTAATAGGAATAGTTTAGTGTGACATGCTCTAGCATATTACCATGCATGTGTAAAATGTGTCCTCTCAGTCAGAATATAGTTTATATTGGTAGTACCTGAGATGGAGCCAATTTTCTATCTTGCGACACTTATTATTATTTTTGGGTGTGGGGGACTAATGCATGTCAAACTGGGCATCCTTGAAATGAAAAGGAACCGCTGGTACAATAGTATTGTACAGGCTCATAGCCTCACACTGCATGGTATCTGCTGTATGCACCCCGTATCTGCAGCCAGTTGCTTCATCATCTGGTCTGTTCATAAGTCGGTGCTAGATAAACTCTACATCGCATCGTTGGTCTCCTTACCTCTGCAGTGTCTGGAGTCCTGGTATATCTGTGGAAACAGGGTTAACAGCCCATTGGAATTACCAGTAGACTTTTCTTTAACATTCATACTTAAAACATTTTATTTTCCTGTTTCAGACACTTCACAGCCAAAGACGGGCTCTCCACAGCCATTGAATGTAAGTAATGTGCCATAGCATCTGTCCAGAGTTTGGTGCCTGTAAAAGTTCAGTTGAGTGTTTTGGTCAAATATACCAAGGCTTTCAAGAGACTTGATTCTTGACTAGCTGTGGAATTGACCATAAAGTAACCCCAGTGGCGTCACCCCAGCATCAGCTGGCGTGACCTGTTGGGAACATTTTCAGTCTACCATGTCATATGAAGATTAATTTAAGAAGGACCAGCTTGCCTATTTTCAACCTACTGTATTTTCATAGAGTTGAGTACAGAAATGGTGCCATCTTCTTTGCAGTTCAGAAACCTGCCTAGTGCCTACCGGTGATATCGGTAGGCAGGTTTGATCATTTATACATTTCAAACGAATACAAGAACAATGGCTTCCATTTCAACATGCTAACTCCAGGAGCTGAGGCTGTAGTTTCTATTGGTTTAGATTAGAATGATGTCATTGGCAGGATTTAACATTAATGAGGATCAAGAAGGTTGAATGGTGCCCTTAAGTATTTCATATTTATAAAATCCACACACTCCCCACTTTGAACCTGGCCTCACTAGTTCAGACATGTCCAACATGACGTGAGCTTAAGAAAGAGCACATTGGAATGATACTTTTCCAATTAAATATTCAGGCAAATAAACTATGTTAAATGTTCTTGTTTCAGACTCACTGCCCAGCCTGAGATTGTTTTGATGGGCTCTCTCCAGAGTCACTGAATGTAAGTAATGTGCTGTACTATCGGTCCTTTTTTCTAAGCATTGAGAGTATAGAAATTTCTTAAATTCTACATACTCTGTATGTACAGTTGTTGCTGTTGAGGTCTATCCCGTCAGCCTCTTTCATTGTGGGGTCTCGGCGTTGGAAATGCCTCAAAGAGAGAACCTGTGGTATTGCTTTACCCTCATGGTCACTGCCATTGTCCTTGTGGGATATCACTGCAGAACAAATATTTATATTATATTTATAAAATCCACACACACACTCCCCACTTTGAACCTGGCCTCACTAGTTCAGACATGTCCAACATGAAGTGATCTTCTAAATCCGCTTTTGTTTTTGCTGTGTGGTGGCAGTCATGAAATAAAATAAGGCACTGATTTATGATTGATTGTGGAGATAAAATGTGTATCTGACTTGTGCTTAATGTTTTTTTTTCTTTTCTTAAGGAGTGTATCAGGTGTGAGCTGATTGCCTGCCAGGGACATGAGTATCATGACAAGACAGTTAAAGGTAAGCAGTAATGTATATTGCAGTGGTCCTTGAGGGGATTCCAGGTGATCCCAGCAAAACTAGTTTAGCCTATCAACTATTTAAAAATGCCTGATCTACAAGCTCGTAGGTCTTTATATATATATATGGTCCTTGGTCACCTTTGTGGATCACTTTCAAAGGGAGTCAGTCATTTTGTGGGCTGATTCTTTACGCAGTGGTCCTACAACAGCAGCCTCTGTAGAACATCTACAGGCATGTCCTAATGGCAGTCGATATCTATTGAGGCAACACTAAATATTGTTTAAAACAACAACGGCTTCCATTTCAACATTCTAACTCCAGGAGCTGAGGCTGTAGTTTCTATTGGTTTAGATTAGAATCATGTCATTGGCAGGATTTAACATTAATGAGGATCAAGAAGGTTGAATGGTGCCCTTAAGTATTTCATATTTATAAAATCCACACACTCCCCACTTTGAACCTGGCCTCACTAGTTCAGACATGTCCAACATGACGTGAGCTTAAGAAAGAGCACATTGGAATGATACTTTTCCAATGAAATATTCACGCAAATAAACGATGTTAAATGTTCTTGTTTCAGACACACTGCCCAGCCTGAGATTGTTTTGATGGGCTCTCTCCAGAGTCACTGAATGTAAGTAATGTGCTGTACTATCTGTCCTTTTTTCTAAGCATTGAGAGTATAGTAATTTCTTAAATTCTACATACTCTGTATGTACAGTTGTTGCTGTTGAGGTCTATCCCGTCAGCCTCTTTCATTGTGGGGTCTCGGCGTTGGAAATGCCTCAAAGAGAGAACCTGTGGTATTGCTTTACCCTCATGGTCACTGCCATTGTCCTTGTGGGATATCACTACAGAACAAATCTTTGACTGTAAAGTAATGGTCTTATCTTAATGTAACTAAGTGTGCAGAACACTCATTCTCATCCTGCTGGGTCAAATGTTGTAGTTTTAGGTCCTGCTTACAACCACAAGATCATGGTGCTGAGAGTAACTACTGGTGAGTCATGTTCCATTTGTAGCAATGCTGGTGCAAGTAAATGTAAGCTTTTAGATGACAAATGATACATTTTCTTCTTCAACGTGTTGCTTCATGTAAAATTTGTAAATGGTCAAAACTGTATTTTAGTAGTACCTGAGATGAGCCAATCTCAGCCTTTCCTTACCATGGAGCCTTGCTTGGAGAATCCTAAATTGAATCTTCAGGTCAGATTCTGTCGGGCAGTTCATGACCTTTGACAATCTATGTCTATAGAAGAATGCAGTTGCAGTTAACGCTTATATGCTTTTATTTAGAGGATCTACCTTACACTTTATTAGGATTTTGCCAATTCACAATGTTTAGACAGTACTTGGTTTAGACCAGTCATTAGTCCTACAGCTACAACATATCTCATACCCTCACCTCCCACAGGGCAGCACACCTAAACCTAACCTTAACCAATTACTAGTCTAAACTAAGTATGCACCCCGTATCTGCATCCAGTTGCTTCATCATCTGGTATGTTCATAAGTCGGTGCTAGATAAACTCCACATCGCATCGTTGGTCTCCTTACCTCTGCAGTGTCTGGAGTCCTGGTATATCTGTGGAAACAGGGTTAACAGCCCATTGGAATTACCAGTAGACTTTTCTTTAACATTCATACTTAAAACATTTTATTTTCCTGTTTCAGACACTTCACAGCCAAAGACGGGCTCTCCACAGCCATTGAATGTAAGTAATGTGCCATAGCATCTGTCCAGAGTTTGGTGCCTGTAAAAGTTCAGTTGAGTGTTTTGGTCAAATATACCAAGGCTTTCAAGAGTCTTGCTTCTTGACTAGCTGTGGAATTGACCATAGAGTAACCCCAGTGGGGTCACCCCAGCTGATGCTGGGCTGACCTGTTGGGAACATTTTCAGTCTACCATGTCATATGAAGATTAATTTAGGAAGGACCAGCTCGCCTATTTTCAACCTACTGTATCTTCATACAGTTGAGTACAGAAAGGGTGCAATCTTAGAATGACCAGTTCAGAAACCAGCCTAGTGCCTACCAGTGATATCGGTAGGCAGGTTTGATCATTTATACATTTCAAACAATCGTTTCCATTTCAACATGCTAACTCCCGGAGCTGAGGCTGTAGTTTCAATTGGTTTAGATTAGAATGATGTCATTGGCAGGATTTAACATTAGTGAGGATCAAGAAGGTTGAATGGTGCCCTTAAATATTCAATATTTATAAAATCCACACACTCCCCACTTTGAACCTGGCCTCACTAGTTCAGACATGTCCAACATGAAGTGAGCTTCTATGTCCGCTTTTGTTTTTGCTGTGTGGTGGCAGTCATGAAAAAAAATAAGGCACTGATTTATGATTGATTGTGGAGATAAAATGTGTATGAGTGTATCTGACTTGTGCTTAATGTATTTTTTCTTTTCTTAAGGAGTGTATCAGGTGTGAGCTGATTGCCTGCCAGGGACATGAGTATCATGACAAGACAAGAGTTAAAGGTAAGCAGTAATGTATATTGCAGTGGTCCTTGAGGGGATTCCAGGTGATCCCAGCAAAACTAGTTTAGCCTATAATCAACTATTTAAAAATGGCTGATCTACAAGCTCGTAGGTCTTTATATATATATGGTCCTTGGTCACCTTTGTGGATCACTTTCAAAGGGAGTCAGTCATTTTGTGGGCTGATTCTTTACGCAGTGGTCCTACAACAGCAGCCTCTGTAGAACATCTACAGGCATGTCCTAATGGCAGTCGATATCTATTGAGGCAACACTAAATATTGTTTAAAACTTATTTTAGTTTAAGCTTTGTGTTATGGTAATGATTGCTTGTATTGTGAAGCCTGTTTCTCCACCTCATTAATAAACGGACAATATGTATTCAGTTGTGTTGCCAATTTCATCCGAACACGAGAACACATTTATCATCCAATTTCATGTTGCACCAGTTCCACTTTGGTCCATTTTCTTGTTGCATCGCTTCCAATTTAACTTTGTTAAAAAATGTATTTTCTGTTTGCTAAAGAGGTGGGGAAGACCTCTTATCAAGAATCTCACACTCCCTTTAAACTAAACTTTTTACTTCCAACAGCTCCTGTAATGAAGCACCATTGGAGGAGGATGAAGATTGACTCCAGTTCGACCTTTGACCTTGAGAGTGTTTAATGGAGGATTTTATGACATTTATACTGTAGTTGTATGCATGTCAACACCATTTTCACAAATGTGAGAAGCAACACATTGATTTTGTATTTATGTATAATTTGATGCCAATACTTTGGTACTTTATCTTAATAAAAATACATTAAAAAAAGCCTTACTTGTAACAGTATTTCTCCTTTTTAGTATTTTTTTTCAGAAACTTGTAAGGATTTAGAATGCATTTGTAGACTGGTCTCTGCATTATGACTACCGGTAAGTGCATTTATGAAAAGTTGAAATATGGAGATTGGAGGTACAACATGTGACCAATGCCAATATCTTCCCATAAAATGTAGACTGGAACTTCACACACAACGGCATGCTGTAGTTTCATAAAACGTGGATAAGCTTCATAATTCAGTGTTTCAACTATAAATTACTGCAGATGCTCATCATGCACTCCACATACAATGAAGTCAAGAAGACCACATGACATGTTATCCTTTTGGCCACTAGAGGCCAGTGTCACTTGTAAATTCAGTTTGGTTACAGCAGTAAACAAATGGGCCTACTGTAAGTACTCAAGTAAAAATGTACTCATCAATGGGCTACTTTATTACTTCTACTCCATTACATCTCGGAGGCAAATATTGTAGGCTACTTTTTACTATTTGTAAACTAGTCACTTTGTAGACTTAATAGATTTTATTTTACTTTTTACATTCACACCAGCATGGAGTACATAGCTCAATGGATTCTCAAACGTTTCATGTCTAGGACTCTAAAAGAATGTATTTGACTGCAGACCCCATCTGAAATTATTTTGTACCATCAACCCCCTACAAGCTTTATAGTAGGAGAGGCCAGAGGCTTCACCAGCAGTCCAGTACCAGAGTGACATGATTTTGTAGCCTGCTTTTTTTTTTTAGACCCTTATGGTGTCTTGTAATTACTTGTTCTTGTTGCCCGAGTCAACTAATGTCCCATGGGATATATATTTTCTATTTATTTTGTGCAGTTCAGGGTCAGTCTCAGGTGAGATGTGGCCGTTTGGAGTGTTAATTACTTTGAGAATGTGATCAATTAGAGATTGGGGTGGGATCATGGGAAATGTGGGAGTGAGTCTGGGTAAAGTGCCGGATATATATTTGAACCTTTCTTACATCTGAGCTATACAATGGAGATAACGGAACCATTTTAACACTGAAAAATTTATATTTTTCATTTCCTGAAAAATGAACATTTTGGATTTATGAGGTTTCCTCCAGACAGCAGAGATATAGTAATGGCCTATGTCAAAGTATGATTTTCATAAAAATGTATTGTCAAACCATAAATGACATGGATCTACCACTTATGTATCCTGAAGAGAGTTGAGACAAGAACCATGTCCATACTGACAATTTATCCTGACCCCTCCCCAAGTCTCATCTGTCCTGACCCTTTATCCATAATTTATAAATTATGGATTGATTGATTGTTGATTGAACAGTTTGCAGAATTCTAGTTCAAGGATAGTAGCCTACAGGTCAATACAAAATCTGCTAAGAGATAAAAACCAGAAAATTACTAAGACTTGTTTACATAAGGGTCCTCCATTTTCAATCCATCAGAACATTTCAAGAAATAAGTACAAATATACACTATGCAAAAAAAGAAATCATCATATCCACAATAAAAATAAAATGTGTACAGTAAAGAAATATAGGGGGGGGGGGGGGGGGGGGCACTTCGAATTGCAGCCGCCTTTAAGTGCTCTTTGAGAGCGGTTTTGAAGGAGTCTAGGGCTTTGCATTTCTTAACGGCTGTTCTGTTGGTATAGCGTTCCAGGAAACAAATGAAAACGGGCACTACAAGAGCTTGTTGCACTTGCACCTGGCAATTATAGTCATTCTTGTTTGTTTGTTTTTGAGCGGTGCTAAGCACTCACAATAAAGGGCTTTGTGTGTGGGTCTGTCTGTGTGCATGCGTTTGGTCCGACGAAGTACTCCTATAGGCATTGAGTCTATAATACACTACCCAAAACCCAACCCTAAACCTAACATCACAGGAAGCCACAGGTTATTTTTAACCTGCCACGGGTTAGTTGTAACCTGCCACGCATATCGGGAGCCATGGGTTGCCACAGGTTAGTTTTAATCTGCTGCGTATATCGGGAGCCACAGGTGAGTTTTAACCCGCAGCACGGGTTAGTTGTCACCAGCAGCGCATGTCGGGAGCGACGGTGTTGTACCTGTCGGACTGTTAATTAGTAGACTATGTCTAACAAATGTATGCACCCCGGTCTGTCTAGGTTTTTTTTTAGCACGGAATGGTTTGTAGCATGACCTATTGACCCCTGCAGATCATTGGGGTCATTCACACTGAGCAGACAGCTAATTGGGGTCACATTGGGATCACACATACACACACTGCGCTGCTCAGTTCACACAAGTGTATTTTTTTTTTTTCAACCGGGGCCGCCCGCCCGCTTTACCCGGCCTCGTCCCTTACCGTTTGGAACCCCCCTACCCCCCCCCCCCCCCGCCTGTGGCCCGAAACCGGACGTTCCTTGCCCCATTTTTCTAGATTTGACTGGTCTCTCAATTTTATATATATATATATATATATATATATATATATATATATATATATATATATATATATATATAATATATATATATATAGTTCTTACTCCAAAATGTAGGCTACAAGTTACACTCGAGTAGGCCTAAATGTATGTTGGTTACAGTTTACACTGCTGCCGTTTAGCTCCAAAATGATGTCCCGTCATTTTGTGCCGGCCCCCACCCACCAACCCGCTCCTCCAGACACAGACTGTAGTGTGTAGTACTAGTAGTCTATCTACAGTACACCTTCATAGGGGCGCGTCCCCGACACACGCGCGCGCACGCACACACGCCGAGTGTCTAATAACCCGTACTGTCTGCGCCCCCCCCCCCACACACACACACACACCGGGGGAGGGGGGGGGGTCCGATCCGATGAACGCACGCACGCGCGGGCGGGCGCCGTGGCCCCACTCCACCAATCAGCGCCTTTGTGTTGCCCGCTGCACGGTGCCGTGCGGGGACAGAGCAGCACAGCGGACCGAACCCCCAGTATAAGCAGCACTACACTGCGTGCACAGCACAGCGGACGCACGGTGAAGCCGGAGCCCGGAGCGGAGCGCACCGCGGGGGAAAGGCGAGACAGGTGAGTCCCGGGGATCAGACAGCGACCGGCGAGGCCTTTTATAGCGGAGTGGGTGAGCTGATCTGAGCGGCGTACCGTAGCCTTCAGTTCAGGGGCTGCTCTGTGTGGGAGTGTGGGCTGACTGGGGGAGACGTTTGTCGGCTTTTAGTTTGCTGATCCACCCGCTGATGAACACTCCAGACTTTAGTCAGTCAGTCAACCCGTCCGGAACCGAGTTGGCGCTGTGTTTGAACCGCTCTTTTCCCTCTACACCAAATGTCTTCGCCCCCAAAATATAACCGATATACAGCTTGTATCGGCTTATTTTTGGGCTATTATGACCCCCCCCACCCCCGAAATAAGAATGCTGGGGTTCAAGTGGTTATTGCCAAACAATAGAATAGACCCTCTCTGGTCACAAGTGATTTGGTAAAGAAAAGCAGCCATCGGTAGATAGCTGCCTTCCCGTTCCATTCCATCCGTCCGTGCATGAACCCAAGCTTCACTCTCCATTTATCATAATCATAAAAAGGTCTCGAGTGTGATGATTGGAAGTGAACGGTGCGGGAGTTGTTGTTGCTTTTTATTGCGGGTGTGTATAGCGGCGCCGCCGGCGCGTCTTGTGCTTATTGTCGGCGTGGATGTTTTTGGTTAACGGCGTGTGTGTGTGTGGAAACATTGTAGCGATGTATGTGCCTAAAAAATCCGCGTTTTCATTGTTTCATCCGGTTGTCTCTAGAGAGGCTCTGCCGAGACCCAGACATCGCACACACGCACACGCACACTCACTGCGTGCGTGCGCGCGCAATACATAATGCCAGACTTTGCCAGTATATTGCAAACGTTTGGCAGATCGTTTATTATTATGTTTTATCATTTTTATAAGATATTCTGGTGTGAACATATTTGCTGAGCTTTAATGTAGATTACCTATATTTATTTATTTTGCTTTTGTTTCTCTGGATGTAAGGGATTGAGGGAAATAATTTGGGGTTATACTAGTGCATAGCCCTGGGGGATTCCTTGTCAACTATAGTTGTGTGTGTGTGTGTGTGTGTGTGTGTGTGTGTGTGTGTGCTCGCAGAGCAATTAGAAAAAAAGAGGAAAAAATGTGAAAATGCATCAGCCATTTACGTAAGACAGGACTGACTCTCTCTCTCTCAACTTGTACTGTAAATGGCTGCCCACACACACACACACACACACACACACACACACACACACACACACACACACACACACACACACACACACACACACAAGCTTTCTAGCGGGGAGTAGATTTGCTGATAATGGATTTGTGGATGTCTGCGTTGATTTTTTTTTTACTGCCTCATTATTGCTGGTTGCCTGCTGCAAACAGACAGACATGCATAGATCATTTATCATGCATTTAGCATGCATTACTATCACTTCATAGACCCAGCCAGACCAAAACCAAATACTTACTTGAGTTGTTGTTATTATTCATAGTAGTACTAGTAGTGGTAGTATAGTAGTTCTGAATATTCACATTCAAGTGTTTCTATCTGGTTTCATGAATGACTTTGTATAGGCATAGTAACAGTTCGAACAGAATTGGATCTAGAAACACACAGAATTTCTGCACTTTAATGAAGAACCACTATATAATATTGAAGGAGCACTTCACACATTTTCAACCTTATCTTCATAGAATTGGTCCTCACTAATGCTCATTAATAAAATTGCACCATTTCTATCTGTGTGTTGTTCAGAAACTTGCCTATAGTGCCTACCATCACATCATCGATGGGGATTCCAAGCCAATTTAAACTACAGCCTTTCTGTTCCTGGAAAGCAAGCATGCTGAAGTGTTCTGGATTTGTAATTTGAAATCTTGTTTGAAATGACTAAACGTGCCTACCAAATGATGTCATTGGTTCTGAACTCCTGCGAGACACAGAGTGAGTAGACCGCATATGGTTCCGCCATATTATAATGAGCATTCGTGAGGACCAATTATACGAAGATAAGGTTGAAAATGGGTTAAGTGCTTTTTTTTAACCCATTCTGACCTGAGATCAGATTCATACAAGGTTTCCACTGGACACACACTGGTCTGATGAACCCATTCTGACCTGAGATCAGATTCTAAAAATGTCAGTCGTTCTTCGAATTTTTCAAAAATAGCAGACCTACAAGCTCGTATCGCGCCACTCGGTGGCGCGATATGAGCTTGTAGATCTGCTATTTTTCAATAGGTAAAGCATAACATGATGCTAACACCAAAATGGGTGCCCGGTCAGAATGGGTTAAAGAAGTCCTAGCATGATTGACAGCACAGCAGTGTTGTGCTAGCGTTTAAATCCCACATGCTATTGCAGGGGCTTTTTGTATTATCCTTTTAGCATAACCTTTGGCTGTAGGACCACAAAAATAGCTGCAAAGTGCAGCTCTTTTTTATGTTATCCTTTTAGCCTTAACATCTGACTGTACCCGGCAACAGCAACAACACTTACACAATTATCTTCATGGCAAAAATGCAGGACAACAGTGTCAAATACATTGAAAACAAATCTAGACATGGCATAGTTTAGTGCCTTAATGGCATTAGGAATGAAGGATTTTTTTAAAGATGTTAACTTTTGATACTTTGTACCGTCTACCAGAGGGAAGTAGTTCGAACTCCCTGCAGAGTGGATGAGAGGGGTCATTTGCTATCTTGACAGCTTTTTTTCTAAGAACTTCCTTGTAGATACAACTTAATTGTTTCTGTCTCTTCCCAATGATTTTAGAGGCTAGGTTCACTATTTGCTGCAGTTTGCTTCTTTCTTTTACATTAAGATTGCCATATACCACATTGCCAAATTTGCCACGTTAAAAGTCAAGATTTCCTCAGTTTCTTATAGACTGTTTCCATGATATGCTTGCTCACTCTAAAGGAGTTGAGCTTGCGTAAAGGTGGAGGCGTATATACAGAGCCAATGGACAAATGTATTAACCCATTTAGATAGTTTTCTGAAAAACCCATGTCAGTCTTTCTCAAACTATTTCACTCCCAAAAATATATGTAATTGGCCACCGACCCCCATCTGAAAATATGTAGTTCCAGGGACCTCCCCAGAAGCAAAGACTTGAGTTAAAACGTTCACTGTGAATACATTCAAAGATTTGCGCCACATTTTCACGATTTTTCTAAAATAGCTAAAGTATAACATGCTTAAAACACCAAAAGGGGTTCCTGCCCAGAATGGGTTAAATATTGAGCGTTGAAGTGGTTAAACATGAATCCAACACTTGAATACAAAAGATAACGAAACATACAAAACATCAACTTACACAACACTGATGACAGTGCTGCCAAAAATGTCTATGAAGCTATGAAAGAAATTAATTTATATACAATATGTAGTGGTGTGTGTGTGTGTGTGTGTGTGTGTGTGTGTGTGTGTGTGTGTGTCCTTGGCCTGAAATACATTTAAGTCACCGTAGTTATAGGTGTCATATTAAAGTGCGAGTAGAGTAGATGTGTGTATTTCACTGTTATGGTTATCATTTTCAAAGTGTAGTCAGTGGAAAACTGTTGCATAATCACATAAATGGCTGTGTGTCATTTGAAATGAAGAGAGAAGTGCTATTTGGTATTTGTTTGTGTTTGTGTTTGATAGGAAATGGAGAAGTAGGCCTATGTTAATGTGTAATTAGCTCTCAATTAGAAAGATTAATTTGAGAGTCCACCCAAGTAGTGGGGGTGGTGGGTGTGTACCTGAACGCACGCTGCTAATTGATTTACATGACATTAATTTAATTGACATTCATTAATTTGTGTAGAATTCAGAAATAAACAATTGGTTGAGCTCTCATAATGGGACTCAAATCAAAGATGCAACGAGGAAACATATTCACAGTTTTAGTAGTCTCGTGCTCCTCCCACATTGTTCAAAAGCTTCCGTCATACAGTCTGGGGCAACGGGAGCTTTGACAATGATCTGGGGATAAATCGGATGTGACGCCTCCACCCTGCTTCCTTTTCGTCTTTTTGCAGTGGCACAAATGTGTCCTAATAAAAATAATCAAAGCCTAAATATCGCTGGAATATCAGGAATGGAAATTCTAAAATAAAATGTAAAGATATTTTAAAATGTATTTTCGTAACGGAAAACGGCTTCCTTTCTTGGCTTTTCGGAGTTGTAGTTCCAAACTATATGTTGCATTCTGAGATTGTGGAATAGTTTTCTGGTTACGTGACAATCAAGTTCTATTAGCACCATTCTACAGCACTGGTTGCTTGACAATTACCTGAAAATATATCGAAACCGGAATTTCAAACCTCTGACCGACTTAACTAATTTACTGCCACCCACAATTCACACACACACACACACACACACACACACACACACACACACACACACACACACACACACACACACACACACACACACACACACACACACACACACACAGCTTCTGCCATCAGCGTTCACTTCTAGACGCAACAGTATGTAGCATTCAGAGATTATGGAATCTGGCTTGAGGGCGGCAGTGGCTCAGGGGTAGAGTGGCCGGATATGGGAACCGTAAGGTTCCCAGTTCGATCCTGGGCTCCCCAGAGTTAGTGTTGAAGTGTCCTTGAGCAAGACTCTGAACCCCTAATGCACCCAATGTGCAGGTCGGTGGCTTACATGGTTTCCTCCGCCATTGGTGTATGAATGTATGTGTGTGTGTGTGAATAGGTGAATGTAATGCACAATATATGCAAAGCGTTTTGGATAAAAGCTCTATATAAATGCACCATTTACCGTGTGTGTGTGTGTGTGTGTGTGTGTGTGTGTGTCAGACTGCATGAATGGCTCCCTGTGAAGTTTAATTACAGACACCCTCCCCCCTCAAACATTTCACAGACATCAGAGGAGGAAGCATGTAGCAGGAACGCATGTGAGCGCAACGTGATTGGCAGGGTGACATCACATGACAATCAGCCTTGAAATCTGATTGGTTGGCTGCCCGGTACAGTGATCCATCTGGATGGATGGATACTTTATTAATCCCGAAGGAAATTTGTTTTGTTCACCTCCAGTGCAATACTTTTTTTGAAAGATATTTTTGGGGCTTTTCTGCCTTTATTGATAGGATGTAGTGGAGAGAGACAGGAAACATGGAAAGATAGACTGGGAATGACACGCAGCAAAGGTCATCGGGACTCGAACCTGTGACACGCTGTCAGGCATGCGCCTACATGCTAAGCCAATTGTGCCTCAAATTGTGCCTCATGTGAAGTGAGGGGCGCTCTTATCATTATACATCATCATACATCAACTCATGAACAATGGCCAGTGCAGTATTAATTCCATATGTTGATCTGACCCCCCATGCCAATGCACCAGCGCTCACCCAGCAGTCTGCTGTCACCCAGACAGATATGTTGATCTGACCCCCCATTCCAAAGCACCAGCGCTCGCCCAGCAGTCTGCTGTCACCCAGGCGGATATGTTGATCTGAACCCCCATTCCAAAGCACCAGCGCTCACCCAGCAGTCTGCTGTCACCCAGACAGATATGTTGATCTGACCCCCCATTCCAAAGCGCCAGCGCTCGCCCAGCAGTCTGCTGTCACCCAGGCGGATATGTTGATCTGACCCCCCATTCCAAAGCGCCAGCACTCGCCCAGCAGTCTGCTGTTACCCAGGCGGATGCGTGAACGCGTCCTCCGTCGCTTCTCGCCCTCAGGCATCTTACTGGTTAGACAGAAATGGAAAACAGTCAATACACTTGCGGTCTTGTTTCCATTTAGCCCCTATGCAATCAATTCATAAACACAAAATAAATAAATACATAACTCCCTTAGGCTTGCTGAAAGGTGGATTTTTAGGCCTGTTTTAAAGGACGACAGTGATCTCCGCATCACCAGTGCCCATACCCGAGGCGGGGGTTGGTGAAAGGGCCTTTCTGTGTGGAGTTTGTTCTCCCCATGTACCCTAGGGTAGGTAACCTCACAAAAAACATGCAGTAATCCTGGTCTCTAAACTACCTCCCCCTGGCCAGCCGGGGCGCCTGATGGAGGGGAAAGGAACTGGTCGGAATAACGTGTTCCTTCCATGCGCTACGTCCGCCTGGGGAAACTCCCCCCTGTCAGGTGAAAAGAAGCAGCTTGGACTCCTCATGCATAGAAGGGAGCATGAGGTCAGTCCGCTGCCCGCCCAGGTTGGCAGAGGAAGTGTACATTAGATCATTGACACTGGGTTGCAAAATGGGTTGCAAAATTGTGGGATACATTTTTTTAAGGAAAAAAGAAAAAAATAAGATGACAGTGATCTGCAAATTTTGAGGGAAGGGGTCAGGGGCGGGCATTTCACGCTAGGGTGGCAGAGCTGTAGACTAGTGTAGAAGGAGAATCTACCCATGTTTTTTTTATACGTGCAGTACCTGCTCGTTGTTCCGTCTCTAGTATTGTGGCTGTTGGTGTCACTTCTTTGTAGGTAATTAGTGGTAATGAGGACATTGAGAAGCCCATTTACAATTTTGAATGTCAATCCCACTTTCAACTGTTTAACTCTGTCTTCTACCCGGAGCCAACATCATTGTATAGTCTGATGGCACTTGGGATGAAGGAGTTCCCAAGTCTGTCTGTGTCTGTGCTGCATGTCTTACTGATTTTAGTGTGTTGCGAGTTGCCGAATCTTTAAAGGTGGTGTAAGTGTAATATTTGAATTTGAATAGTCAACTAGTTGCTCAAAGCCCTTCAAGGGGGTCTGCAGTCAAATACAATTTGGGGTCCTTGATGTGGTTAAGGTGCAGTAAGTGCTTTTATTTTGTAGTACGCTTGTAGTTTGACCACAGGCGTCGTCCATCTTGAATTGTGTTGACTCCCACAGTGGTCAGGGAGTGTGTAGACTGGGCTAACCTCAGGCTAACAGACAAACCTCTCCTTGAGACATTGTTCAGGGATAACCCAGCTAATTCTAGCTAATAGAATCACACATGTGCATTTGACTTTGATTAGTCAATTAGTGCAGTCGTTCCCACGCGCGCGTGCACAATCCAATTAGTCAATTATTTGTGTGTGTGTGTGTGTGTGTGTGTGTGTGTGTTATGAAAATTACATGTCACGATTACTGTGGCAATTTCTTTTTGGATTAACGATATCATCGCGATAATCAAATAAACCCTAAAATGCCACTTTTGTCCCTGTTCTGGGTGGAACGTTCGCCGAAAACAGTCGATCTACAAGCTCACGATGTGTTGCGTTGCAGCACATTGTGAGATGTAGATCTGCTATTTTTGCAGAATCAATTTGTGTAGAGTGAAATAAGAGCGCACCAAATGACCGACATATTTTATAACTTTGTAGCTTGAGGACACCATTCAAAGTACCGTAATAGGGCGACAGAAAAAAAGTGGCGCCCTGTTCTATTCAACAACCTATAGTGGAAATTGACACACACACACAGTGTGTGTGTGTGTGTGTGTGTGTGTGTGTGTGTGTGTGTGTGTGTGTGTGTGTGCGTGTGTGTGTGTGCGCGTGTGTGCGTGCGTGCGTGTCATCTTGATTTGACCGACAGACACACAGGAGTACCTGATGCAGAAAGTAATTTACAGGAGATCATATTGCGATCAATCTGAATTATGGGTATGAGTGAGATGAGTTCTGCTGTGTCCAACAAAGGTCCAGTAGGCTCGGGCATCGAACCCGGGACTCGCCGCCTTATGTGGTATACACGCTGAGAGGTATAATACAATTTGCAACGTGGTGAAGATCTACAAGCTGCCTGTAGATCGTCGTGTATATAAAACGGTGCATGCAGCGTGGTTAAAGTCAGCCATGGAGTACCTTTCCTTTACCTTGTTGTGCCAACATTCAAGCCCTGTTTTCACATCTCCTCTCTCTTATAGTCTTTTAATTCATGTCTCAAGTTCCAACACCCCCTCCCTTCTTTCTTTCCTTCTTTACTTCTTTTCCTTCTTTCATTCTTTTCTTCTTTCTTTCTTTCTTTCTTTCTTCTTTTTCCTTTTCAATGTTTAAACAACGTGCACTACGCCCCACCCTGTGGTCTGAAGTTCCGCACTGAGCCCTTTTTTTTGTCAAGGTGCCAGGTTTAAAAAAAAACAGCGCCTCACAAGTCGTATATTTTCCCTCTTTTCTGCGCCTGAAAAGCACAGGGGCTCCTCAATCGCCCCTCCCCCACCCCCCCCCTCTCTCTCTCTGTCTATGGTGTGACGTTTTTTTCTTCTTTTTTTTTCTTACCACTAACGGCTACATATTAAGAGATAATTCCATACCCTGAGGTTACAAACCGGCTTAGACTGGCTCTCTTTGCTGCGTACGTTTTGACTGCTCTGTACCCTGGGTAAAAAAAAAGCAAATTGTGGCTCTGTCTTTTTTTTTTTTTTTTTTTTAAAGGAACATGAGGCTAATTTATAGGAGTGACATGGTGTGTGGCTGTGGCGTCTGAGCGACACAAAGGCACAAACATACCGTCACATTTCTGCCTGTTTAATAGACCACTGAAATTACACTTTAATGCCATTGTCAGCCAGTACGTTGTTGTGAAACCTTTGTATGTCCATATTTCAAGAACACAGCTCACATGTTGAAATTTTGGATTTGATTTAACACAAATCTTCTCGTCTGTGGGTCTTCAATCTGGGAACCCATTTGGTTACAAATATGGGGGCACCAGTGCCCTCCTTTTTGTGTAAAAATAGGAAGTTGGTTTGACTTCTCCCCTTTTGAGCCTATATTCATACTCCAGTGTTAGGTGATAAGGTAGGTAACCACTGAAACGGTGTAAAAACAGATACATGGGTGAGCTGACACATTCAGTAGAGCAGATCAGAATCTGTTCTTGAGAGAGAAATGTATTATTAACAACACTGAACAATACATCTAAGATTAGGCTGAGGTCTCTGGCACAAAACAGTTTCAGAACTACTGATTTATAGAAGGCATTTGTAGAATCAGCCTCAAGTCTTAATGTTAATGCCCTACTTTGTCGTACTTTGTTTGGGAGACAAGAAACGCTTTCCTGGGGTTTGTATGTGTGTAATACGTGTTTTTAGATATTTTAGTAGCCTATTTCAAAGTGCCAGTGATGTCATGGACACTGGTCTCACAGACTCTCACTTCCTTCCTGGACTACATGTTCTCTCAGTAAGACAGCTCTATCCCTCTCCACAAGGTGGGTTGAGTGCAGCAAAGCATTATGGTCATTGTAGTAATCCAGCATTGAGACCCAACTATGCATGCAGTTTATCACTCAGCTCTGCGATTTATATCTGGTGAACCTTATAGGAATAGGAATAGCCTGCAGGCAATTTCCTTCTTCCCATAGTGCGCGGCAACGTAATCTGGAATGAATGCTCGCGAAGCGGGCATGAAATTCTAGTTACATACAGTCAATTTAAATATTTGATTGCAGACTTACCCCCAAATGTCTGCAAATGTATTAGATCAAAATGGGGAAATGTTGCTGTTTTGTTGTTTTTGTTTATTGCTTTGAAAATGTTGTATTATGTTGTACTGTATCTCGATGACACTGCAAATGAGGGAAACCTCAATGTCTCTCGAGAATAAATAAAGGTTTGAATGAATGAAATACTAAAATATATAAAAACTCAAATTACCCACATAAAAACCCCAGGAAAGTGTTTCTTGTCTCCCAAACATCACTAAAATAAGATATGGTTGAAAAAGGGGTGAAGTGGCCCCTTAACTCACTTTATGCCAAGAATATTTAACCAAGAATATTTAACCCAATAGCACCCAGTGCTGATATTTTGAAGGAGACAAAAATCATGACCCCTGAAACTGGCTAGGCTATTTTAGCAGGAAAAACAAGAAATTACTTGAGTCATTCTCTTGCATATTGTACCTTTGGTGTGTCTTCCTGACGTCTGTAGTAGACATCGTTTAGTGTTTAGTGTGGCTTCCTGACGTCTGTAGTAGACATCGTTTAGTGTTTAGTGTTTAGTGTTTAGTGTGGCTTCCTGACGTCTGTAGTAGACATCGTTTAGTGTTTAGTGTTTAGTGTGGCTTCCTGACGTCTGTAGTAGACATCGTTTAGTGTTTAGTGTTTAGTGTGGCTTCCTGACGTCTGTAGTAGACATCGTTTAGTGTTTAGTGTGGCTTCCTGACGTCTGTAGTAGACATCGTTTAGTGTTTAGTGTTTAGTGTGGCTTCCTGACGTCTGTAGTAGACATCGTTTAGTGTTTAGTGTGGCTTCCTGACGTCTGTAGTAGACATCGTTTAGTGTTTAGTGTGGCTTCCTGACGTCTGTAGTAGACATCGTTTAGTGTTTAGTGTGGCTTCCTGACGTCTGTAGTAGACATCGTTTAGTGTTTAGTGTGGCTTGCTGACGTCTGTAGTAGACATCGTTTGCAGTCTCTAGTCATGGTGCGGTGGGGGGGAGGAGAGTGGACTTAGTGTCCCATTGGCCGTGGGGCTTAGTGTCCCATTGGCTGTATAGGGCTAGTCTCCCATTGGCTTAGGTGCCAACAAATCATGAAAATCTCGCCACTACATCGCTACTAGACCACGTGACTAGACTAGAAAGTCTGACCATTGATCAGCTCTGCAAGCTGATGAAAAAAGGTTGTCCTTTACGTATGGTACTCAAGTAACTGGTATACAGTGTGTGGAAGAGGTAGAGAGAGTGTTGGCTGCATTGTACCGGACTGTACAGTAGACTCCAGCATTGTACTGCATGTACTGTCTGGAATAGACTCCGGCACATTGATTTACTGCTGTGTTTAATCCTGCGCTGACAAACAGTTGGTTGGTCTGTGTTTTCATCTGTGAAACCAACAATGAGGAGAGAGACACCGCGACACTGTGTCTCGACTAAGATATGTCTGTCTGTCCTACCCTTCTGCTCCTCACTGGCTGGAGAAATTGATCCGAATTTGCACACAGGCATTGACCATTCCTTATAGTCAAAAAAAAGTCCTATATGATTCCAATATAAATGTATAGAATTCTATTGGAACTTTGGACAATCCTATAGGATTTTCCAAAGTGCCAATAGAATGTGCATGTACTTCACCCGCCTGATGAATTGAAAATGGAGGACCCTGATGTAAACTAGTCTTTAGTTTTTGTATTGACCTGTACTTCGTTAAAATGTTAATGTACCCAATATACCCATACTACATACTGTGATTTTGTTTTTGTTTTTCAATCCATGAATCATGCAGTTCCAGCTTTGGCCAGTTGGGGTAGCTTCAACATTTCCCAGCCGCTCTGAGGGCTGGGAAATGCATGTGCATTTGAGATGGGGCTTGATATGCATGTGCTAAGAAAACAACTACTTAATACTACCTATAAGGTAATATGAGCATCAAAGCCATATTTTAAATACTTTTTATTAGCATGTGCAAATATTCCATTGGGCATGGACAAATTACATCATCAATGATTATGACAATTATGCATTTCTTCATGCTAATTGAGATTACACCATTCTGTCTGTCTGTCTGTCTGTCTGTCTGTCTGTCTGTCTGTCTGTCTGTCTGTCTGTCTGTCTGTCTGTCTGTCTGTCTGTCTGTCTCACTCTGGGCTTTTAACACACACACACACACACACACACACACACACACACACACACACACACACACACACACACACACACACACCCTCACCCTTTCTTTTTTCCTGCTCTCGCTGCCCCACCCCCATATTCCTTATGCCCTCATCCCTAACACACACACACACACACACAGCCCCGGGGCGACAGCAGAACGGGAATTGATTAGTGGCACGACTTAAAAATAGACAGGCCAGTTGTCATGGCAACGGCCACAATGAGCTGTTGTCTTGTTTAATGAACACCAGAGATGTCTGTCTGTCTGTCTGTCTGTCTGTCTGTGTTCATTCAGTGCAAATGTTAAATAAATAACTCTATAGTGTGATGTATAAGTACACCCCCTGGACATGACATTAGTATGTCACATGTATGTACAACTACACTCTTGGACATGACGCTAGTATATTTCATACTTAACCCCAATCCTACCCCTCAGTGCCAAGCAGGGGGGCATTGAGTCCAATCCAACCCCTGAGTGCCAAGCAGGGAGGCATTGAGTCCAATCCTACCCCTCAGTGCCAAGCAGGGAGGCATTGAGTCCAATCCAACCCCTGAGTGCCAAGCAGGGAGGCATTGAGTCCAACCCCTGAGTGCCAAGCAGTGGGGCATTGAGTCCAATCCAACCCCTGAGTGCCAAGCAGGGAGGCATTGAGTCCAACCCCTGAGTGCCAAGCAGGGAGGCATTGAGTCCAACCCCTGAGTGCCAAGCAGGGGGGCATTGAGTCCAACCCCTGAGTGCCAAGCAGGGAGGCATTGAGTCCAACCCCTGAGTGCCAAGCAGGGAGGCATTGAGTCCAACCCCTGAGTGCCAAGCAGGGAGGCATTGAGTCCAACCCCTGAGTGCCAAGCAGGGAGGCATTGAGTCCAACCCCTGAGTGCCAAGCAGGGAGGCATTGAGTCCAACCCCTGAGTGCCAAGCAGGGGGGCATTGAGTCCAATCCAACCCCTGAGTGCCAAGCAGGGAGGCATTGAGGCCAACCCCTGAGTGCCAAGCAGGGAGGCATTGAGTCCAACCCCTGAGTGCCAAGCAGGGGGGCATTGAGTCCAATCCAACCCCTGAGTGCCAAGCAGGGAGGCATTGAGGCCAACCCCTGAGTGCCAAGCAGGGAGGCATTGAGGCCAACCCCTGAGTGCCAAGCAGGGAGGCATTGAGGCCAATGTCTATAGGCCTAGTCTTTGGTTTGACCCAACCTGGGAATTGTACCCCGACCTCCCAGTCGTAAAAAACTAAAAACTAAAAAGCTTGAACAAAAAAATATCACTTTCACTTCCAGCTTCCAGAATAGCAGAACAGCAGTGCTCATCCATTTCTCTCTCACAACACACACACACACACACACACACACAGATACCATCTCACCACACACACAACCTGCATTCTGTTGCTCACAGCCAACCAATTACAAGTCTGTTGCCATGGGCGCCATCCTCCTAATTGGTCTCATTAGTGTCAGAAACTGGCTGTATGCAAATGAGTGGTCCTATTCCCAGAAGCCCGCCTGCCTGCCTGATGCGCTGCGCGGGCAGAACAAACCCTACCTCCAATTAGTGAATCAACCAATGAGCTTAGCTGCCTCTGCCGTGGCCACACCCCCAAATTGCAGGGGCCTGTTATAATCTGAGATCGTCTCTGGGCCTGTCACAATTATTCCATAATAGTCTAATTACAATTATTTAAGATAATCGCGATTGTTTCACATAATTATCATAATCGTTTCCACGTTGGATAGTGTTCATATATTCTCTACCATTGAGCTAATGGAACCGGATATTTTCCGAAAATGCTTTCCCCACAATAACAAAGGCCACTAGTATGAAGCCCTGAGGCACTCCCATCAACCGTATAGGCGTGTAAGTGAATCCATACCCCTCCATTTACATTGTATGTGACAGCATATGTGCTATATAATATATAGCACATATGCTGTCACATAAAATGTAAGTATATATATATTGTCCCGATGCAATCATGTGATCAGAAATTGGGGCCAATCACATCATTTTCAAATGATCAGAATCGGATCAGGAGCAAAAAAATGTGATGGCGACATCCCTGGTATCAATATTATATTGATATCATGATATTAGACTAGCCTCGGTCCCAGACTATCTCCTCTGGGAAGAGAAAAGCCTGGTCACAACCAGGCAGAGACGCTATCGGCGGAAGTGCCGTACACTCGTTTCATTCACGGAGATTCCGTAACTTCCGCTGTGATTTTGGATATTGTATTGTGATATGGCATAAGTGTGATATCACAGATATAAATATCTGAAATGATCGGTACATCCCTACTAGCAATAGATGTGTTTTCTTAACTACTTTCAACCTGGCGTTCCTAACTTCCTACCTGGTGTTCATTATAGGAACATTTTCAAAATGTTTATGTTTTTACCATCTCTATTTTTGTCTGAATTGACACCTCTGACCAACTGTATGTGTTATATTGTATTAACACATTGATTGGCAGGTTACAGTATTAATTAATTATTCCGCCACCCCCAGTGTTTTCAATGTTTTTACTGTACCATATATAGTCGACTCGCAAAGGCTGTCTACTCTGGAGGGGTGAACGATCGTCTTTATTTTCACCCGGAAAATACATTTTGTAAACGCGATCATCGGTTCTTTAGTTATGGGCCGTTGAATATAGCTTGTTTTGACCAGAATCTGAGATAAGTGTATTTTTGTAAATCTGATAACATAGAGGCACACCAGAGTAGTTTTTATTTATAAAAAAAGTCTGCCTGTATCCGTCTCCTAGCATCCTAGCATAATCTTTCTTGACCTGACGCTAGGGGAGACCCACGTCTGTCCGTTTCTCTGTGAATGTCATGTGTCCGCTGCTCCGTATTTCTCCGTGAATGTCGTGTGTCCAATGTCCGTGTATTTTCTCGGGCCATCGCATCACAGAAAGAGAAACCACAGAGCTGGGTTGAAAACGCACGTTTAGGGTCAGTGACGTGTCCGCGGCTGCGGAGCACGTGCTTCCGCATGCTCGTCATGTGCCACGGTCTAAGACTTGCTGAACTGAACTGCGCACAAAATGTTCATTCACAACTTTTAACCGGCTTAAACCTTTAACTTTTAATGATGGCTCCAACTAAATCCATTTCATCTAATAACAGGCCTTGATCAACTAATATTTTCATAAAGCACCAAATAATGACAGTTCCCACAAATTACACCATGATCACACACAGATGGTAATGAATGCTCTCCTCTTCATGCTGTTTTCCATCTCCATGGAATGAGCTGTTTCAGGACTCTAACAACGGCGAGGCTGCAGAACATCATCGCTAACATGAAAAACTGCGGAAGCCACGGGTGAACTATACCCTTTAATATTAAAATGAACATATTACTAGAATGTATTTCACTTAAACAACTTAAAAAAGTAGTTAATCTAAAAACTGACTTAATTTCTATTAACTAAACACCCATGAAGCCTTGAATTCATGGAGATATAATTTGACCCCTACCAGCGTATTCTCCGGTAGGAGACTACTGACCTCTGACCCAGTCAACAGATCATTGGCTCAGGAATGCGACGACAAATGAAAAATCTCCATGAATTTTTAGTTTAGTTTAGTTTAGTTTATTCGCACAATAAAAACAGTACAAAAAAGGTAACCTCAATAAAAGAGAAGTGTGTGCAGGTGAGAAAAGAAACCATTCAAGGCTTCATGAGGTGTGTAATTGATAGAAAATAAGTCAGTTTTTGGGTGAACTACTCCTTTAACTAATTTGAATGGAGAACCCCCTCAAGGACCTCACTTTTGAGAACCAACGTTGTTAGGGCTGTCACGATTTATTGGAACACAAATAATTGCGCATAATAATTTTTCCGCAATTACAAATTACACTTACAACAGTTCTAGGCCTGTTACAATTTGGAACAGGCCTATAACTGTTGTAAGTGTGTAAAGTGTCAGAAGAATGTGAATCTATTAACACAGCGTTTCTATTTGAGCAAGAAAATATCACTTGTCCTCACTTGCCCTAATCGTCAAGTAATACATCATGATGGTGACAGCCCTAGCCCAGTGGTTCCCAAACCTTTTCACGTCAAGGACCCCAAATTGACACTCATTATTAGCCCACGGACCCCCATTTCAAAATACATGCCAGGGACCCCCATAAGAGAAGGTTTTTACGGCTCCAGCAGTGATTTTCAATTAATTTCAAAGGCCCCAGTTTGATCTGAATTAGGCTATGGTCATTAATTGCATTTATATCTCTGGGACCCCAATTTATATTGTAAAATCAAAGTTAATTTAACTCGGAGTGTACACATGTGGCAGTGGACTGCCCTAACCATCAGTAGACATGGCTCTATAGTCTATACTGACCCTGTGTGACCCGGCTGTCACAAACCCTCATAGTGTGTCAAGTGTCACCGCCTAAAGCTCCGTAATGCCACACCACACATGACACTGTTGATCCATACGTGTATGACTCATACTCGGTATTGGGGCAGCACTGGCTCAGGAGGTAAAGCAGGTCGTCCAATGATCCGTGTGTCGGCGGTTCGAATCCCGGCTCCTCCTGTCCACATGTCGACGTGTCCTTGGCCAAGACACTGAACCCCACCTTGCCTCCATTGGTGTGTGAATGTGGGAAGTGCGGACGTTGGTGTTGACTGTTTGCCGCTTTACCTCCCGATGTATGAATGAATGGACCATTGTAAAGCGCTTTGAGTAAGCATGTAGTGCGTAGAAAAGCGCTATAAAAATGCAATCCCTTATAATTTACTTATTATTGTTATTGTTATTATTATTATTATTATTATAATAGCTGGATGGGAAAACTATAAGAGGTTCCCCCAGAGTTTGTGTCGAAGTAGTCAAAGCTGGGCTTTGACTACACACTGCTTTATGTACAGTTCCTGTAGTGCGGGGAGCTCGTCTCCCATGATGCGCTCTGCCGATCCCACTACTCTGTGTAGGCTGATCTTTTCTCGGGCAGTACAGTTCCCATACCAGGCCGCATCCTGTCAGAACGCCTTCAGCTTAGCTATTGTAGTACAGCCAGAATGGTACACAAGATCTTCATTGGTGCTGCTACTGTAGATCTCATGAGAGGGTGTCGCTGGAACAGACAAAAGGTCTTTAACAAGGTAGATTTTCTCTCTTGTCTCTCTGAAAAAAGCCATTTTGTGTTGGAATGTCAATGCTAAAGGTAGCAAGGTAGGGTAAGTGGTTTTATTTGGTTAAATGAATTGTTAAATAGCTCTATATGATGATAGTACAACTACACTGGCTTCCTGACAAGTTCTGCATCAATTTCAAACTCCTCATTCTCACCTATATGTCAAAACGCCCTGGCTCCACACTACCTCTCTGGCCTCTTCCATAAACCTCCTGTGACACGGAACCTGCGCTCTACAAACTTGGACCTCCTCTCTGTCCCCAAGGCAGACGAGCAAACCTTGGGGGACAGAACGCGTTCAGTGTGGCAGCCCCCACCCTGTGGGACTCTCTCCCAATAGAGATTTGCCATGCTCCAACACTGGACTCTTTTAAGGCTGCCTTGAAAAGACAGCTATTCTTTCAATCTTATGGCATAAGTTGTTGTTTTTTGTTTGTTTGGTTGTTTGTTACCTTGTAAAGTGTCCTTGGGTTCATGAAAGGTGCTATATAAATTCAAGCTAGTAGTAGTAGTGGTAATAGTAGTAGTAGTTATTATAGTAGTACTTAGTGTTTGTTCAGTATCTGCATCTGCCAAATGTCTAAATTGTAACAGGAGTCTCCTTGTCTCTCCCAGCTCTTGAAACAGCAAAATGCATTTTCAGGTTGGGGTACCAATTTTATCCAATCAGGATAGAGGACTCCGAATAGAGACAGGATACAGATTAAACAAGTGAAATTGGATGTGATGACACAAAGAAATAAAAATAAATTAAATTGGAACTGGATAAATGGGTATCCTGATTTGGCTGACATCGTGCAACCCACCTTGTTACTGAACAAACGCAACAAACTCAAAAATGTCACTTAACTAATAGACTCCAACCTACTTCCGGTCTCCTAAAGGGGCCTCAGATAAAGGAAGTAAACCACAGATGGGGAGTCTTGCTCTCCTATTTGTCTTGGGTTCTATCAGGGGTGCTAACTAACACGAGAAGGGCATTATTATTCTACCTGTCGGCGATGCCAAACACAGCTCTCTTTGTGTGGTGACGACAAGGGGGCTTGCGGAGTGGAGGTGGCGGCAGTATGGCTGCCATTTTGTCACCTAACAACCTGCTCCGTGTGCTACCGAGGAGCAGGAGGAGAGGGGGAAGGATTAATGAAGTGGATTGTGGGTAAATCAGCGGCGGTGGATCGGCAGGAGCTGCAGATTTGTGATTTTGGGAGTTTGGCCAAGGACTGCATGATGACTGAACCCCCTCCCTCTCCTCTCTATTCCTCTCTGATGGGTGGGCCTGAACCCCCTCCCTCTCCTCTCTATTCCTCTCTGATGGGTGGGCCTGAACCCCCTTCCTCCCCTCTCTATTCCTCTCTGATGGGTGGGCCTGAACCCCCTTCCTCCCCTCTCTATCCCTCTCTGATGGGTGGGCCTGAACCCCCTCCCTCTCCTCTCTATTCCTCTCTGATGGGTGGGCCTGAACCCCCTTCCTCCCTTCTCTATTCCTCTCTGATGGGTGGGCCTGAACCCCCTTCCTCCCCTCTCTATCCCTCTCTGATGGGTGGGCCTGAACACCCTCCCTCCCCTCTCTATCCCTCTCTGATGGGTGGGCCTGAACCCCCTTCCTCCCCTCTCTATCCCTCTCTGATGGGTGGGCCTGAACCCCCTTCCTCCCCTCTCTATCCCTCTCTGATGGGTGGGCCGCGTGCATTTTCAGATTAATGATCAATCGATTGTGCCCCGGCTTGGATTGACAGAATGACCAAAGACAGTAGTCCTGGTTATCGGTATCACAAAAAAGATATACATTTTTCAAGGTTTTAAAGATTTTTTTTACATGTATGTATGTATATATAATGTGTAAAAAAACATCTTTATATAATTAAAATCTTAGTGTTTGAAAATCACTGCCTTATAGAGCCAGGGATGGCATGACGGCAGCACCCCTCATACTCCTCTCCTCTGCAGCATAGAGATAAGCCTGGCAACAACACACACACACACACACACACACACACACACACACACACACACACACACACACACACACACACCATGCTTAAAACATGTAAATTATATGATTGGATGCTCTGTGCCTCACCTCACTGTGTGTGTGTGTGTGTGTGTGTGTGTGTGTGTGTGTGTGTGTGTGTGTGTGTGTGTGTGTGTGTGTGTGTGTGTGTGTGTGTGTGTGTGTGTGTGTGTGTGTGTGTGTGTGTGTGTGTGTGTGTGTGTGTGTGTGTGTGTGTGTGTGTGTGTGTGTGTGTGTGTGTGTGTGTGTGTGTGTGTGTGTGTGTGTGTGTGCGCGCGCAATGTGTTCCATCAGCCAAATGAATTGTCATGATCAGATGATGCGTTAAATGAGCTGCAGATTCCACCGTATACCAGCCACGGATGCCTTATTGCTGTACCTTTGAGGGCATACAGAGAAACTGGACATTTTTCTAAGCTCCGATCTGATCGGAGCTGTGTTGATCGGTGTGTGTTGCGACGCGTGCGTGCGTGTGATGGTTGGATGGGGGCACTAAGGCTTGGCATTATGACATGCTAGTATACTGTATGTCAGGAGAGAGAGCTGGCGTCTTCCTTTGAAATGCACGCACACACGCACGCACACACACACACGCTGACACACTTGTGGATAGGATGATGCTGTACCGTACACACTGTACATAAAATGCATCAAGGGCACAAAAACAGCAGTTGTAAGCTACACACCTCTGTCAGGAATCGGATACTTAAAACAGGGCAGGGGCCCAACAGAAAACTCCAAGCGTGTGTTTATTTTTACAACAAGTGAGGCATATTTTTGGGGGGGAGTGGGGGAGGGGCACATAATACACACACCTCTCTTTTGTGGCACAGTCGCACACAGTCTCTCTCACACACACACACACACACACACACACACACACACACACACACACACACACACACACACACACAGCGCTGTAGCAGAATGCAGAGAGAGGCCATGTACAATTGTACATCCCTTCGTCATTGATCATTCTACCCTCTTTTTTGGAAGGGGGGGGGAGTAATGCCTAATGTCACATCTTCTTTTCGCTTAAAGGGCATGAAGAACACTTTGGTTTAGGTTTGTGTTCTGTTGTTCCTGTTCCTGTTGTTCACTATTTGGAGATCCGGATCAGTGGATATAATTGGTGCTGGGTTTGGGCATGGTGTTCTATGTTTAATCAGAATCAGCTTTGTTTATGATTGTAAACAGGATAGTCTCGCGTAGCCAGACAACTATCCCACAATCTCCGAATGATATAGAGTCTGGAACGAAATCCAGAAGCTGCCATTTCGGTTCACGATAATATATTTTAAAATATCTTTTACATTTTATTTTATTTTTTCCATTTCTGCTAAGCCACAAGCTGTATATGCTATATGATGTTGATTTATATTAGGATAAATTTGCGCGACTATAAAGACGAAACGGAAGTGGGGAGGAGGCTTCACTTCCGTTTTATGGCTTGCTCATGATCAGAGCTCCTGTCTCCGGACTGTATGACGGAAGCATTTGAAAATTGCAGGAGGCAACAATCTGGCAAAGCGAGACTATAAACAGGATAAGACAGGCTTTCACCATACAATATAAGTCGACGAGGAGCATGTTTTAAATGGTCAGATTCTAATCAGTGGAGCAATTACTTTTGATTTGTTGTCCAACTTTGGAGTTGCATCACGGCACAAACGTAAACTCTACCAAAGTAGTCTTGCCCTTTAAGCCATGCCCGCCAGTGGCCCCACCACGCTTACAGATCATCACTCTCTTTTACAGCCAAATATCGTGCAAAAACGTCATCTCCATTGTCTTCAAAACATTTTTTTGTTTTTTCATATGTTGGCGCCCTACTTCGCTACACAAGGCCGTCGCTCAAAAAAGAGTGAAAATAGCTGATGGACAACCTCACGATGCAGCATGTTGTGATGGTGCTGTAGATAGGCCATTTTAACTAGCCTACTTCTATTTCTTAAATGTTAAAATCTGTATAGTAATAATCGTTGCAAAAAAGTAACTGTTTTTGGCCATACAAGGTTTCCACTTCCAACGATATAGCCGAACTCAAAAATGATTTACAGGTATGGCGCGTGCATGCACGTTGTGTGCATGTTGCTGTGGAATTCCCTCCCCCCCTCCTTTTCTTTTCTGTCGGTGGCAGATTTTGGAGTTTCAACTCTGTCTCTCTCTCTCTCTCTGCCGCCACCGCGGCCAACTTGGGACAGACGAGAGACGAGAGGATCAAATATACGAACGTTACAGAATACAAAAACGTGAATCGGTGGCCAAGCCATGTTGTTCTAGTCTCAAAGTGTTCCTCCCTCCCCTCTCCCTCTCCATTCCTCTTGCCGTCTGTGTGCGTGTGTGTGTGTCTATGTCTCTCTCTCTCTCTCTGTTTCTCTCTGTCTCTCTCCCCCTTTACCCCTGGTTGCTGCTGCATGTGTTGGCTGGCACTGTGCCCAAAGCCGCCAGGCTGTGTGTCCTTGAGTACGCGTGTGCAAGCCCTTTTTGTGTGTGTGTGTGTGTGTGTGGCCGGGGTTTGGGAAGTGGAGGGAGGGTCTTTTTTTTGTCAGAGCGGGAGGGGAGGGAAGGGGGTGTAAGCGGGGGCATCGGGTTTGGGGTGGGGGGCGGGGTTATGGGGGGTGAAGGGGGCTCTATAGGAGAAGAGAGCCACTGTTTTTTTTCTTTTTTGCATTAGCAGCTGACTGAAACAGTCATTATATTATGTAAAAAAGATGGTCTGGGGGGGGAGGCAACAACCACCGAGCCCCCACCCTGATTGGCGGGGGGGGGGGGCATCCGTCCGTGGCCATTGTGTCGCTGTTTTTGGGGGTGCGCGCTGCCGCCCGCACGCCCGCTGAGCGACGCGCGTGGCCGCACTCCCTGCCTCCCTTCTCCTGTCTCTCATTAAGGGGAGGTGGAGACATGAGCGGAGAGGTTGCACTGGGGTGTTAACACTCCTTTTTTTGTTCTCAGCAAATGGAGACCGCCGATGTGACTCTCTCCCCTCTAAGGCTGATGTAGGCTTCGGTGTGCAAAGGTGTTGTTCGCCTGTGACACCCACCCCCCTCCCCCTAAAAATAAATTAAAAAAATAGCCGATGTACAAGCTCACAACTCTGTGAGCTTGTACGTTGACTATTTTTTTTGGGGGGGGGGGGGTGTTGGGGGCGGGGGGGGGGGTGTGCGCAGCACCGTCGCATGGCGGTCCACAAATTAGGCATCTGCCTCTGCAGTGCTGCATCACAAATGAATCTCAGACGTACACTCTGTGTATGTGTGTGTGTGTGTGTGTGTGTGTGTGTGCGCACCATCAATCTCCATGATTCAGAGAAAAGGGGGGGCAACAGTCTCGCCATCATTAAGATATCTGTCCTACGTTTCTTTTCTGTCTTCTTCTCATAAGAAAAAAATGTATAATCAGGAAATGTCTGGTGGAGATGTTGATTGTTAATAGAGACGTTTTTTATTTATTTATTTTTGTTGCAGAACGACAGTGTGGAACAGATTAGGACGGTGCCAGCCAGCCAGCCAGCGCACAGATAATACCGAGAGATGAGGAGAGGCGATACAAGCGGCACCACGAGGAATAATACGCTAATAGGGAAGTGATTAAGCGATAAAAGGAGGCCAATTAAATCTCTACTTGAAATTCCAATTGAGGGAAATGCCTCAGTCGGCAACAAAAGACAAGAAGAGAAATCAATGCACATTCTGATGTAGGTCCTATTGGCTGGATGGATGGATGGATGGATGGATGGTTTGTTCTAGCTTTTTCCCCAAAGCACTACAATGCGCGTTACATTGTGATTGTGTACACACACACACACACACACACACACACACACACACAGAAGTCAAAAGCTTCATTAGAACAACATATTCCCTCAATTATCACGTATTCACCTAATCGCATTTCTTTTTCTTTTTTTACATAATCATCATCATAATCGTTTCAATGTTGAAAAATGTTCATACTTTTTCAAACATTTTCCAAAAATAGCCATTGGCTATGTCTGCTATTTATTCCTGCTTTTTACTCCTTTATCAGTATTCCTTATCAGCCTTATCAGACAACGTCACACTGATAAGCACCAGCATGCGCACGCAGGCCGGCAGCACAAGAACACCACCTCTCATGAAAAGTGTATAAAATGCCCCATCAAACTTTCAGATGCTGTTTTTCTCCCAGTGTGGAGGAAGAATGATTAGGATTTTTATTGTATTCTCTCACTCTTTATCTATACCAATTCAGGAGTTGTCTGGCTACGAGAGACTATGTCCTACTAGAATCGATAAGAGAATTGATAAGCCAAAACCTGATGTTTTCCAATTCAGTCACTTAGGAATCGAATCCCTGATATGATTCCCTGAATGGATTCTCGATCTCCATCTGTTATTCATGAGTGGAGCTGGAAGTTCCGTTTTGAAGCACCACTTTCATCTCTGTGTGGTATTGTGTGCAGTACTGTGTCCATTGTGTTTTCCCCCTCACTAATTAGTCAGTGTTTCCTGCCAGGAATTTCATATTGTTAAAACGTGTGTGATTGATCATGTGTGAATGTGGATTTAGGCTTGCTAAACGTGAACACATTTCCATGTGCAGTCCCGCCATAGCATCCTGGCAAATGATACATTTGCATACAGGATAGTTGAATAGACTTCTTCAAAGATGTGTGAATCAGTTAACCAAAATGATTGTCCCATTTCACTTTATTTGCATACAGACTATGTCAATTAAATCGAGCTGTAGTATCTTATTGGTGTAGTGAATATTGCAAACCAGGCCCATTGCAAGTTGCTGTACTCGTCAACCCTAAGCCATTCCAAAATATCAAAATGAGCCAGAGTTTGGTGGGTTCTGGGAGTATAAGGCCAAGTAGTAGCTGACCAGTTTGTTTTGGCATGTCTGGAGGCGTTTACTAACCGTTTACAATTTTTTGGATATCTCCAATCACACTGTCTAAAACCTCTTTGAGAAAGGGGATGGGAATTGTATGTAATGAACAGGAGGATGATGTCATCTGTGACATTATAGGCTCCCCCTGGATTTTTACACATGGCACCATTAGCTGCAGTTTCAGAGTTTGTGCTAGCAGAACCATTCATAATACCAGCTCCAATGTTAAAAGATGTTCAATGGTAGAGAATAGAGTTTGTGCTAGCAGCACCATTCATAATACCAGCTCCAATGTTAAAAGATGTTCAATGGTAGAGAATAGAGTTTGTGCTAGCAGCACCATTCATAATACCAGCTCCAATGTTAAAAGATGTTCAATGGTAGAGAACAGGACTCATTGGGCTTGTTTTCCCTCGCTGGTAGTGGACGTGTCTACCACCTCAGTGGTTTTGAACTTTTCAACACTTCATGTCGAGGTCCATTATTTATTCCGCATTTGAGTCACGGACCACCATTTGATGAGATTTAGCCAAATTGCAGAATATTTTGTTGAATAAGATTTTGTCCACATATAGGGGAGATAACAGGCAAACGTTGATCAAAATAACAATTATTCTTCATTCTTTAATTGTGTAACATTTAATATCACATTGTCTATGTCCCTAAAACTTATTTCTAATGATTTGAGCCTCAATCACCACTCTGATATAACCAGTCCATGTCATTTCTTTTTTGCTTCTGAAGCTATTTTAGCTGCAGTACCACAATGTCCTGAGGTGGTGAGGGTGCTGATATGCATATGTGTTTTTGGGGCTCCCATATGTGTTTTCTACTTCCACAAATAGCCAATTTTGAACAATCAGGCTTTCATATCATATAGGTGCTTTAATGGAAATTGCTCTCAGGAACAGATGAGATGTTGTCCTCATTGTGATGTCATCAGTGTCACCCTACTTTGTATAATTCCTCCTCTTCTTCAGTCTTCAGTTCTATATTTGCCTTTCCACTTTGTTTACAATGTCCGCCATTGTTGATTTTCCAAGCTGCCATGGAATGGAAACAAGCCTGGTTTTATAGCATCAGTATTATAATGACTAAAATATTAAATAATTAGCATATCAGCACCCCCGCACCACCTAGTCAGGACATTGTGGTACTGCAGCTAAAACTGCTTTGAAAGTTCAGAAAGAAATGACAAGGACTGGTTATATCAGATGATTGAGGCTCAAACCATTAGAAATAACTTTGAGGGACATAAACAATATGATAATAAATAAATTAAAATGCATGTTATTTGCACTTTAAAATGTAATTATTATTTATACTGATGCTATAAACACAGGCTTGTTTCCATCCCATGCCAGTTTGGAAAATCAACAATGGCGGACATTGTAAACAAAGTGGAAATGCAAATTTGGAATATATACAAAGTAGGGTGACATTGATGACATCACAAATACGACCAAATCAAGTGTTCCTGAGAGCAATTTCCATAAAAGCCAGATTGTTAAAAATTGCATATTTGTGGGGATAGAAAATACACAGGGGAGCTCAAAAAACACAAACAAATTGAAAAAGTTGAATTTTATGTTATAGGTCCTTTAAAGGACCACTTCACCACTTTTCAATAATAGGTCCTCACTAATAATCATGATAAAATGGCACATTTTATTTTCAACTCGGTCTGTGTCTCATAGTAGGGCTGTGGGCAGTTCAGAAACCCGTCCACCAGTGACATCATCGATGGGTAATCCAAGCCAATAGAAACTGCAGGCTTTCTAGTTCTGAAAAGTTGCAATGCAAAAAGGGAAGCCATCGTTCTCACGATAATACAAATCTAAACATTTTTGTAAAAAAAAATTGTTTAAAATAAATCTGCCTAACGATGATGTCACTGGTGGACGGGTTTTTGAACTGCCCACAGCCCTCCTATGAGACACAGACTGAATAGAAAAAAATCATGCCATTTTATCATGATTATTAGTGAGGACCTATTATATGAAGACGAGGGGGGAACCCCGTCAAGGACCACTGATGCGATCAGGCCATGGCCCACAGCCTGCACTGTGCGAGAGACTATTTCAAATAGGTAGGTTGCTTCTGTCAAAACCGTATTCATAGGTCACCAATTTCAGTGTAACGCAACACAGGAAGCCCCGCTAGTGTTTTTGGTCGTCCAACAGTCGGTAACTATACTCGGTGGGAGACTGGGAGGAGACTCGAAAGTAGCAGTCGGGGTGGCGATCGTGCTGCACGCGTGCGGCGGTGCGCTGACCGCACGCGCGTTCATTCACTGGGAACACGAAGTGTCGTTCTTGATTGTGTTAGGCGCGTACGAATCACATGCACACTCGCGTGATTTGTGCCTTCTGAGTTGGTGTAGCGCCAGGGCCCTGTGAGCCGGGGTTGATCCGTCACTGATGGTGTACATCCACTACATCCATCCTGCCCGGTGCTGAGCCTGTTGGTGCACTGCGCTCACACATATGCGCTCACACATATGCACCCCCACCAACCCCCCCGCCCCCTCCCCCCCCCCCCTCTGCCCCACCTCCCAGCCAGAATGTTGGACGGACATGCTTCCGTCTGTAATTGGGAACATTTCCTCACAAAGCGCTGCCTTTAGCTAGGACACGGGGAGACGGGGGGTGGTGGTGAGAGATGGAAGCTGTAATGTCTGTCTTGTCTGACAAACATTTTGACATCTTGTTCTGTGGAGCGCTATATTGGTAACTGACAGCTTGTGGAGTAGTAGGGGACAGGGTTACGGGGCGGGGGTGGGCTTTTGGGGTGTCTGTTATTGTTAGTTTTTTTTCTGACCTCAATTGCACTCAAAATACCTGAACTTTGAAAATTCAGTGGCTTTTCTGTGGTCTGGGGTTTTCTGAATAATTAGGCTCAAGCCTCAAATAAGTGCTCTGATTTGCCTGGTTAGCGGGTAACGGTCCACAAATGCCTCCACATCTCCTCCATGCCCCTCCTCTCCCCTATGCTTTTTTCCACTATTCACTTCATTTTGTTTACGAATCTTATGAAAGCCAAACAGAAATGTCATTCATAACGTTCCAATGTTCAACGCAATTGAATCGTTAATCACAATCACTTAAGCGACAATGAAATCGTCAGGAGAACATTGTGGTCGTGGCGACGCCTCCCTGTGTGTGTTGCAGCTGAAACGGAGGTGTAGTTCTCCGCCTGCCATGCTAACCAGCAGACCGCAGCGCACTGACACACCTTGATAGTAATGCACTTAATCTGAAGAGCGCCATCTCAGCTGACTGGAATACAAATGTAGCACGCTCCAGGGGGAATACGCACACAGACACACAGACGTGCATGCACACGCAGCCGCCAACAAAAGACAGTTCTCTTCCCATTGTGTGTAGTTCCATGTACGTGTGTGTGTGTGTGTGTGTGTGTGTGTGTGTGTGTGTGTGTGTGTGTGTGTGTGTGTGTGTGTGTGTGTGTGTGTGTGTGTGTGTGTGTGTGTGTGTGTGTGTGTGTGTGTGTGTGTGTGTGTGTGTGTGTGTGTGTGTGTGTGTGTGTGTGTGTGTGTGTGTGCGTGCGCGCGCCTCGGGCCATGCGAGGACGCGGCGAAGCATGCATAACCCGAAGCAACCAGCTACACACACGTGCGAGTACGCACATACTCATGCGCACACACACACACACACACACACATTCGTATGTGAGATGCTCAAACCGGAGCCAACTTCCATGCATTCCATCCACAAAATGTAACTCGGGGGGCCACATAGAACCCAACCTAAAAATAGCCGATCTACAAGCTCGCAACATGTTCCTTTGCGACACATTGTGAGTTTGCAGATCTGCTATTTTCTGCACGCAATACCATTACATGACGAAGTAGGAATCAGGCTTGTAGACTATACATGACGTGCATGTATACACAAAGGAACTTCATTCATATTGCATGACATATTCATATTGCATGACGTATTCATATTACGTATGAGGAATCAGTGTATCCTTAATGGCTTCTTTTCTGCCTTGTCATTCGCAGCGTTTAGCTGGCATCCCCCCTGTGCCGGAAGGGAGTTTTGATTGGTTCAGTGCACAGTCAGCCTACTTGACTCGCGAGTCGTCGCGACCAGTCATATGACTCAGCTAACGGCTTTACTGAAGACATCATTGGTTGCCATCCGCAGCTAAAAGTCTTCCTGCTAATAGCGTGGGGGAATGCTCAGGACATCTACATGTTGTCCCTAATGGGACGACAGTGTGGGGGAATGCTCAGGACATCTACATGTTGTCCCTAATGGGACGACAGTGTGGGGGAATGCCACTTTTACAACGGTCTACAGAAAACGAAAAAGTCTGTTGCATTCTCGCAGAGTGTTTTCAAAGATGTCCACTCTGAAAGGTGTTTTTGCTTTGTTGCGTTTTCAAACGGACGTCTAAATGGACCCGTGCAAACGATACTTTATTTTGCCGTTTTCTATGGAAACCGTTCTCGTGTAAAAAGGGGCCTAAATGTTTTTGGGGGGGTGACACGCATGCAAGGGGCCTGAGTGCTATTCTTAGCTGTGCATGCGTCTTTTTAACCCACTTCCTCATGCGTGTCTTCTTTATCCTCGCTCAGGACATCATCATCATCACCATCGTCATGGGCTGCTAATTAATTCATGTGATGAATGTTGACTTAAGAATGGTTCATAAGAATGCTCCGTTTAGGGGGGGAAGTGGGTACTAAGGGAGAGTGACACTGGCACACAACCTAAGTAGAAATCATGTTTAAACTAAACCCCAGCCCCTAAACCTAGCCCTCTAAATATCTAATCCTAACCCCAAGATGCGTATTTGTCTAATTGTAACACACACACACACACACACACACACACACACACACACACACACACACACACACACACACACACACACACGTGTACACACACACACACACACACACACACACACAAACACACACACACAGCACGTGAATGTAATGCACAATCTAGGCACTTTGGATAAAAGCACCATTTAGTTGACTAAACATCATAAGATTTTATTCAAGAGGAAGGACGGGTGGGGAAAGATAAACATATGGAATGTCACAACATAGCAGCTCCATATAAGGAGATCTAAGGGTTTGAGGTCAGATGTACAGGCCGGGCAGCTGGCTGGCAGGGACAATCCCCCCCCCCCCCCCCCCCCCCTCCTGGCCTCAAGACTTTAACACTGCTCTTACCGTGCACTTTGCTTTGGTGTTCTTCCCAGGATGGAGCGCATGTCAGAGGAGGCGGCACTGCGTCTCAACCTCCTGAAGCGAGGCCTGCAGGAAGCAGCGTTGGACGAGCGGGAGGAGGCGGCGCTGGCCAAGCGCCTCAAGATGGAGGGCCACGAGGCCATGGAGCGCCTCAAGATGCTGGCGCTGCTCAAACGCAAAGACCTGGCGGACCTTGCGGCGCTGGAGGGAGCCGCCACCGCCCTCTCCGGTGACGGCGGGAAGGGACCCGGGGTGAGCACCGGTCACCACCACCACCACCACCACCATCCGCAGGTTAGTAGAGTTTGGCCTTTTTTCCATGAGTTAGTTTGTTTATTTCGAACATGCTGATATTAAGAGTTGTTGTTTCCACCGCATTGTGTCGTTATGTTGACCTAGTCATGATTGGCTGCCCGAGTGTCTGACCCCATACTCTGAAACGTTCTGACCCCATACTCTGAAACGTTCTGACCCCATACTCTGAAACGTTCTGACCCCATACTGAAACGCTGCGCGGAAGTCTCTGCACCGCCGCAGCGCGAAGTGAGCCACTGACAACAGCGGCTAATGTTATGAGCTAACTGCCTGGAGCTACAAGAAAGGCATACCAAAACACAGTGACTGATTGATTGGTTCAACACAGTTGTTTTAAATGTGCTTTATAAATATAGTGGATTGTATATATTTAAAATGGTGACAATGACTTTGGCCCTGTTGACACGACAACATGTCCTGCAGAAAACCGCAAAGAAATAATTTGATCAGGTATGGACGATTCCATTACACGTCAATTGCATGTAACTAGACCTGTACGTGCCCCCCGACTTGGGAACGATGCAACTTGGGAACCTAATGATATACGTTGTCATATCGCCCGTTTTAACTGTCAGCCGGTGTCCCACATGGAGATCTGTGTATGTGCCTGTGTGTGAAGACTGAAAAGTGTACTTGGCAATCAATTCGGCCCACTGGCAGAGCCTCAATTGGCTGAGGCAGAGGCTGTAAATTGCACAGGTGAAAGGAGTTGGCCTCATTAGGCCCACTGGCAGAGCCTGGCCCAGGTGAAAGGAGTTGGCCTTATTAGGCCTTTTGTGGTGGTTCTGGAGAACCGTGGGTCCGACTCGATACCTGGCACTGCACTCCCTGTGGGGGTGTGGAACGCGTGTGTCGAATGTGAAGTCGTGTTTCAAACGGTTCTCAAGTTATGTGCATTACAACCGTACACACATGTACACACATACATTTTAACACATTCACTTTTACTTCTTTTGAAAAAAAATCTTTCTCCTAGTATAATCATAGTACCTGATGATCATGTTTTAGGGGGCCTTGCATCATCCACAGAGCCTGATGGGGGCGCTGTGTAAAGTTCTCAGTCGCCATGACTGATTTCAGTCATGTGGATTCCACAGAAGCCAGCGTGTCTTCTGTCAAAGCATGCTGCGCACCGGAGATTGCCGATATTCAAGCTCGCAACACGTCGCAGAGTGACGTTGTGAGTTGTAGATCGGCTATTTTCGGTCATTCGTTATTTTAAGATGAAAGACTGTTTGAAGTGATCAAACTAGGATACAAGTTTAGAAGCATCTTCCATGAACATGAATGGTTAATGCCTCAAATATGTGATTTCTTCAGCTGGTTGGGAACAAATGACGCCCCCATCATCCACAGAGTCGGATGGGGGCGCGGTGGGGGGGGGGGGGGGGGGGGGCTACGAGGCGAGGTATAGTTCGAGGTGAACTATAATTTATTAACCCATTTTGGATGGCAACGCATCTGTGTTGCTTTAGCGTTTAACCACTTTAACCATTATTGTAAACTTTAGCTGTTGAAAAATAGCAGATCTGCTATATTTGGAAAATCTTGAAAATGTGGCACAAATCTTTGAATATATGCTTTCACAGTGAACGTTTTTAACTAAAATATTTTCTTCTGGGGGTCGACGGCCAAATACAGATAATTTTGGGGGTACTTGACATGAAATAGTTTGAGAACCACTGAAAAGTATTTTAGAAAACTGTGAAGATTTTAGAAGACATCTGATCTCAGGTCAAAATGGGTTAACTACCAGTAAGACGCGCAAACGCGGGAAGCAAACGCAGCTGAGACCCTGCAGATCATGTCTGTCTGTCTGTCTGTCTGTCTGTGTGTCTATGTGGACCTGGCCCCTTTTGTGCCCATATATGGAGCTGAGTGATTTGTTTGTGATTGATCCAACACACTCCATATTTGGACGTACACTCCATATTTGGACGTATAGCGGGACAGACAGACACACAGACAGACAGACATGATCTGCTAGGTCTCATAGTAAGTGCTCATTGCATTCGCAATCACTGCGTTCGCAATAATGACCTTGCATCATCCACAGAGCCTGATGGGGGGCGCTGTGGGCGCCTACGAGGAGAAGATGAACGGCAGCCTGAGGCTGGGGGGCCACGGGAGCCACGGCGGACCCGGCAAGAACGGCAAAGAAAACATGGTGGATGAACCAGTGGACATGACTGCTAGGAGATGGTGAGAGCGCTGATATCATCACTAATAATAATAATAATAATAACCACACTCTGCTGTTTCATAATCTTTCCAATGTGTTCTCACACTTTCACATTTCTTTCCTAAAACTTGCATCATGACTCGTTCTCAATTCATTAGCATGAATCCAACATATTAATATGAAAAGATGAACAAACAAAATAAACAAACATTCATTTCCACGACATGATGATGATGAAAGTGCTGTCAAACAAGTCTATGAAGCTATCGATGAAATCTATGAACCAGTTTAATCACAATTAAACACCATGTTATACAATGTCTAGTGGGCCTCCCAGCTTCATCTCTCTCGACTAATTGGCGTAGAAAGAAAACCGCGTTGAAGACCCCTGGTATACAGAATTACAGTAGCAGAAAAAGTCATGGGTGTCACATTTATTGTATATTTCTTTAATGGCGATTACTTGTACGACAATTTATCGTCGACAAAGAATGTTTATATTCTGAATGTCCACGCACGCTGTAGCTAAGCTCCCTACAGTGCATGAAATGTCCCCATCGTCCACACGTGACGTTTTGGACGTAATGCTCTAGTTCCAACGCAGCTATATAGAGACAGACGCCACATAGCGGAGTCCCCAAAGACACAGTGCCAATGTCACCTCCTCAACCAGGACATGTCCTGTCCTCCGCATGACAGTGGACCAGAGATTTGAGATTTAGTTAAAACCCATTTTGGGGGCGGGAGCCCCTTTTGGTGTTAGCATTATGTTATGCTTTAGCTATTGAAAAATAGCAGATCTACAGGTCTGCTACTTTTGAAAAATCGAAGAACGACTGGAAACATAGCTTTTTCAGAAAACTGTCAGGATGTAGAAGACATTTTTAGAATCTGATCTCAGGTCAAAATGGGTTTCCATACCCGTGCCGTGTGCGGGCATAAGAACAGCCCCGCAGTCACGTGAGGTGGCTGTATGCCTTCATGGTACTTTAGTTTGTGCTGTGCTGTGCTGTGCTGTGCTGTGCTGTGCTGTGCTGTGCTGTGCTGTGCTGTGCTGTGCTGTGCTGTGCTGTGCTGTGCTCTCTCCTCACCACTCTCCCTTCGCCTCTCTCACTGCCACTTATATTGGCTCATGTGCCACACCCGCTCAGCCAATCACAGTCTGAGGACGCATTCTGACCATTCTGAGGACGCAATCTCTAGAATTAGTAGTTACTAGTCCATACCCGTTCAGGGATAAGACTTTAATCAAAAGACTACGACTAACACTAAAACATTTCAGATATCTAAAATATGACTCAAACTAAATGGGAACTTTAATCAAAAGACTATGACTAAAACTAAACAGGAGCTTTAATCAAACGACAATGACTAAATGCTGTCAAAATGAACACCTGTCTGGGTGTCTCTTCCAGGAGTTCCAGCGAGGCGGAGAGAGAGCGACGCAGCCCGTCTCCGGACGTCATCATCCTGTCGGACAACGAAGCGTCCAGTCCCAGGAGCTCACCACGGCCCGAGGACCGCCTGCACCACGCCAACCTGGAAATGTATAAGGTAAGAATAAGAATGTTCAAGGTACCTCTGGTGTAAGCGCATGTTTAAAGATGGAGTGCCATGATTTCTTTCCCCCCTAAAACACAATCATCAACAAGGAGGAAGATGGGTTTTTTTCCTGTGTAGGCTACAGAACGTGTTAAAATTATGATTTCATGGGGCAACACCCACCAGTTAATTTGTAGTATACCTGGTTTTCACCCACCTGAATTTAGGCCTCGCCCACAGCTGTGTGTTATATGATAACGGGGGAGGGGTTAAGGTTATCATGTCACTAAAGGGGTGTATTTTCGATTGGGCCTTTTGACTCAAAGGCTTTCAGCTTTCAGGAAGAAACCAAAAATACACAGGGAAGACATATTTGAATATTATAACCACACCTGAGGGTCTGTTAGAGTAACAGTAACACTGTGTGTGTGTGTGTGTGTGTGTGTGTGTGTGTGTGTGTGTGTGTGTGTGTGTGTGTGTGTGTGTGTGTGTGTGTGTGTGTGTGTGTGTGTGTGTGTGTGTGTCCAGGGTAAGACGGACGAGGAGCGGCAGCATATGATCAAAGCCCTCCGAGAGGAGTTGCGTCTGGAAGAGGCTCGCCTGGTGTTGCTGAAGAAGCTGCGACAGAGCCAGCTGCAGAAGGAGAACGTCGTGCAAAAGGTGACGGCTTCCTTCACGGCTTGGGATGTTTGTTTCTAACCAGATCTACAAGCTTGCAGCTCATATTTGAAATGTTTTGCTTTTCTTAGGTAATATTTGGCAATCTGGCCAATGTTTGTCTTTTTTATCTGTCTGTCTGTCTATCTATCTATCTATCTATCTATCTATCTATCTATCTATCTATCTATCTATCTATCTATCTATCTATCTATCTATCTATCTATCTATCTATCTATCTATCTATCTATCTATCTATCTATCTGTGAAAATTGCCAATCTACAAGCTCACAACGCGTTGGTTCGCGCTGTGTTGTGCACTTGTAGATCTGCTATTTTCACTAGTTGGGTTCCCGGGCAAATTACTAATTTCTCTTTTGGGTCTCAGGCTAAAAGGTTTTAACCTGACGCTGCCAGATGAGGGCGGTATTGCGGAAACATATTCCCCAACACAACACTCATCTGGGATCTCTGACAGAGTTGAGCCCTGAGACAGATCTGCTTCGCACCTAACCAATCAGCGTGAGCTAAAGGCGGGATGCGGATGTGACGGTATATAGACACGTCGATATGATTGGTTGTGTTTGCACGCCCACACGGTGATAGACAGACGCTCCCATCCAATCATCTACCATGTATCTTGAAAAAAAGGAACAGCCCCGTCATCGAATTTGCTTCCGCGATCCCAGATCCAAATAAGCTGTGAAACAAATTTGTGTAGCAAGCTTTTTGGATCTGGCAGCGTCAGGTTAAAAAGGTTTGGGAACCACCAATAGTTCTAATCATGCATGTCAGTGTTTTAACAGTAGGGGGTGCTGTTGTGTTTGTCGTCAGGTTCCGGTGGTCCAGAACACGCAGTCCTCGGCGCAACCCCCTCCCATGCACAACTCCGGCGCGCTGAGCAAACTGCCGATCCGCCCCGGAATGCACACCCCAGAGTCCCAGAACCTACGCACTGCACAGGTCTGTGTGTGTGTGTGTGTGTGTGTATTACTAATCTTGTGAGCACTGCTTTATAATTTTTATCCCACGATTTTTGTAACCCATTTTTTTCACCCGGTGCCAATTACCTAAGCTGTAATCCTGGGCGCTACTCTTCAACCTGGAGAGATCCTTTCCCCTCTTTCCCCCCTTTTGTGAGGGTACCTACCCTAGGGGACACGGGGAGAACATGCAAACTCCACACAGAAAGGCCCTTTCACCCAACCGCGTTTGGGCACCTAGGGTATGAGCACTGATGACACGGAGGAGAGAACACGCCCCCAACGTCCCTGGCGGGAATCGAACCGGGACCTTCTAGCTGTGAGGCGACAGCACTAATCGTTTTTACTCGTTTTTATTCACTGTTTGAGTCTACTTGAAACCGGGAACCAAGAAATAACATGGTCGCAAAAACCCAACTCCTGTCCACTCCCATTCTGTATCGTTCCACTTCCTCGTCCACCACCATTGCAAAAACAGGAACGCATGCCATGGACCGTTTGACAAACGTTTTTGTTTTGTTTTTGCACGGCAAAATGCTCCGTTATTATCGGCGGTTGTGCGATAGTAAGAAATATTCTGAGACTACTTCAAAGTTAAAGAAAGAAAAAAATAAAAAAACTGACAGTGGGTGGTAAATTATGATTTATGAGCTGGCGTTAATGCCAGAGCTGGCCGGAGCTCGACTCCTGGCCGGACCTGCCCCCTGCCCTGCACCTCTGGAAGGTGTTCCATTACCTCAAATGCACATATAATACAAGACCGTTTCATTTAGACTATTTATTATTGATTCAGCATTCACATTTTCCTGCAATGGAAAAGAACCGTGGATTAAACTGAGTTAGGTTTGTCAATCGAAAACTGACGGGTTCATGGGTTCTGACAGAAATTAAGCACAGCTTGTGTGGACCAAATCCAAATGACCCTCACAAGTATACTGTAGTAGTATTTGAGAAATAGACATTGTGAGGACCATTTTCACAAGAGAAATGGCTGTTTTTATTGTGAAAAGAGATACGGGGAGTTAGGTTCACAATTAGTAAAATATTCAGGTTGTGATTTATTGATCTATTGATTTATGATCTATTCTACAAGGTTGCATCGTGACACGTTGTGAGCTTGTATGATATGCTATTTTCGGCTTTAGGTTTAGGAAAAAAACAAACATTGATGTCCTCATAAGTATAGTCGTGCGTGTGTGTGTGTGTTTGTGTGTGTCTTTGTTCTGTGGTGTGCACATCCCCCTCCCCCAAAATCGATACCCGTTGTATTGATCTTCATTGTCTCATTGGAGATTTCTGTGCCTGCGTGTGACCACTGTATCCAATCTGTGTCAATTCCTTTCCTTTACCAGGCCAGTTAATGTGCATACTGCCCCCTAGTGGGATTTTGAATCCTGCACCATATTTTAGCTTTATGTACTGGTATGCTGAGTTGCTGATATATGTTGGAAATATTATGTTCAGATAATTAGACTAACCTACATTAAGAAGATGTCAGAAATGGTATTGATGACATGGTTTCAAGTGATCTCAATATACGGGCGGGCAGTTCCCAATGTGATGTCACACACGTTTTGGGACAGTTGACATTGAAACGCAAAACCCATGAAATTGGGAAATTTCATGCATGCAAAAAAACTAAACAAAACAACGGCCAACCGACCTCCGCCGATCGGCGCTTCGCCCCGGTAATTTCACCGGTTTCTCGATTTTGCTGTAACAGATTGATGGATGGATGGATAGATGGATGGATAAAATCCCAGATGACACGGGTTAACTGTAATACTATCTCTGGACTGATTCTATATACACAGTTTTCTGTCATCATCACAATACAGTAACTGCATAGTGAATATTAATATTGAACCATTTGTGCCACTGCAGGGTCACACGGTCATCCGGTCGGCTCCCAACGCCACGATGGCCCCCATGTTGCTGTCCCAGCGGATCATGGCCCAGAGCCCTGCCCAGATGCAGGGCCAGCGGCTGGTGTCCAAGCCTGGCATGATGCGTAGCTCCTCTGGTACCATGGGCAACGCTGTCACCTACCAGCAGGTACAATGCTACACCACTCTTATCTACTGCCAAGGACCGCTATCTCCACTTTGGACCCCACTGACAAAGGAGTCAAGGACCACTTAGTTTTTTGTTCTTCTTAGTTTTAATTCCGTGAGATCGCTGTCCAGACCACCGTCTAGCAGCGGCTCCGTTGCTAGGCGAACACTAAACATCGAATGGTACATAATATGACTCCTTCGGTGAAAAGCCCACTTCAATGTTAACCGAAAATGTAAAACCCTTTTTATCTCTGATTCTTTTCTCAGATTGATTGTTTTTGATCAAAGCGCCGATGTTCATGGCTCATAACTATTGCTACAATATTAACGTTTCGGGTGACTTTTAAAAAGATTGAAGCTAAAAAATTTACCTTGCCGATTTTTACTTCCAATCCAATTCTGTCAGTAAATGATTTAAGATGATTGTGACGCTATATAATTAACACATTTAGCTGGGGAACCCCTTCAAGGACCCATGGGGGTCCCCAGACCCCACTTTGACAACCAATGCCTTATACAGATGACACAATAACAGCAATATCAGCATCATTGTCTGTCTGTCTGTCTGTCTGTGTACCGGCAGGCCTCCAGCCAGCAGGTGTCAGCCTCACAACGCTCCGGCTCCACCACAGCGGCCATGTACATGAACCTGGCCCAGATGCAGGCGGTGGCTGCAGCCGCGGCCCCCGGCGGGCCCCTGGGGGCGGGGCCAGGGGCCGTCAGCCCCTCCACCATGTCCAGCACGCCGGGGGGCGGGGCCTCCGTGCAAGGCTCCATGGCCGACCAGGTACGTTGACTGGTCACGATCATTGTTATTACACTGGAATCGCTATTATTTGATATAATCACAAATATGTTTTGCATAAAAATGTCCATTCACCTGTGTAAATGAATCTTTGTTGAAAAATGGAAATAGCAGATCTAGCCCGTGTAGATCAGCTATTTCCACTATTTTTAAAGAATTCGGAAATTATCAAATGATTACATCTAGCCCGTATATTATTTTGTTTGATTATTTATTGGTAATGGTCACTGTCAGCCTGCTGGAAATTTCTTTTTTTTCCCAAAGCCAGACAGAAATTGCATTTCGAATTATGTTCCAATAATTATCAATGACAAGGAATGAAATGATCAATTGTAATTATATGCGTGATGATTTAATTGTCAACTAAAAATTATGTCCTGCTGGTCAGTGGTGTGAAGTATTTCCAATTTTCTATACTTTTTCTTATACTACATCTCAGAGGAAAATATTGTACTTTAATAATACTTTAGTAATAATACCGGTATATATACACTTTAGTTACTAGTTACTTTGTAGATTGAGATTATTATTACAAAACATACATGAACCACTTCAGCCCTATTTAACCTTTGGCTATTTGACACTAGTCAATTAGCAGATCTACAAGCTCACAACGCGATGCATTCAAAAGATTTCTATACGTATTAGACATGAAATGGGGCATTTTTCATAATGGGTACTTCTACTGTTGGTACTTTAAGTATATGTTGATACCAATACGTTTGTATTTTTTGTTTTTTAACTTTTACTCAAGTAAATTTAGAATTCTGGACTTGTAAGAGTGTTTCTACATTGCAGTATTGATATTAAAAACTGAAAAGAGTGCCATGTTGGTTGAACAGGCCAGTAGCCAAGCTGCAGCCAAGCTGGCCCTGCGGAAGCAGCTGGAGAAGACCCTGCTGGAGATCCCCCCGCCCAAGCCCCCTGCCCCGCTCCTGCACTTCCTGCCCTCTGCCGCCAACAGCGAGTTTATCTACATGGTGGGCCTGGAGGAGGTGGTCCAGAGCGTCATAGACAGCCAAGGTGAGACTGAGACCCCTTGGTCTTCATTCTCATGTCATAGACCAGGGGTTTTCAACCTGTGAGTCCCCAAAATATATTAAAAAAATATAAAATATATATTATTATTATTTTGCAACTGAATGGCTGGAAAATGAAGAGTACATAGTACACATAGTACATGCATAAACTTTCCTTAATGATATCTGGTTTCAGTATTCATTGATCATACAGTATATCTTCTCTAATATTAAGGTTATTTTTGCAGTCAGTTTGTATTGGTGGTGGGGAGGGGAGGGGGGCGGGGGTCGCGAGACATGGCCAAAGCATTCCCCAGCCAAAAAGGTTGAAGACCCCTGTCATAGACAGCCACGTTGAGACTTGAGACCCCCTTGGTCATCATTCTCATGTCTAAAGCCCAACACACACCGTCTGCGTTATTTTCAATGGACCTATCCCACACCGGCGGCGTGCGACGCGCTCCGACGCACGTTCACGCCTCGCCTGACGCTCCGATACGCCACTGTTCTGACGCTCCGATACGCCACTGTTTTGACGCTCCGATACGCCACTGTTCTGAGGCTCCGATACGCCACTGTTCTGACGCTCCGATATGCCACTGTTCTGACGCTCCGATACGCCACTGTTCTGAGGCTCCGATACGCCACTGTTCTGACGCTCCGATACGCCACTGTTCTGAGGCTCCGATACGCCACTGTTCTGAGGCTCCGATACGCCACTGTTCTGACGCTCCGATACGCCACTGTTCTGACGCTCCGATACGCCACTGTTCTGAGGCTCCGATACGCCACTGTTCTGACGCTCCGATACGCCACTGTTCTGACGCGCCGATACGCCACTGTTCTGACGCTCCGATACGCCACTGTTCTGAGGCTCCGATACGCCACTGTTCTGACACTCCGATACGCCACTGTTCTGCGCGGCAACGCCTGTGCCAGGTCGCTGCGCACCCGCTTCACAGACTGTGTGTGTTGGGCTATAGACAGCCACGGTGAGACCCCCTTATGAACTTCCTTCTCATGTCAAGGATCCCCAGATTTAGCTAATACGCATTGGTAACTACTGTACTTTTGTATATGTTCTTTACTTGAGTATTTCCAATTTCCAGTACTTTTACTTCTACTGTACTCCACTACATCTCGGAGGCAAATGTTGTTTCCTGTCTCTCTCTATACTATATCCTATCAATATAGGCAAAAAATCCCCCACATTCTTTTAAAGAGCCTGAAGGCAGATGAGCCCCAAAAAAATTCTACATGTTATGTCTTTTCAAAGTGCTTAAATCCACTTGACTTCTCTCAGTGACTAAGCTCAAGCTGTGTGTTCTGAAGGTAAACTGCGGGGGGCGCTGTCTCGCATGGAGCCGTTCTACTGTGCCCAGTGCAGAACCGACTTTACCCCCCACTGGAAGCAGGAGAAGAGTGGGCGGATCCTCTGTGAGCAGTGCATGACGTCCAATCAGAAGAAAGCACTGAAGGCCGAGCACACCAATAGGCTGAAGAACGCTTTTGTCAAGGCCCTCCAACAAGAGCAGGTCAGCCAATCATAACACATCGTTTCCGTTTTTTGTCTACAAGTTGAAGCCGTGCACTAGCGTCATTTCCATCCACCACCTGGGCTAGGCGTTTTCTTGACGCCTCTTGATGCTGAAGTCTGGTTACACACACACACACACACACACACACACACACACACACACACACACACACACACAGTATGAAGTTCTGATCATAACTAGAACCTGACAGTACGTTTTTAAAAACCGGCCGACTAACTGTGGGCTCGCTCCAGCAAGCACACACTAGTTCTCTACAGCCAGACAGCCAGACATCTAACTACTTCCACATACTAGAAATCCAGTTCAAACTTCAACATGTTTTCTTTTTACAATTTTGTATTATTGTTTAATGAGGAAGGGTCAGATCTTTGTAGGTTCACACAGAGGTTCTACCTGTGGTTGCTATAACAAACTTCCTGGGGCGGTAGTGACTACGTCACCATCCATCATACTGGATCAGGGAATTTTATAATGTACATCATATACTATACATTGCGGGTTTTCAGCAATTGCTGCTTTTCAAATAAATAAATAGAATAAAAACTGAAAATATATTCGTACTGGTTGTTCAAATGTACTGCAACACAGACATTCCTTTGAGAATAATGTTGGTGTGCAGTTGTTGTTCTTTGCAATGTTATTCTAGTTTAGCATTTTTTTATTTTTTTTACTTTTTGTTTTCAATTTCAGTTTACTTTTGATTTGTTTCTAAAGTGGGTTTGCTAACTTTGTTTGTATATTAATTAATTTAATTTATTTGTTTGTTAGTTAGTTTTTTTTCTTTCTAAAGCCTTGTTTTTTTTAATTATTGTTATAAAATAAAATGATGATGTTTTTGTATGTTTTAGTCAACAATAATAACTGTTTCTCGGGGTGTTTGTGTTGACAGGAGATTGAACAGCGTCTCCAGCAGCAGGCGGCGCTGTCCCCCAGCACCACCCAGACTGTCCCCAACACCAGCAAGACTGACAATATGATCCGCCACCACGCCCTCAGACAGGTAACCACGCCCTCAGACTGCACTGCACTGTTTTCATATTGCTGGATAATATGGATATAATATTATATTGATTTATTGATAATAATCATTAGGCCTGTCAGCAGCAATAACATTAACGTTTTGACTGGTTTCTTCCATATTGAGTGAAACGGCCGGGTTGATTTGTTTATTTTTCAAACGGTTCTTAATTAGGCTATCTGCAAAAACCCTATGGGGATTACAATGCAAATAAAAAGTACATGAACTTATAGCACCCTCTACTGATATTGATGTCAGACTCTGTGCTCCCCATGCGTATATCTATTCTACGTCCGAGCATAGACATGGTAACGCCCCGCCTGCCTCTGATTGGTCTACTGTGTGTGTGTGTGTGTGTGTGTGTGTGTGTGTGTGTGTGTGTGTGTGTGTGTGTGTGTGTGTGTGTGTGTCCGCTAGGCTCCCCAGCCGCAGGTGTCCATGCAGCGGGGTCTGTCCAGCTCGGCGCGGGGCGTGCTGTCCACCTTCGCCCAGGCCTCGCAGCTGTCGTTGACCAGCAGCCTGATGAACATGAGCGCCAGTGCCAAGCAGCGCTGCGCCAGCGGCGGAGGAGTGGGTGGAGCCGGCGGGAGCAACAGCAGAATCCAGCACGACAGCAGACGTCAGATCTACAATATCCCCGGTTAGAATACACGCACACTAATCTTATTGCGAACGCAGTGAGCACTTACTATGAGACCTAGCAGATCATGTCTGTGTGTGTGTCTGTCTGTCTGTCTGTCTGTCCGTGTGTCTGTCCCGCTATCCAAATATGGAGTGTGTTGCATCAGCAATCACTCAGCTCCATATATGGGCACAAAAGGGGCCAGGTCCACTCAGCTCCATATATGGGCACAAAAGGGGCACCATATAAGGAGTCCCCAAAGCAGCTATACGTCCAAAACCCAAATATGTACGAGCTGCGTTCGCTTCCCGCGTTTGCGCGTCTTACTCGTTATATCTTTTATAGGAGTTGAGAATCTGGTGTCAGTGAGGTCAGTGGTATAGAGTTGCTGGCCGGCTCCATATATTCAGATCTTTAATATGTCAAACCACTGTCGTGATCTTCATATATGGACATCCAGGTGATGATAGACAGCTCCACATATGGAGATCCATGTGTTGTACCAACTTGGTTCATTTACAAGTGTAACTTGCATCGCGGCAACCACACTGGTTATGAGACTATCACGATATGGACATATATTGACATTCCCATATATGGGCTTAATATTGATGACATCAGGGATCTCCATATATGGGCATTCCCAGCCTAATACAATCCCTGTTATGCCCATATATGGATTTTTTTAAATTGACGTTTTCAGGTCTGAAACAACTGAGCTTCTTACTACGGCACAGTTGAGAATCACGAGTTTAAGTATTTATCTGATGTCAGTGAGGTCAGATGTAGATTTGCTGGGCGGCTCCATATGCAGATGTAGGTGAAGATCCAGTCAGTCTTCTCCATGTATGGCAATCCAGGGTTTGATGAGGTCAGTGTCGTGAGCTTCATATATGGAGATCCAGGTGATGATAGTCAGCTCCACATATGGAGATCCATGTGTTGTACCAACTTGGTTCATTTACAAGTCTGAGTTGCGTCACAGCCACCACAGTGGTTGGACAACCATATATGGAAATATAAGGATCTCCATGATGTCACATGAGGCGTGACCATATATGGGGGCGTGATTTCACAAGGCGTGACCATTATATGGAAGCGTGATGTCATGAGGCGTAACCACTGACCATATATGGAGACGTGATGTCACAAGGCGTCATGTCACAAGGCGTGACCATATCAGGCCTTAGGACTAGGTCATCATACGAGTGTCATACAGAAGTAATGGAGATTTACCACTATGAGGTCACAACGTGTCAGCTATTTTCATTATTTTAACCTTTTTTGAGCTGAGGCCCATTCTACAAATCAGCTCTGATTGATTGATTGATTGATTGATTACATTATTAGACAGAAATGTAAACGGCACGAGTACAGTCAAACACTTGGTCTAAAAGGATAGCACCTAAAAAAGTCCTTGCGGTCCTGTTTCCATTTGGGTCCTATGTATTAAATTCATAAACATGACATGGTTCTAATTTCCTTCCTCTGTCGGGTAGAAACCTCATTATGTCCAAAATGCAAAGATCACAGCATAATTTGTTTGCTTTGCAGAATCTGTTGCTCACACGTAGTGACGTACTGTGTCATTGCAGCTACAGTTGTAGCTTTGCAGTTTCCACCCGACAACATTGACAATATACTGTACTTGAATGTCTCTCTCTCTCTCTCTCTCTCTGTGTGTCTCTCTGTCTCTCTGTCTCTCTGTCTCTGCCTCTCTCTCTTCAGGGTTAAACATAGCCTATCTGAACCAGGCAGCGGTTGGTCATAAGGGCTCCAGCCTAGCGGACAGACAGAGGGAGTACCTTCTGGACATGATCCCACCACGCTCCATATCCCAGTCCATCAGCGGGCAAAAATAATGGAACCACGCCACGCCACACACACAGCCGCGACGACCAGCCCCCCTCATACCCCCCCCCCCCCGGCCCTTCGCATGCAGTGCCTGTCCGTGTGCCTACAGTTACTGAAAAAGAAAGTGAATGGAAAAAAAAAAACATCAACCCATGAGAATCATGCAATCAAGCAAGCAGGCAAAAACCCTGGACGCACCCCCACTTTGTCAGCGCATCCAGATTTTTTTAGAGCTAGCCTATAGCAAAAACTATTATAACCATTTCAAACCCCCCTTTATTATTATTATTATTATTATTATTACTCATTATCCATTTTTCTGTTAAGCAGTAGGATAAGTAAGTGTTTTTCTTCTTTTTTCCCCCTCTAACTTCACTTGTATTTATTTTTGAGCGAAGGGAGAACATACTATTACAGATTAGCTTTACAATGCTCCTTTTTTTCGTCTTTCTGTTTTTTGTGGTCAATATGCACTTCATGAAAGGTTAGCTATTTCAATCTTTATTTGTTTTTAAGTTGGCCTCCACTCGCTAATAGACGATTTACTATAGTAGTTCTCAAAGTGCGGTCCAGGGACCCTCAGGGGGGTTCCAAATAGACCTTACAGTTCTCGACTCTGGACCAGTTCGTACGCTCTCAGAGTTATGGAGGTCCTTGACATTATTTCCATCTGAGAATTACGGCTCTACTGTAAACAGGACAGAAACAAACTAAAACAGATCCCCCCCTCCCCTCCCCCTCAGCGTCTCCTGTTAAACCCCTTCAAAATGCCTTCGCTTACCGAAGCCTTCGGCAGACTTTCCGAAGCCTTTTTGTCCAGCAGTTACCTTATGGTACCTTTCTCTTTTTCTTGTCCAAAACCAGGAGGAGACTCATCTTATCTGGAAGTGACAGGTGTCCATATTTGTGCCACCTGAACCACGGAGACCCGGTACCCACTTTGTTCTTGTTTCTTTCCTTAGCAGGGTTTTTTTATTTTTAATCCTTTTTTCATTTGTTTTGCTTTTTTTCGCGGCGTCTCTACATAAAAGCGGTGATGTGCCTCAGAGGTAACCCGTCACCGTGGAGACGATAATGATAATCGAAATAGCAAAAAAAGAAACAAACAAAACTATGAAAATATCTCTATGGTTAATGTATAAACGCATAGCTTGATGGATGTCGGTGATATCTTAATAAAAAGGAGAGACATGGGTCAATCATTTTGGGGTGTGAGCGACGGACACACACCAGTCACCTCACTAAAGAGGAGCACTTTTCATATTTCCAATTGGGAAGCAAAAAACAAATAAAAAGGACAAGGGAAGGAGTGTCCCCTAAGTTTGGATGTTTGTCTATGAGAGAGTTGGGACAGAGATGTGTGTATTGTAAGAAGTGTTTGTATGGCTACTTTTCTGTTATTGTGGGGAAAGTTTCGGTGAAACTAGCCGATGGACTCGGTTTAAGTGGTTAAGCACTGTGTCCACCAAGGCATTGTTTTCCCCCTGAGGCCAGTGTTAGGGTTGTCCATTATGACATTTTAATTGTCACTCAATAATTGTGTTTTTGGCTCTGAACATTGGAACATATTTATTTGATCATCATCATCCGTCTGTAGACTCATGTCTAGGACAGGCTTCAGATGCACCTCCGGAGGAGACTTAATGTCTCAGATCTGAACTGAACCCATTTGATTTGGTGTTAGGAACCCGTTGCGACCACATGCCCTTGCTGACGTTGACTCCAGGCACGATTCGAACCCATGACACGAAATGCATGTGCTCTAACTGCTACACTATGGTGGCCCCGAAACATATTTATTTGACCTGTCCAGACCTGTCCGATAAGCCAGTACCAATATTAGGCCAAAACACGTCATATTTAATATTTTACTTTCAAAAAAGTGTTTAAATTGGAATTGCCTAAGCTAGTAGATCCACTATTTCTGCTATTTTTGGAAAATGTTTGAAAATATAAAACATTTCAATAGGTGAATTCATACAGAATGATGCATGGAAACGATGATGCAAAAGTAATTGCGATTGTCTCAAAAGATTACAATCAGTTGAGATTGTGTAGTAATTGTGACAGGCCTATAGCCAGCGTACGTTTTAATTGTTTACAATGGTGCAACGAGGCGCTGAGCGCCGAATTCTGCACTTGCCAATTTTCACGTCTGCTGATTTTATCTGGTCGGCCAGGGTTGAAATATTTTCATCTTTCCCATTTGGAAGAGAAAACCTCTTTGGTGGACACAGCCTGAGGTGTTGTTATTGTATCTATTCGTTTGTCTTTCTTTGAAAACATTAGCTATGAGCTAATGGAAATGTCTGCTCATGCAGTAGGTTCGGATGGAAAGGTTTGATAGGTAGGGTTCCCATCCCATGCAGAAAGCACTCCTCATTACCTCTCCTCTCTACGTTTGCAGTTATGTCAGACATTTCTGTCAGTGTTCAGTCAACGTGCAGTATTATTATTATTATTATTTAGACATTCAGTCGGCGATTCTCTCAGAACAAGGCTACAGTAGAGTTTGTAAAGCTCCTAATGGTAGGTTTGAGACGGGACCCGGTTAACGAACTTTCAAAAATATATATTGCATGGGACCTTTGATTTACCACGTTCAACTCTTTTCCTTCTCATGTTTGTCTGGAGTCTGCGTTAGCCTTGGACCAACAGATAAAAAAGATATGCATCGATTCTGACATTTGTGCATCTCTGAATGCCCGGCCACACATCCACTGGAAGTCCATGTTTAATGCCCGTATTCCTCCATACATTTTCAAAGTATAGAATGCGTACCCTGAAGCCACGGATGTTACCTTTCATCCGGACGTCCATAACGCTCCATGTTGTTCAATAAATACATGTTTTAATACTGTATGTATGTGGCTGAATGTCACTGTATACTGTGTTTCCTTGTTTACAAGGAGTGTCATACCGGCTTTCACCTGTTACAACAGCGCCACTGCACTCACTGAGGAATACATATATAATACAATAATTATAAGTACTTCTTTGTTGAACCATAGAGAATATTATGGACAACAAGCGTCCCGGAATGACGGGGGTAAGCACTTCATGTTTTGAATTTGTACATGCATGGAGAAGATTGGGCATTAACCACTTGAACCCTCTATACTTAGTAAAATGAGCCCGAGTTGCAACTTAACTGTACTTGGACTGCGCGCCCCCCACCCCAACCATCTGCAACCAAATCGTTCGCCAAAATGTGCCAATTTCGACGCGTTGTGACCTTGGTTCAAGTGGTTATAAAATAATGCCCAGTGAATATTTGGAGTTGGCATCCAAGACTGACAGTGATACGCTTATGTCGGAATCGATAAAAGAACTACCTGTCATTCTTGGTCCAAGGCAAGGTTCTGTGGCCTATACAGGTATAGTCTACTTCCGGGCCTCTTCTGACATCCTTCACTGGTGTTTCCGATGATTATAATGAAGACTCTGTTCCATTCTGGTCAACAGAGGGGCGTCGTCTCAAGCGAACTTGATCCACAAGAGACCCCACAGAGCGCACAAGTTGCCGTGTCGAACATTGCGAAGTTCACGTAGCCAACTCCGTTCGAGTTGTGATCTGATATGGATAGAATAGTAAATCATGTTCTGGCGAGAGCATTTGCCCCGACTGCCAGGCAAAGTGGCTACTGGCCAATCGCAGCGTGTCCTTGCACAAGTGCACTGGCCAATCACAGTGCGTCCTTACTCAAACGCGAAGAGGATTCCATGCTCGCATCATTGGTAACACCTGTGAAGGAAGTCAGAAGAGGCCTGCATGTAAGATTTATTTCCAAAATGGCGTATACCATATGCATAGACATAGAGCCTATTCCATCATTTCAGTGGATTCATGTTCACCAAGTTGTCTGGGATGAAAGCTGTTGGCCATCTTGGTTCAATCAACACACCAGGTAAACTTTCCATGTCTGTAGGACACACTATTTATACTACATGGCCACATGTTGCTTGACGACGAAGAAAAGAAAAGGAAAAACAAAACATGTCGGAGCGTATTTTCTGAGTTGAAAGCCAGTCTAAATTTGGCCTGTACTGGTTGTAACGGCACAGATGCAAATTCAAAGCATTGTGAGAACATCCATGGCCTTGCTACAATAACAACCAGCACTTCTTTGGTTCTGACGAACACTTGATTTATAATTCGTTGCCATGTCGCTCGCTGAAAAAGGTAGGTCTACAAGCCTGCTAGTGCTGCGCATTGTGGCCTTGTAGACCTGCTATTGTCCATGCTTGACCACGATGCGCAACCACTGTGCAGATCCCGGCACTATGACACTACCATACGGGGAACAGAGTGTCATTCTGATGCACCGTCACTCCGACTACATGGCTTCCGCATGCGGTTAGGGACAGGGCTGTAGTATTAAGCCCGTCAGAATGGCAGTGCGCCGGAATAGCGGGCTTCAAATAGGTCATAATTTTGCACCGCACATAAACAATGTATCACTTTCTATGTCACAGACTCAATGGTGATACCTGTGTTGTTTGCACCTACAACACAATGGAGGACTCAGTCTCTAAGAATCTCTTCTTGTCGGCAAGCAACAGGTAGTATGAGTATAAATGAGTCTTAATGTATAAATGAGTCTTAATGTGTGTTGCGATGTGCAGGGTTCCAAACTAGGGTGAATGTGTTCTGGACTTGGGGTCGTTCACGCCGGCTGACATTTAGAATGAAAATCACCAAATGTAACTGTAGCTCCAAAACTTTAATAGCGAAACTACCTATAGGATTGAATTCATAGGTGCAATATGTAAATTGAAGTTTACATTTGGAAGATATTGGTTTGGTTTATTATATTTATATATATTGAAAAGAAATAATAATTAAAAAAAAAAAATCAGCAATCAATTATTTTCCCTTTTGGTGGAATGGTTCAAATTGGATGGTGAGCTATTTTTCATGAATTTTAATGTCGGGGTACGTTTTCTCTACCTCATATGTTATTGTATTTTTAATCCAAACACCCACCCCTATCAACTTTTCTTTTTTCACCGACCCGACCATTTAAAAAAAAAAAAAGGATATCACTCTCGTCTCTCTTGTGCTCTCCTTTTGCAGAAAAGAAGAAGAAAAAAAGCATCCGGGACGCCTTTGTATTTAAAATGCTGTTTATTTTCGAAATGTCACATTTTTACATTTTGTTTAGTTTTTTTTTTTAAATGTCAATTGTTTTACTGAACTCAGTTAAGTTCTTTTTGTTTTGTTTTGTTTCTAATGAAGTAAAAAAAATGATCATAAACATAATCAAACTGAAAAATGTAAATGACACGATATTTGCTAGGTTTGAAGTAATAATGACTTATTGTACATAAGCTTTTTTTTTCTCCTCCCCTTGTACTGAAAAAGGTTCCAATTTAAATGGTTGTATATTGTGTAGAAAAGCCAACAAAAGCCATGAATATTGTGAAGCTTGTCATTTCGTTTTGTGATCACTGTGTATTATTGTGTAAGAAATGTGCAAAATGTATGGGATTATAAATCTAGACTTATTTTTCCCCCCCCCTTGCACAGTAAAATTCTCAGTATTCGGTTTGTAATGCTGAGCACAAATGAAACAAATTAATTGTACCCTGTGCTAGGATTGGATTGGAGTAACAATTCCGATTCCTTGACGGTCCGATTCCTTAACGGTTCCATTTATCCATTCCTAGAGGGTTCCAAATTGACCCTTACAAGTCTGTAACTCTGAGAGTGTACACATGGAACCAAATGGATCCTTACAGGTCTGTAACTCTGAGAGTGTACACATGGAACCAAATGGATCCTTACAGGTCTGTAACTCTGAGAGTGTACACATGGAACCAAATGGATCCTTACAGGTCTGTAACTCTGAGTATACAAATGGAACCAAACGGGCCCTTACGGGTCCATGTGTATACACTCAGAGTTATAGTGGTTCTTGAAATGATCAAGAACCACTGGTATAATTGTATAGGAGACGTGAAGTCCACATACCAGCTTTGACAGTGTGATAAAACCCTGTTCCGGAAAGGTTCCAAATGTGATGGAATCGATTCCTGGTTCCTCAGTCATCAGTGATGGATCTGGTTCTTCCGGTATCCCAACCCTATACTCTCAGAGTTAAACGAACAACTGATAATTTTTACTGTGCGTTTTTGCTTTCTCTTTTCTGTCGGACCAGTTAGCGTTTGCAAGAACGTGGTCATTGATTCACACGAGGTTCTTTGTAGAACGGCGCAGGAGGCCAATTGGAACCCTGCTACCCTACGCACGGCTGTACCTTCATCACATTTGAATTGACCATTTCATTGTCATACACATGATATAGTTATAGCACACACACTCAATAACTCAATAACGCAACGTCCTACTGCCTCCTGCATTATGTGTAACTTCAAAACAGGTGGTACGCAGGGCCGTTGAGTGATTTCCAACGAGCAGTGAGCGCTTCCAAATTATCACCTGCACGGAATGTAACAATGTATTGACAGAAAGTAGCTCTGCGGTGTCTACGGTGGATTTTTATTAAACAAACACTTTGCAGATGGAAAGAGGATAATTCAAGCTTTCCATACAGCTGCGATGTTGGTGAATTTAATGTTGTGCAATACAATCTGATAGGACTTTTCTGTTTGGATGTAATGGCTATCAATGGCTGGTGCTGAAACTAGATTCAACCCATTATAAAAACATGTAGTGTTGCAAATTGTGGCTAATCGAAGCCTTGAATTCATGGAGATTTGTTGTCATCGGTCAGTAATAGGAGACTCACTAGGAGTCTCTTTTACTCAAATAATTGGCTCAGGAATGTGACAAACGAAGAAATGTCTATGAATTCAAGGCTTCATGGGGTGTTTAATTGATACAAAATAAGTCATTTACCTTTACCCGTGTGAAGTGAGTGGTTGGGGGGGGGGGGGGGGGGGGGGTCAGTTTTAAAAGGGTCATGTGACCTATCTGGACCAATGATCACTGTTCTTGGCAACGCAAATGCAACAATATCTTATATTTCATTTTTAGCATTTTCTCCTAGTAGATGGCATATTTAGTTATCATTTCAAATGCAGGGACATTTATTTGCAAAAAAGTAAGTTTTGAAATTCAGTGTAGTTCTTTTTTTAATATTCTTTTGCAGAATATTGCAAATAAACATTTGAGGAATGAGTGACGAAGTGATGAAATTGATTTTGATCTGACAATAAATGGAAGTATTTTTTTTCCTTCTGACCATCAGTCCTAACCTTTTGCACATTCTTGATATTTAACTGTCTTTAAAAAAAAGTCAAAGAAAAATATTAATGCTGTTTGATTACTGCCAGTTGATTGATAACAATTATGCATTGACTGAAAAAATAAGCTAATTTTGGAGGAAATAACTTTGTAATATTTATCTCTTGCAAGCTATGTTTAATAAAGGTCAAAACAATTTACTTCTTGAGTGTGACTTGTATAACCCTTGCATTATCAGAGCGGTTTGAAGGTGCAGTATGATATTTATTTTACTATTTTATTGATTAAAATATTTATTAACAGTTTGTAGAATTAAAGTACATTTCAAGCACAAACTCAATACAAAGACTGTTAACTGTGAGTGGACGACCCAATTAAGCGTTACACTTGTTTACAACAGGGTCCACATTGTTCAATGTGGACCCTCCAAAAAAAAAAAGATTGGCCTCCAGGATGGAACCTAGGTAGGTAATTTCATCTTTTCATGTGATAATGTTGTCACCCACTCTAACTCAGCTGAGTGAGCCCAGCTGAGTGAGCCGGGCCCAGTGTCCTGTCCATGACATCATGGAGCCCATGGACACTTTGAAATACTAAGTAAAATATCTAAAAACACATATTACCCACGTAAAAAACCAAGTAGAGTGTTTCTTGTCTCCCAAACATCATTAACATAAGATCTGGTTGCAAAAGGGGTGAAGTGGCCCTTTAATACGGCCTGCCGCCCGCAGAACGTGCAAACATGACCCACTTTAATTTCATATATTAATTAGTAGCTTAATGACTAGTATTAAAATGTGTAATTGTGCAAGGCTGAGACAGAGTTCGGAAGACTCGGAAAGTCGGAACCATAAGCATTATGACGTTTCTAGTCGAAGGTCTGATGCAGACGGACTAACCAACATGGAGAGCGCTGCAGTGAAAACATCCGCTGTGAATAAACACAGTAACACACACAGATAGCGGCACGTTGCATCATCTGTTATATATTACAGGTTATTGATCATCCTTCATATAACACTCAAGACGGTAAGGAGACGTGACACTTAAGCTGTTCTGTCCTTGTTTTGTTTTGACATCATCATAATAGACTGTAATATAATCTGTTTACATGCTGTGGCCGTGGTGGAGGATGAATTACTCGGGGAGCATACTTTGGTCCGACATATCATTGGTTCGAAGGAGCACTCACATTGCTACTGTAGCAGTAGTATTACATACTTAAATATCACAATTTAGATAATATTCACAAGTTATCTATGAGAGTCTAAATCTTAGGCTAGCTTTTTTGTAAAAACATCATGCAGTGTATTAATCAAAATGTAAAATGGTTAATGTATGTTTTGTAATAATCTAAATCTACAAAGTAACTAGTAACTAAAGTTTTCAAATGAATGTATTGGAATAAAAGTACAATATTTGGATCTTAAATGAAATGCAGTGGAGTAAAAGTATTGGAAATTGGAAATACTCAAGTAAAGCACAGATGCCGCAACATTTCACTTTAAGTACAGTACTTAAGTAAATGTACTTGATGAAATTAAGAACTGTAGTAGTCGGTAACAGTGGTGGAAAGTAACTGTCATGTGTAATTTCTCCTTCATTGCGGTATCATAGCTGCAATTTGTAACACTAGATTGTTTTATAATGGGATGAATCTATAGTTGCAATACCCTCCATTGACAGCCCATTGATCCAAATAGAAATTCCCGATCTGTTTGTATAAACATTTATGCATAGAAGTGTATATTTGTATGTCTTTAAATGTTCTGTTTAATTGAAAATGGAGGACCCTGATGTAAACAAGTCTTTTTTCTGGTTTTATCCTTGTTTGTTAGATTTAGTCTCTCCTTGAACTGCACCCATTACTACAACAAACTGTTAATACAATTTACAGTCAATCAATCATTCAATGCTGTGCTTTTCATGACAGTGTTGTATGATCGCTGAGCAGCAGCATCATGGCTGGACGCGGCGGCGGCAGGGGGCGTGGTCGAACCAACATGACCTTTAACCTGGAGGATCTGGGCATCGGGAGAGGAGAAGCTCTTCCTCCTACCGCTGTCAAACCCACACCCCTGTTCCCTGTAAGTATTAACCCTGTTCCCTTAAACGTCTGTCCCTGTTCCCTGTAAGTATTAACCCTGTTCCCTTAAACGTCTGTCCCTGTTCCCTGTAAGTATTAACCCTGTTCCCTTAAACGTCTGTCCCTGTTCCCTGTAAGTATTAACCCTGTTCCCTTAAACGTCTGTCCCTGTTCCCTGTAAAGGTAAAGTAGCTTTCCGCTGCACAGACATCGGCGTTGGAAAGTGGTGGTTTGGACGAAATTCTGTTGTGGAATGTGCGGTGTGTACACATGTCTGACTCGGGATCTAAGTGTGTGTGTGCGTGTGTGTGTTCTCTCCATCAGCCCATGACAGCCCAGACCGTCCCCTTACAGACGGGAGAGGAGGTAGAGTACATGCTGGCATTGAAGCAGGAGCTGAGAGCTGCCTGCAAGACCCTGCCCTTCTACATCAGAAGAGCTGCACCCAGGAAAGGTACCGAACCATATAACCTCTTCCTTTTACATCCAGGAAAGGTACCAAACCATGTATTGCAACCCCTTCCTTTTACACCCAGGAAAGGACCTGAACATGCAGTGGTATACTAGAGGTGGGACACGGACGGATGCGCTGTGGAGCACTACCTGCTCCACTAGTTCAGTTCAGAGCCATTTGACTAGTTGCTTGATTGAGCTGCATGCGTTGTGTCTGTGAGAGTGTGTCTACCTTGTCGTGTTATCGATTTGTGATCACACACACACACACACACACACACACACACACACACACACACACACACACACACACACACACACACACACACTTACTAATCCCAATGTTTGTCTGGCAAGAGCCAGGTGTGACAGATTAAAAACAACCATTCGCACCTCTTAAGAAAGCTTATAAAGTAATCGACAGCGTTAATTAACATAGGTTTGGCATCTCCATTTTGATATGCATCGTGCCGCGTTTCGAGCTTGTAGATCTGCTACTTTTGATGCTTTAGTTTGCTTTAAATTATGCCACATGGCACATGCCAATAGGTGCAACTTGACAGCCACGCCCTAGGCCGGAAGACCTAGGCCTTGGCCTCCCTAGAGGCTCCCACGTTCTCTGCTGATACCGACAATGGAGAGTATGTACCAGGGGGGCAGTGAGGCTGGATTTGTGTGAAGCCACTAGGAAATCCTGACTTCCTGAAATTTCATATAATGGCCTGTTATGGCACTGTCATTGGGCCCAAAAAACCCCATAGAGGTCCATGTATTTGGGCCCAACTTCACCTAGACTGTATTACCTTAATAAACATGGTCATGAATACTTTCTGCTTCCAGTCACTAGTTTAAAGTCTCATTTCTCATGTCCTAATATTCTTTTTGGAAATTTATGGTCCCATTTATTTAAAAAATGACCATAAAGTCGAGTATGTTCTGAGGGGCGTGGCTACCGTTACAGTCTATGATCGGGATCCATCCCCCGCTCTAGTCAAAATAAAAACCAACGAAGAAGAAGGGGGGAAGTCCCGCCTCGTTGTCTGGGCCAGCCAATTGCCAGCTGGGCCCAAACGGATCTAGAAAGATGGCGATTGGACTGACAGGCTTCATCTTACGTCCATATCAGACCCGGAGAACGCTTTGTCCATATTGTTTTACAGTCTATGGTATGTACACACCCTCCTCATCTAGACTGAGCATTAGAGTTTACCACCTCTTTCTAAATTGTTGTTGTTGGTGAGTTTAACATTGTTTAATACAATCAGATTATATTAATTATACTATCAGATAGGACCTTTCTGTTTGGATGTGTGGGCTGTCAAGGCCATACACCTTGTTTTTTTGCCACTCAGTAGGTGTTCTCGCATAAAAATTTGAGAACTGCTGATTTTTAGATCACCCTTTGAGTTGGGTTTATTCACGCTTTGTATCATTATCGCTCAATAATGACCCGTTGATTATCCCTTGCTTAACATTGATATTTATGTTTTCAGATGTGGTTCGGTACTCTGACAAATACCACAAAGGAGAGCCCAGGGACAATACCATCGAATGGAGCCCAGGTGAGGAATGACTGCCACTGTGTCAAGTTTAACATATCACATAATGCTTGTTTTATTATTCAATTATTTTGAAATAATAGCGTTCTAGATGACCACTGATTCTCTCTCTCTCTCTCTCTCTCTCTGTGTACGCGCGCGTTTCAGACTGGAGTCGGTTACCCAAAGAGCTTTGTATCAAAGTCAGAAAGTCTCAGAGAAAAGGTAAGAATCGTTACGTTTGTACAGTTGGTAGTCACTTGAATTGGATGCAATGTCAGATGTATCATACATCTGACAGTCTTTTGACAGTCTGTCTCCTCTAGGCCATTGGTTCTCTAACCTCGAACCGTTTTGGTTTCAAAATTAAATAAAAAAACAGCCTGAAATTTGGTATAGGAGTGGGAGTGAACCTTCAGTGCAGAGTGGTGTCGCTCCAAATGTGGTGACGTTAGTGTTCTGCACAGTGTTCTACCCAAGACGGAAATAGCAAGACTCTGAAGCCATACTCCGGTCGGGTTTACTTCCTGTATATGCGTAAAGAGGGTGAACACATTTTTAGGAGACGGGAAGCAGGTTGGAGTCTATTTATTCCATTGGAAGAGTGGTCGTGAACAGGACCGCTTCTGAATCCTCATTTAGCTCCATGTTCACTTCAATATTGGACCTGATCGTCACAAACAGGGGGGCAGTCAGACAGATATTTTGTGAAGCCACTAAGGAAATTAAAGTTGTTAATTAAAGTTGTTGTGGCGCTGTCATTGGGCTCAAAAAAACCCATAGCCCCATAGAAGTCCATGTATTTGGGCCCAACTTCACCTAGACTGTATTACCTTAATAAACATGGTCATGAATACTTTTTGCTTCCAGTCACTAGTTTAAAGTCTCATTTCTAATGTCATAATATTCTTTTTGGAAAATTATGGTCCCATTTATAAAAGAAATTACCATAAAGTCGCACATGTTCTGAGGGGCGTGGCTACCGTTATAGTCTATGAACGGGATCCCCCACCCACTCGAGTCAAAATAAAAACCAACAAAGAAGAAGGGGGGAAGTCCCGCCTCGTTGTCTGGGCCAGCCAATGGGCCAGCTGGGCCCAAACGGATCTAGAAAGATGGCGACTTCCATTGCAAGGACTGACAGGCTTCATTTTATGTTCATGTTAGACCCGCGGAACGCTTTGTCCATATTTTTTACAGTCTATGGTCACAAACCACACAATAGAGCATGCATAAAGTGAGTGGAAAATCGAGTGGCAAAGTGTCTGGCAAAGTGAGTTTAACGTAGTTTAATGCAATCAGATGCATCAATGCATTCTGTTTGGATGTATGGGCTGTCAAGGCGAGAAAGTAGTTTTTTGCCATTTAGTAGGCGGGTACTTCCGGGTATGATGATGATGTCATGCGCATGCCCTCAAGAGTTTTATGCTAAAATAGTTTTTTTCAGAAACCAACGTACAGTATAAGTGTTTTGTGGTTGTCTGCACGTTTCTAAAGTTACAATTTAAGCCTAGTACTTGTCTGTTTATTTTCAGCGGGTCCAGTATGTCCACCTCCTCAAGTCAAAGCAGTGAAAAAATCCATCATGGCAAAAGAGGAGGTTCTTTCCAAACTGGAGGTAGGTTTCATTGCTAATCGTGTGTATGCACTGAGATTAACATTGTATTTAATTTGACAGTGGTCCCCGGACCACTGGTTGAAAACCACTGCCCTAAACCGCCGTTGTGTGTCTGTCCTCTCTACCTCCTGCCCCGTTCCACACAGACTCTAGAGAAGAAGGAGGAGATGGCGGTCAACTCGGGAGACGAGGACGAGGAGGAGAAGAAGAAAACCAACGAAGAAGAAGAACAGGCCGAGGAGGAGGAGCTGGACGAGGAGGACCTGGAGGAGGTAATGACATCATCAGCATCACCACCATAGAGTATTAAAAGGATAGAGACTGATCTGGTGCGAAGCTCCGCCCCCTCCGCTACTCATGTCAGTGGAAGTTGCTCAGTGGCGTTTTGAAGCACACGGAAGGACCGTCTACTTCCGCGTTTTTTCGCCGATTCAGCATTTCACAAATGCGGAAGTGCAGCTGGGCTTTAACATTGAGCGCTCGGTTGCACGGGGTTTCCTCGCCACGGGTCCGCCTGCAGTCCTTCCTCTTACCACTAGGGCCCAGCGCTTCAACGTTGGAGTGCCTCACTGGCCCCTTGATCACCACCTCCCTATAGTTTTAAGCCCAATCCACACCGAAGGATTGAGACGGGACGAGATGGTTTTATCAGCGGTGTGACATGTCTTGTTGTATGTCGACCCAAGTCAACCCGAGTGATTCAACTGATTCAATTCAATGGCCCAAACCATACCAATGGGTCGCCATGCAACTCCTCGCAACCGTTTGGTTTGCGAGGAGTTGCATGGTGACACTTTGGTGTGGTTTGGGCTTTAGACTGCGACAGAGGGGCGCCGTCTCAAGCGAACCTGAGCAACGAGAGCCACCACCGAGCGAGCTAAAGCAAACGAGTTGCCGTGGCGAACGTCTATTTCTCATATTCTAGCTACAAGTCTAGTATCACACACACAAAATACAAAACCATAAAGGTGTTGTTATGAATGCCATTCTATGCACACTTTCACAAAGCTGGTGCTGATGCTTATACATTCCAGCATACCTCTGACCACCTCCCGTTTCTGCGTTATGCCAATGCAAATCCCACGGGGGGGCGGACGTTTTAACTTTGCTGCCGGGTGAGAACGGACAATCCAAAAATAAACCCACCAGTCCCGAATGGGGATGTAGATGCAGAGCAGGAGCATGTCTCTCACACTCTCACTAAAACTATGACGAAAATAACTATTAATAACGCTAAGCAATGATGACTAAAACTGTGACTAGATATACCGGTAGTAAGTAATGGAGAAGAGATCAGTAGAACTAAGAAGACAAGTCATTTTATGCTTAGATTGTGTGTAGGTGTCGCACTCTGAAAATAGCAGATCTACAAGCTCACAAATGTGGGCGTGCAGGCAGCTTTTAACTTTTGCAAAACAATGTAGGGCATTCATTTACCAGAAATGTAAAAGTTTAAATTTGAAGATGCAAGGTCTCTGTCCAACATCAACGGTATTCTTGAACCCTTTTATGTCTCAACTTAAGATCTGAGGTCGATTGTAAAAAATACAATCTGTTAATAATATGTTTCTATGTCAGTGGTGCTCAAACATTTTCATGTCAAGGACCCCCATGTATTTGGCCGCCGGACCCCCGATATGAAATAATGTTGTTTCAGGGACACCCCAGAAGCAAAGAGAAAGAATATGTATTCAAAGATCTACAAGCTTGTGATATCTTGGATATCTGCTATTTTCCCAACAGTTTCCCAACAGTTTAAAATAATGGTTAAAAGTGGTTAAAAGCTAAGGTGGCACAGGTGCATTCCAGGTATTAATGGATTAACCCCTTCTATGTCTTAACGGCAAACTAACTAGTTATCAATGCAGCAACTGTAGCACCATAATAATTCTGAGTTAGTTGGTAGTTTATTAATCATTGTTTTTACTTGTGTGTAATTTTGGTTCCTTCTGTTAGATGGCGTTCACTGTTTTATTAGTTGTTGTTGGCGTTTTGTTTCCGCAGGAGACTGACTACATCATGTCATACTTTGACAACGGAGAGGACTTTGACAATGACAGCGATGACAATATAGATGAGGCGGTCTACTAGAACACTCCTGATGTCCTAGTGGTTCTCCCACTTCTTTTTATATTTTTATTATTGTGTCGTCCTTTTTGTCTTTTAAACTATTATTTTATTGCTGTTTTTTTTTTTACAACAACACGTTTGTTGTTTTTAAATGTACTTTATAAATGAATTTGTATTGGATTGGAATGCTGGTGGCTTCTACTTATTTCAACATTCATTTACGATGGCTAAAGCTTATTGTCAGTGTTAAAGCTGCACTATGCAACTTTCCTGTTCAAACCCAGTCAAAATGAACATACTGTATTATATCTATTATATACATTTGTGTGGGACTGGGACTTAGAGTATATACTCTAAGGACTGGGACCATACCATTACTACCTAGTACCTAGTGAAACTGATATAGTCTGGTTTCACTCAACTGATATTTTTTATTTGGGCATTCTGCCCCCCAGATGGCGCTAAAAGCCTGCTGAACAGTGACGTTGACAGGCCACTAGGTTAAAGTTCAAGACTGAGTTTCCTGGAAACTCTGTTTACACTGTAAAGGAATGTCATCCAAAGACCTTTTTCACATTCACTCGTGAGTCGTCTAGTTTTCTTTGTTTCGCTTATTCTATCTTTCTGGACACGTTTTCTTTTTTTTTGGGGATGGGGGGGAGGAAGACGACCCATGGTGTTAATGTTTTGGACAAAGCTTCCCAAAAAACATCCTCAAATAGACTGAACTGTCCCCTACATGCAATCTGAACCCCACTGGACCACAGTTTACACAGTGTGCTACTATTTCAACCATGTACGCTCGTAATGGTGTCTCCAACAAGCCCACCTGTTCTAGTACACAATAGATGGTACACAAGAACCCACGCCTCCCCTCTCTCTCTCTCGCTGTTCACGATCATGTTGTTTACTAAACATTGTCTCTTTGACGCATTTTTACAGCACATCAGCTTCAAATATGAGGGCAAAAGGCCTCATCATTTATTTGTAGACATGATTGATTGATTGATTGATTCAATATCATGCATTGCTGTGATGAAATTTAGGAAAAAAATCTGAAATTGTCTAAAAATAGTGAAGACGGCAGTAGCAATGTATTGTGAGCCTGTAGATTGGCTATTTTCACTATTTGAAAATAATGTATTAATTCATTATTATGAAAGTCATGAGCTTGCAAAGAACCCAAATACTCCAGAAATGTACTTAAGTCACCATGTCTAAAGCCCAAACCACAGCAAAGGGTCGGGTTGGTGTGGTTTGGGCTTTAGTTACTGTACTGTAGGCACAACATTCATGACCCAAAATGGCCTAATGCTGGTCCTGCTATTTTCCATTTCTAGTTACTCTAGTTACAACAGACTACAGAGACACACCCACAGCTGACCCCTGTCTACAATAATAAGGTTCAAGGTTGTACTTTATTGTTACATCTTGTGTAAAGTCAGGTAAGAGTAAAACTTATTTTGGTTTTTACTTTGGCTTAATTCAGACAACACAGCAACATAGACAATAACAATGCTGCTATTTCACTTAAACACACCAAGATTTGACAAATTCGATCAACACTCAAGTAGTGTATGCATACAGTACAGTTTATGATACACTGTCTGGGGCACAACTCTGAAGTGCAAACACATTATGACTTATCTGTATTTTGTTTTGCAGGTTTAACGTAAAACAAACATATTCATATTTAGTCTTAATGCAGTCTATTGAAATTGTTTGTATGAAGTAGTATTCTAATCATTAGGAACGTCTCGGAACCGAAAAACAAAACAAAAACATTTGACTCAGCCCTGCTTTGACTTCAAGGAGTCATTTGTCTTTGTGGTGCTTATTATGTTTATGTTTTTATAAAAAAACCGTCCTCTAAGAAACTATATTGACACTGATAAGTGAAATACTTGGTAGTCCTGTGTCAGTATACACTCTGCAAGAGCACATCTTGTGCTCAAGGTTACAGTATGATGATTCACTGGCTTTAAATTCATGCAATAAACACTGTATGATATAGGCTGACTGAATGTGCGTGACGAAAGTGTCGTGCAAACCCATTTCAGAACAGAAATATTGTGTATTTCTATAAAGCAATCTCTGGGGACCCATTCAAAAGTAGTGACAATAGCAGTGACTGACTTTGTCGATCAGCCTATATTTTCACATTTCTTGTGCATTTCTATGCAGCAGTGCAAACTCCTTTCATAATTTGTTCTTTTGAATACGTATTTACTTGATAATATAGCATTTTGTCCAGTGCCACCACTCACACTCGAGGTATTTAGTCTGACTCAGAAATCTTCCACACACAGTCACACCGCCCCCGTCCGTCCCCCACACCAGACAGCTGCGCGCGGAGCTTTGCAGCCCGCGGCCACGCGGTGTCCACGCGCCGCTTCTGCTCGCCGATTGGCCGCAACCGACCCAAACATTCGCTCCTCGACCAATGGGAGCCGTGTGCATGCGCCGAGCATGGCCGTGCCCACACGGACTGCGATCAACAACACGTCCTGGTATAAAAACCCAGCCTGAACGCCGCTGTTGTTTATACACACAACCACAGCGCGCACGCACCATGGACAATTGGACATACTAGCATAAATAATAACCAGCCTTTCTTCTTGATCACCTTTTGATCTCATTATAGGAGTGGTTATTGTTTTTCCAACTTTGCTTTGTTACATCCAATATATATATTTTTGGTCTCTACGATTTTGAGTGCATATTTTCTTTATTTCCGGGAAACTTCTCCAAAGCTTTTCGTTTTTGTCGGATAACACTGAGCAGTCATCATGGTAGCGATGAAGAGGGTGAAGACGTTCGAAATCGTGTTCTCCGACCCCAGCAAGACGTTCTACTGCTCCGGGGACAAGGTGGCCGGCAGGGTGCGCGTGGAGGTGGCCGAGGTGACCAGGGTGTCCGCCCTGAAGGTGCTGGGTCTGGGGGTCGCCAAGGTGCAGTACGCCAAGGGCAAGCAGCGCTGCAGGGAGGAGATGCAGTACCTGAGATACGAGGAGACCCTCCAACTGGACGATCAGCCTGCAGGTGAGATGATCTAACTGTTAGGAAATGAAATACTCTTTCTTTGTGATACGTTATGCATCATATTAGAGTTCTCCAGAAGCAAAGGTTTGAGTTAAAAATGTTTGCTTCAAGAAATTGTATATCTTTTTAATAGCCAAACATAATGGTTTAAATGATTAATTGTGATGCTATATTAACACATTTCGCTGGGGACTCCTGGGAGAACCAATCAACTACATAACATTGTTTACTTATGCATAATGCATCTGGTTTATAATTTAACTAGTGAAACAAGTGGAACCAAATGGACCCTCACTGGCCTATTTGGTTCCATGTGTACCCTTGCCAGAGTTTGCGAATGGATAAATTAACAAGTGATATATCAGGAGGTTGTTTTATTATGCATATAAATAACTTAGCAGCTTCAGTTTACACTAGTATCAAGTTAAGTAAACATTGGCATGGTGTTGGTGCCAGGGGGGTGCCAGGGGGGCACATCTAGCATCGAAAGCATATTTTGGCCAAAGTTCAACTGTGTCACTCACTGGGAAGTTGATCAAACATCTAATGTTGGTGCATCAACCTGACATTTCACCGTAGTTGGCAATCCCTTACATATGATAGCAATGCAAATCTATGATAATAATAATGATCATAATATTTCACTCGTAAAATGCAGCCCAAATTGGTTTGTACACGGTAACACCATTGTAATTAAGTCTCATATTTGTATTGTTTTTTTGTCACAGATTCCGATGGTTCGGTGCTCCTGAGGCCAGGCAACAAGTATGAATACATGTTCGGCTTCGAGCTGCCACAGCAAGGGTAAGTCTCTGACACTATTATAGCAATGACATCCAAACCACTGCCCCTCACCTAATATAGTCACTGCTAGTTCAACCGTTTGTAAACAGAGTTTATGTTTTGTGCAGGCAGCTGGTGTCCTCCTACAAGGGGAAATTCGGCTATGTCCAGTACTACGTCAAGGCCCTGATGGAGCGGCCCGGTCAGCCCGCCCAGGAGTGCAAGAAACACTTTGAGGTGGAGGAGCCCCTGGACGTCAACACGCCCGACCTACTGGTGAGTCGCACTGAACAAATCACAATTTAACAGATTCTGTTATCCAGAGATAAGCAAGGTAAACGCATATGGTGCAGAACACACACTATAGACATTGAGTGTAGTGCCTCCGTAAACAAGGAAGTTAAACAATGAACCAAGCATCTAAATGGCATGATATCTAACGTTCTGTACATTGTGGTTCAGGCCAGGGACATATGCACTACAGAATTTCAAGGACCCTCGGTTTGAAAGGCATTAGGCCTCGGACCCCCATGTATTTTACCTAAAAATGGAACTTAAATGGACCTTAAATTACACTTAGGATACCAGGTAAACAATGGACCTAGCACATGCGAATGTGAGGTTAGCAATGCCATGTGACGTCCATGGCATGCTAAACCAGCTATCTGACAGAGTTGTGTTTTTCGGTTCAGTCTCCCGCAGGCGGCATGAAGGAGAAGAAGGTCACGTGCATGTTCATCCCCGACGGCCAGGTGTCACTGAATGCCAAGATCGACCGGCAGGGCTTCTGCGAGGGCGAGGATATCTGCATCAACGCCAAGTTCGAGAACACCTGCTCGCGCATCGTGGTGCCCAAGGCGGCCATCATCTCCAAGCACATGTACCAGGCCAACGGGCGCACCAAGGTGTTCCGCCAGAAGCTGTCGTCGGTGCGCGGTAACCACATCATCTCGGGGATGGGCGACGCCTGGCAGGGCAAGACCATCCGGGTGCCCAAGATCAAGCCCTCCATGCTGGGCTGCAACATCATCCGCGTGGAGTACGCCCTCATGGTGAGTTCCACTATACGTCTGGAGAGGTTTTAGCCTGGATACAACCGGTGGTGGACAGTAATCAAGTGCATTTCTAGGAAGCAACCCCCTGGGACCCAAAATGACAAGAAATACATTATGAATGTTTTACCACTTAAACTAAAGCCTATTTGTGAAATGTGGCCGACCAATAAGCTAATTATAGCCGATCTGCATTTTGGGGGTCCTTGACATAGAAAAGTTTGAACACCACTTGATATAGCAACATACGTTATTTCAGAAAACTGTTTAGAAGAATTCTTTCTTATAATCGGCTTCCCTCCCTCCCCCAGATCTACATCCACATCCCGGGCAGCGAGAAGCTGATCCTGGAGCTGCCCCTGGTCATCGGCACGGCCGGCCTGGGCAGCCGCAGCAACAGCGTGAGCAGCCAGGACGGCTCGGTGGTCAGCAGCACCGCCTCGCAGAGCTGGGTGTCACTGCGCTGTCCCTCCAACCCGCCCAGCTACTGCGACGTGACGCGTGACTGCCGCCTGGACCAGCCCCTCACGCCGCTGCTGGACGACTTCGATGATGGCGACAGCCCCATCTTCATGACCGCCCCTGTCTTCCAGTTCCCACCCCCGCCCGCCTACACCGAGGTAAGGGTCCTGACCACTGTGTGTTTTGCCAAGATGCTTGAAAAGCACCTGGACTACATTTGCTACTACCTCTAGTAGCAACCGTAGTGGACAACTTTTCATGATTGGCTGCCTCATCTCTAGGCTGCCTATAAGCCAATGGGAGACTTACCCATAAAACCCATTCTTAATGATTTTTACTTGGGCTACTATTACTTGCTAATATAGGCAATATTTTATCATTTTATACTCTATGCTGGAAATAGCATCTACTATTTCCACCATTTTCCACCAAATTGCAATCTATCGATTTAGGCCCGACAGACAAATCTGACTTGCATTTTTGCTGTCTTTTGTCATGTTTACAGGTTGACGAGGAGTACCACGGGAACGCACGCATGCTCCAAGTCTGCTGAACGGGCTTGTCGGGGAACTACTCCTCACTTCACCACTTTGTATGACTCGAGAGAAGATTGGCGAACTAATGAGAGACGACGCATTGAATGGATGTTGTGATGTGACGCTCAGTCACACACACACACACCATGGACTGGTCAAAAAGACAAGAGGTCAAGGTCTTCTCTGCCTGTGCTCTTCAAGCTATCGCTCATCAATCTAAACCATCTTGGCCGGTGTGAAACACTGACCGCTCTGAGCTCTTCTGCAGGTGCACCGCTGTATGCGTTTCAATATGATTCTACTTTCCAGAGTCCTTGACTGTTTTTAAGTCAAGGACTTGAGGACTTGCGAGGCTGTGCTTGTCGATTGCAAAAAACGAATGCAAACACTCCATGACTTTTTCCCCAAGGGCTGACTGTTCTTTGCAATTTTTTGGCATTCCAAAACGAGCCATGTATTTTTCCTATAGGGATTATCGCCATCCCATCCTTAATTGTTACTTTTGTGTTTATTTCAAAAGGATATATACGTGGCAATATTATGTCAGAATGTTGTGAACATTTTTGTCAAGGGATTACTGCATGTTAAAATTATGTCTTCCTTAGATATTAAGGGTCTCACCATGCAGCATCCGTATATTATTGAGTTCCAGTGTTCTTTTTTGTCCAAGTTATGTGTTTGATTCCTATATGGCATTGCACTTTCTAATGGATGCATTTTTGTTGCTGTAAAACTGCCTACGAGCAAGTTTCAGTTTTGTTTTTGATGTCGTTATGAACAATGTTTCTGATGCTGGATGAGGATATTCTTCCAGGGGACTAGTTAAAACCTCAAACTGTTAAAGGTTTATTACAAAGCAATGTAGTGTAAAAGCCACAAGATCTTTGACACTACAAAGTGCCAAACCTGACAGACAGGCACCTTAGGTGAAGCTTTTCAGCAAACCAATCCTTTCAACACAAGCATTTCATTGGAGCTGCGCTCGCCGCGGCACTAACTCCAAACATCTTTGTTCTTCCACTAAATTGACTCACTGTTGAGAATGTAGACATTATGCTATGCATCCTTTAAAATTTGTATATATATTTTTGTATGAAACCCTATGGGTGAGTTTTCTATAAAATAAAGATTTGAACAAATCATTGACTATTCTTTTATTTGAAAATCAGAATCATCATTGATCTCAGAATTGCTGTGGATGTAATCAATGTACTGAATACTTGCCTTGGTGTATGATAAATTCAAGAAATGTACCGGTAACTTTATGCTAGATATTTATATTGTGGTTGTCGTTTAGTGTTCTCCACGAAAGGAACATAAAGGCATGGCATGGCCAACTGGTATTATCTATTCACAGCATGGCCATGTAAAGTATGGTATGATTGCATTTTGCCCAAAGTTAAAAGTCAATAATGGCCAAACATACCACAATTTCACGGTTAATAAGCCATTTTGCATTGTGATTCAACACATGGTGAGCTTGTAGATCTGCTATTCTCAAAGAGTTTATACTGTATATACATTTGAAATGGGACATTCTGCACACTTACTTTTGGTGCCAATACAGGTACTGTACTACAGTAAATAAAACTTGAATACAGGACTTTTACTTGTATTGATACTTTTACTTCATTAAAACGTGAGTACCTTTACCATCACTGCAGACAAGGTCAGAGAGAGAGCATGATTGGGCAGGGCACTGCGTCAGGCACCTGCTGGCCATGAGCAAACTGACACTGTGGGAGACAACCCACTGAACCCAGGGCACAGCCAGGAAGGGACAAACACACACCTGACTCTGTTTTCCTAGTGTTTTGCCCAGGTGGACGTATAGGGCATCCCTCTGTTTCCTTAAACAATCGTATTATGTTTGATTGATCATAATCATAAAATATGTAGAAATACAAAAGTGCATAGTACAGCTTTAACCCCCTAATTGCTCCACAGAGAACTGCTCCCCAAAAGCGCGTATTGCACCTAATAGTTGGGACGGATAAATGTCAGGGGACTAATTTAGTCATTTCTAATGTATATCTTCTGTTTGCATTGCAGTAGACATGCAGACCTGCTCTGCAAGTAGCTTGACGTGCTCGCCACACACAGCAGCCGGCCGAGAGGTTAGCGGTGACGTCACGGTACCTCCTGTGAGCTGACAGATAAGTGCTTGTTTATCTTTAACATTCCATCCTTTAGTTTAAACACTACTGTCCCCCGAGGTCCTCCGAGGTTTCACCCGTGCACGTCTTTCTTCTGCTTTTTACACCTCATTATACAGCAATATAGGGTCGTGTGGGGGGGGGGCTAGCCCTGCAGGTCCATTGCTTATAGCGAATGCAGGTCTTTTCCTTGTGTAGTATTTAATTATTGTGGTATTGGTATGCTACCCACTGGGCCATGGCTAGGCCTACATATGCCTCCGATTCTTCTGTTCATGTCGTGCGTGTGTTTGAGTGTGAGGCTCACATAAAAAATGCATTCTTAAACCTGAGCAAAATAGTAGATCAACAAATAAATAAACTGTGCGTTTATATAGCGCTCTTATCCAAAGCATTTTCTTTCTATTCAATTTAATTTAATTAATTATTTCCATGGCCTTGAAATAATTTATTGTTATAATTCTGGCATTTGGCCTTGGACAAATGGACACATGGCGTGCGTGCGTTCGTGCGTGCGTGTGTGTGCGCGCGTGAGAGAGAGAGAGAGTACCAGCAACATAGCTGCTGTTTGTAGTGACAATACATAATCATAATGTTGATGTAAGTTGAGTGATATTTTGACTTGCACTCACTTATGTTGGAAAACATGGAAAGTGTTACAGTCAATCACTCAATCTCCTGTGTTTCTACTAGTAGGGTAACTTGAAGTCACTTCAGAGTGCTGACAGTGTGTCAAATAAGAGGAAGAGACCTTACATAACTTACATTACACTGTTATGAAACATCTTCAGTGAGCAGCCTAAAGGACATGCCCCTGGCTATTTGTAGACGTTACTTCTGCTTTTAAAACACATTCTTTTGAAAATAATTGAACTTGGGGTTAAATAGTGGTTAGTGCTGCCATTCCTTGGACTCCTAGGATTAACAGTGTGATACCAAACTTGCGTGCGCACACACACACACACACACACACACACACACACCACACCACACCACACCACACCACACCACACCACACACACACACACACACACACACACACACACACACACACACACACACACACACACACACACTGTATTTGATACATTGTTTTATACCTCTGGGACCCCAATCTACATCGAAAGTCCTCAGTGCTAATTTAACTCTTACAGGTCCATTTGTTTCTATTTGTACACTCTTACAGACCTCTAAGGGTCCATAATTGGTTCCATTTGTACACTCAGAGTTACAGAACTGTAAGGGTCCATAATTGGTTCCATGTGTACACTCTCAAAGTTACAGAACTGTAAGGGTCCATTTGATTCCATTTGTACACACTCAGAGTTACAGACTTGTAGGGTCCATTTGGTTCCATGTGTACACTCTCAGAGTTACAGAACTGTAAGGGTCCATTTGATTCCTTTTGTACACACTCAGAGTTATGACCCTAGAGATCCATTTGGGACCCTGGTGGGTCCCCGGACCCAATGTTGAGAACCGACAACGCAATACCCTCTTCAACTGTTGCCATGACAACAAGTAGTATACTTGCTATCTTCTAGCGTACAGGTTGGGTCACACAGCAGCAAACATGATCAGACTTGGGTGTGTCTGCAAGCCAGTTTTGTATGCAAGGAAGTAATATGTTGCTAGTTGTTACTTATTACTAGGGAATCGGATGTACACTCATAGAATTATAAAGGATATATGCGGACTGCCCTGCCCCCTGCTATTCATTTCGATGGAAGTTGCTCAGTGTCGTTTAAAAAAGTGCTCAATGTTAAACCCCTAGCTGCACCAGTAGGGCTCAGCGCTTCAATGCTGGCCAGCCTTTTCATAGGGGCTTGTGTACGTTCCTCTAGCCGAAGTTCGATTACCGATTATTTGCATGGTCAAATTATCTTCTGCCGAATTTGGGGGTTTTCAAAATAAAAGACCCCCTGCAAACAGCAGGCAGGGAAGCAACAGCGCCGGAGTTCAATGGTGGCAGTCAATGTCTGTTTATTGTATTTAAGTATATTTTTATGCCAATACCTTAATAATTGTACTATAATTTTGAATGCAGGTCTTTTCCTTGTATAGTATTTAATTATTGTGGTATTGGTATTGGTATTCTACTTTTGTTTTTCCAGCAAGCAGTGATATAATAGTTCTTCCTAGAAGTGTCTTACCAGGAAATAATAAACCACAGTGTTCCATCCCACCATGTGTTCAAATACTGTACTCTGACTGGCTAAATATAACCAGTGGTACAGTAGACAGTAACTAAGTATAGGCCTACTTTTACTTGGTAGTGCAGCCGGATCAGTTTGATCCTGGGCTCCCCCCTGAGTTAGTGTCGAAGTGTGGGACTCAGCTCCTCACCAAGAAAATACATTCTCAAGTAAAGTACAGATCCTTAAAACTGTAACTCAAGTACAGCAACTAATAGTGTTATGTGTGCATGTGCGTGTGCGTGCCTGCGTGCGTCGAGGTGAAAGCAACATGCCAGGAGACATTGAGTCTTGTGTCAGACTTGGCATTGGCATTGAACATCTCCATTTGTTTGGTCTGGCTCTTCTGAGAGGTGGCTTTATGTAAGATAATTATTATTTACACAATATACTGTATGCCTATACAGTGTAGATCTTTTACTTTTTCTTTTTCATGCTTTACATGACATTGAATCAATAGGAATGTGATTGATATGTATTTTTAGTAACTTAGTATTCCTATTGCAGTATTGATACTTTTACTTATGTAAAACATGTGAGTAGCCTACGTTTTCCATCACTGTGAGAGTGTGAGCACATGCAGTGATCAGATGTTTACATAATCACAGCAGCTGTTCCCTGGAGAGAGGGGCATTCTCTCCCATGCAAAGTTACCATGTTTACCCAGGGTAACTGGACTAAGCTCAAGAACTTGTTTACAGCCAGGCCCTGCACATAGAACATTTCATGGTAGGGGTTCAATGCCTTGCTCAAGGGCACTTCAACTGTGGTAGTTTTAACGTGCCGGTCCGGGGATACAAACTGGCGACCTTCCGATATCAAGACCGCTCCGCAAACCATTCGGCCATCACATGCCAGTATATGTGACCCCTGTACTTACTGTCCGTCACCTGCACCCACCCTCACTGTAGCACCCAATAGCTTTCTGGTCATGGGAGACTAGGAGGACGTCATATTCGTGGAAATCGTTAAAGTGTTACTTTTATACTAGGTCACATCTATTCTTTCTAATCACCTTTCGCCCAATTCGGAGCGAGCGCCGAATTGGGCGAAAGGTGACTTGATGTGAGCTGCGACCAGTCACAGACATGCACGCTATTTCCTTCCACTACATGTATTGAATGTTATTTTGCAAATTAAAATCTATCTATAAATGCGCCAAGTCTCTGTATACGTACGTACGTGTGTACGTCTGTAATCCACGTAACTCGAGAACCATTCTCCCCACCGACTTCAAATTCGACACACGCGTTCCACACCCCCACAGGGAGTGCAGTGCCTGGTGTCGAGTCGGTCGGACCCACGGTTGTCCAGAACTGCCACGAAAGGCCTCTGCCCAGGCTCCATATATGGAGCTGGCCTGTTCTGCCATCACAAATAGGTTCTGACATCTGCATACACTCCATATTTGGGCATGCCTGACAAAGAACTCCATATATGGCCATAAAAGGGACACATGCATAATAACTGGGTGAGGCATGCATTTCCATCTTGCATAGTTCCAAGTAGGCCAGTGCCCAACCGGCACCATTCTAGTTATTACAAAAATACGTGATCCAATAAGCCCTTTTTATACTATTTGGAAATAGCTGATCTACAAGCTCACACCGTGATATTGTGGTATTGCTACCTTTGCTATAAAACAATAACAATATAAATCACAAGTCATGGGAGATGGATGTCATTTTCCAGGAGGGTGTTAGAATGTTATGTCTATTCTACTCATCCTTCCACTCACATGTTGTTTGTACACTCTCAGGGTTATAAATGGGTAGATGGCTGTGCACCAAGCCCCACAATGCACCGCTCACCTCTCTTAAACTCTGTTGTTTGCGTGTGTGACACTAAATATATCTCACTCATGTGTCTGTGTGTATCACTGATGGCCATGAGAGGCCATGGCGGGAATAGTAGCTAGCCTATTTGGAACTAGTTTTTGAAACTCAAGTATATAGTTGTGGTTTAGAACTGTCTCCAAAACTATGGAATGCACTTCCCATTACAATCAGAACTGCAGCCTCACTCCCAATCTTCCGCCGTAGTCTGAAAACCCACCTCTTCAGATTCCATCATGGCCTGTAGCACTTACCCTAGCCCTGACGACCTTACAGACGTATGCAAAGGCCCAACTTATGTAACTTAGATAGCATTTTATGTAGACTTATAGCAGTTTATGTAGACATAGCACTATAAAGTATACATGCATAGTTTCATTATATAGATATTCCACTGTTACGTTCTTAGCTTACGTATAATTCATGATAACTACTTTTTTATTACTTGCTTAATGTAAATCACTCTGGATTAAGAGCACCTGTTAAATGCCTAAATTGTAATTGTAAATTAGTCGGTTTCAGCCATCTCATTTATCCCTGGATTGCTTCATAAATCCCACGTGAACGAGAGTGTATAAGCTCATTCCTGGGCTCGATTTTAACATTATATCATAATATAATGTATAAACCAGCTTATTTGACCAGTAGTATCTATCTACAGGCCTACACTTGACTCGAGTACTGGGTTTGAGTACTTTGTACCACCACTGCATTTGTCACAGCCTCACAGGCCTTGTGGGACATAAACTCAGGCCAGGTGATATTTCTTCAGACCCAGTAAGGTGACAGCTAGGGACTGCATAAGGACTGCAGAGTAAAGGTGACTGCAGTCACCTTTACTCTAAAATAACTTTACAATAACTTTAAATGGGGACATGACATCAGCATGCTGCCCCCCTGGGCATTTATCTATTCATGTTGATGACTCTAAGTTATTATAAACTCCTTCGCCCTACGAGGAGTGCCATCTCCTGGCACAAACACTGTTTGTGCCAGGAGATGGCACAGAGAGAGAGAGAGAGAGATTTACAACTGACGTTAACGCTAAAGATATTCATGTATAGTATTCAATATTCAATTACTTATTTCTACATATTATATTTTTCAATTATATTTTTCAATTTAAATCTGATTTGGAATTTGTTTCATTGTCCTCAATGATACCAACAGGAAAAATAACTATTTGGACGTAACGCCAAACATTACTGTATAGTTCCCTTCCCAACATTACAGGATATTTCCAAACATTGCTGTAAGAATTTGGGACGTGTGGAGCGTTGTCCCAGCGTTTTTAGTGAAGGTACTTCAGCTTCCCTGCTTTGGCTGATCTGAGTGCGCGGGAGGGTTTGTAGGGTTCGATCAGACTTGCAAGATATGGGGGAGCCATACCTTTGGTTGCTTTGAATGCCAGAATCAGAGTTTTGTTTCGATGCGGGCAGCGACCAGGAGCCAATGGAGGGAGCGGAGAAGGGGGGAGACATGTGAGAATTTTGGCTGGTTGAAGACCAAGTGAGCTGCGGTATTTTGGAGAGGCTTAAGTGTGCATCAGGGGGGCAGTCAGACAGATATTTTGTGAAGCTACTAAGGAAATCGGGATTTCCTGAAAGTTCATATAATGGCCTGTTGTGGCGCTGTCATTGGGCCCAAAAAACCCCAAAGCCCCATAGAAGTCCATGTATTTGGGCCCAACTTCTGCTTCCAGTCACTAGTTTAAAGTCTCATTTCTAATGTCATAATATTCTTTTTGGAAAATTATGGTCCCATTTATTTAAAAAATGACCATAAAGTCGCGTATGTTCTGAGGGGCGTGGCTACCGTTACAGTCTATGATCGGGATTCCCCACCCACTCGAGTCAAAATAAAAACCAACGGAGAAGAAGGGGGGAAGTCCCGCCTCGTTGTCTGGGCCAGCCAATGGCCAGCTGGGCCCAAACGGATCTAGAAAGATGGCGATGTACAATTCAAGGACTGACAGGCTTCATTTTACGTTCATGTTAGACCCGCGGAACGCTTTGTCCATATTTTTTACAGTCTATGGTGTGCATGCAGGTAGGCCAGTAGTAAGGGAGTGACTGTTATCTGGATCAAGAGCTGGACTGACTCCTGGGTGAGGAACTGTCTAATTCGTCGTATTTTGTAGTGTAAGCCTACAGGTTCATGTGGGATTTATGAAGCGATCCAGTCAATCCTATACACGCCCTTTAGCCTGGCCCAGCCACCATGATTTCGGGTATAGTGTGGCGGGTGGTGTTGGGAGCAATGCGCTGGATCATTGGTTCATTGATCTGAGCGCCCGCACCCGCCGCCGTCCGTCCCTCCCCTCTCTGGTAGAAAACCTCGGACAACACTGACGTCACCAAATTTGGAGCGATGCACCTCTGCACTGTAGTTCACTCCCACTCCTAGACCAGGAAATGTGTCTCATTCCCCCAGGCTTTCACTTTTTGAACCGGATGCAAACAGAAATAAAAGCCTGGGTACTGAGGCTACAGCCGCTAGTACACACCCTTAACTATTCTCGAAATGCCCGCTACGACAATGCCGGCTGCGCCCTCTGTGTCACATACTGCACACCTCTGTGTCTCATATAGCAACCTTTTTTATTTTTTTATTATTTATACGAATTTGAAGGTTTTCAGAAAACCTTAGGTTAGGTTTTAGGAGGCGTTTTTAGAATCGGCCTCAGGTCTAAACACTGAGGATTTTACAGTGTAGAAACAAACTGGGGTCCTTGAAATGTGAGAAATATAAATCATACCTCAGCCACACCTTGAATCCAGCATGCCAATCTAACGATTGCAGCGTTACTGCACACATCATATTATGAGAGTGGGAACGGCCTGGAAACAGTTTCACATCCTCAACGAGAGCCTGGGGGAGTCAGTCAGTGTGTTATCACCGCAGTCAGTCGGCACGCTCTGCGTCTAGCCTCTGATTGGTCGAAAGCTGCTGTTCAGGCAGCCCGCTATTGGCTGACACACTGTGAACAGCAGGCGGCCATGCGCTTGTGTTGTGTCATGACGTTCCTGTGTCTGTCTGAACAGGCCTCAGGGCCTGATGTGGGTTTTTTTTTGTTCGTTTTTTATTCTTCAGTCTGGAATGAGACAACAAACCGCATGGCGTCCGCTGTATGATGTGCTTTCTTAGATAGGAAGGTGACATCACTGGGGCGAAATTAACTAGTGGCACGCGCCAACACATTCTTGGTTGATGCAGTGTTGATTTCGTCGACTGAAACTATGTCGGAAAATGGTCGTTGACTCAACTACCTTTTTTCATCGACGAAAACTAAAAAGCGAAGCTAAAACTTTGACTAAATATATTAGACTAAAATGTTAACGAAGAGATCCAACTCCTCGTTAACTCATTTTATGTCAGGTGTTGCACAAAAGCATACCGTATCTACAAGCTCACAACGCACGTCGCAGCTTGTAGATCGGCTATTTTCAGCATGCAACCAAGTGTGAAATTAGTCATTACAACGCCATCAAGGTCTGCCAGAATATATATTTTCAACCCCGGTGGAAAAGGGGCCTGCCAGAGTTTTTCACTAGTTCGTGTCATGGGTTGACAACAACTTTAAAACATGACATCATGCCCTATAAGGTAGGACACAGGGTCATGTGAGGTACATGAGTGTAGTAGGTCAGTGTACATATATGGCGTGTTAGTGTGCTTCTACAGGCATGGTGGCTGTTTCATTTTCACTGCACATTCCTGAGAGCTGATAGCGTTTCTCTGTGTGTCACTGAGGTGGAGATCGTCTTACCGTACCGTACGTAGGTGAGGTGCAGAACAGACAGCTCTCAGTGAGTCAGTCGTGAGCAATACACTATAGGCAGGAAGACGGCATGCGCTGTGCATGCCAGCATGGTAGGAAAGAAATGTACCATAGCTTCACATGACATATGTGCTTCTCAAACCCACATAACATCCCAAGACCTGAAGCCGATTATACAAATGTCTTTTGATTCACAGTAGTTTCCTGATTGGTTGAAATAGCCATCTACCGGTGCTTCAAACGAGCATCATATGGCACAACTAATCAAAACATAAAATCACACTCGTGTGAACTGAGTGGTGCAACTCCCCTCTCCCCCTGCCTCTCTCTCTCTCTCTCTCTCTCTCTCTCTCTCTCTCTCTCTCTCTCTCTCTCTCTGTAATTAGCAGGCAACAGTGCAACACTATCTCTCTCTCTCTCTTTCTGGCACAACAGCGCCACTTTTGCCCCTGCTGGTACTCATAGTCACATAGGTTAGGACGGACGGACATTGCTGTTCCTTGGAGTGGTTGCACCACTCAAAAATCTGTTGTGCTGATGAGACAGAGGGCTGTATTTTGCGTGTCTTAAGTATCAGGTCTTATTCCCTAACTTGAGTAAACTAAAGACCTGGAGGCGTGGTCAATGCTCTTTGGCCACTCAGAATAGCCAAATGGCATTGATCACGCCTCCAGGTCTTTAGTTTACTCAAGTTAGGGAATAAGACCTGGTACTTAAGACACGCAAAATACAGCCCAGAGTCTCGCAGAGCAGAGCCGGCTTTGCATGGGTGACCACCGGTGCTCAAACACTGTTCAGGGGTCTGCCACCATAATAGTCCCACCAGTGGCCTCAAAGTATGCAAGGGACTACAACATGCCATACTGCCATTGCTCTGATCAGGCATCATGAACAAAGGCTGGATTTGAAGGCTGCGTGGCGCTGTGAATCTATCTCCAAGGGTGAACAATTTAGCAAAACAAGATTGTTAGAATTCAAGGTAAAAGGAGAATTTGAGAATTAGGTGGGGAATGTGAATTAGGTCGGTGAGCTGGGAGTGAGTTCCAGAGGGATATGCAAATTAGTAGGCCCTGTCACCCAATGAGAAGGCTCTTTCACATAATTGGTGCAGGCACACTGTCATGTCAAGAGGTGGAAAGAAAACGCCTAGTCCAGGCGTCTCTTCCGGGTTTTTAAACAGCTGGTGGATGGAAATGATGGTAGTGCGCGGCTTCAACTTTTAGCGGTGTATAAGTTGAAGCCGCGCACTAGTGTCATTTTTGTTTAAAAACCCAGAAGAGATGCCTGGACTAGGCGTTTTTTTGACTCCGCAATGTGCTTGCGTCCAATGAGAAGGCCTAGCTGTCACCCAATGACAAGGTGTAGCTGTCACCATATGAGAACCAAGTCAACCAAGGTTCAAGCAGTAAGGAGCTTGGTTGTGGTTGTTGTGTCCTGTGCATGTCAACTCAGACACACACACACACACACACACACACACACACACACACACACACACACACACACACACACAGAATATGCATGGTATGCGAGCACGTGGAAGTCCCTTTTCTCTGCGGTCTGGCAGACAGACACAACACTGAAACAACTATCGCAGCCTTCTAGAGGAAACACAAACATCTGCTAAAACACGTTTTTGAGTGTGTGTAGTATGAGTATGTACTACACATACTCATACTACACGCACTCAAAAACGTGTGTAGTATGAGTATGTGTAGTATGAGTATGAGTATGTGTAGTATGAGTATGTGTAGTATGAGTATGTGTAGTACGAGTATGTGTAGTAGTATGAGTATGTGTAGTATGAGTATGTGTAGTATGAGTATGTGTAGTAGTGGCAGCCTACTGAGGTTCAATACTATTTACCACCATTTAAGTTGTGTGTAGAGGTACAGATCGATGTTTACAGTAGAGTCGTGTCAGTATACTTCATATTTTATATGAGGTGAGCATGAACAAGTTCCCCATGAGAATAAATTGTTCTTTTACAGTTATTATAATGGACCCTTGCAGGCAGCCATGTAACTCTGTAAATGCACCCTTTGCGACCATTTGCACACTCTCATGAGTTTAAGGCTGTAAAGGACTTTATTGCGTGTTCCCACATGCCCTGCCTCAGCGCAATCCCCTCCACCTTATGTAAACATGCCTGTTGTTGTTCTCTCTCTGTCTGTCTGATTCCTATAGAATCTAGAACGGAACCTGTTCTATAGAACCAACGTTCCTTTGGTGGAACAACGCATCGCAAGGTGCGTTGTTCCACCATATAAGAACATATGTAGATTCTTTTTTTTAATTGCATACCACGCGTCGTTGTAAGCTTGTAAATCTGCTATTTTCAACTAGCATTGCTGTCGGGAGGATACTTTTTTTTCTTTTTTTTCATAAATCAGTGCTATTGAACACACTTTACGTTTGTGTGTTGGTTAAAAGAAAAAACATATTGAACCAATGAAAAGTATTAAAAAGTGCTTCTGGCAAAACCTTTTAACTCCATAGGACCCTCAAACTGTCTGCTAAAGCAGCTAACTCCACCTCTCCCCTCTCATGCAAGTAATTGACCATAATAAGTCACAATACGAACTTGGTTGAGGCAGTACATTTTATATTTTTTAATTTCCCGAAATAATAACATTTTGGAGTTGCACGACAGCAGAGGGTTTATGTAGTTTAATTTTGTTTAATCTACAGCTATAGTCGACTAAAATGTATTTTGGCAGGTCTTGATGTTATCAACTTATCATACTTAGCTGTGTAGATCGGTTAATTTCGAAGAGGGGCACAGCCAACTTCATTTGTTGATGAAATTGTCAATATATTTACTCTATAGCTTAGTTTTTATTTAGTTTTCATCAGTGACAAATGGTAGTCGACATATTTTCGCCATAGTTTTTAGTCAACCAAATTATCCAAGGTCAAATAAAAGTCAGGAGCCGTCAGGTATTTTTACTATAGGGTAAAAGTATCCTTTTGTAGAAATACTTTTACAAGTTCAGTATTCAAAATGTGCTTGAGTAAATGTACAAAAGTTGCATTCAAATATACTTTACATACCAAAAGTATATTTTGTACTCATTATGCAGAACGTCTTATTTGACATTTTCAAATATAAAATATATAAAATGTATAACAATGCTTTGAAAATAGCAGTTCCACAAGCTGTGTTTTTGCAACGCGTTGTGGGCTTTGCTATTTTCAAATTACAAATATATCATAAAGTGGTGTTGTAATATATTATCTACAAAGTAACTAGTAGCTAAAGTTTTCAAATAATTATAGTAGAGTAAAAGTATAATATTTGCCTCTGAGCATGGAGTAGAAGTAAAATTATTGAAAATTGGATATACTCCAGTATAAAGTAAAGAATACCAGGTACTACTTGAGTAAATGTATTTAGTTACTTTCCACCACTGAATAAACTGTTTTGAAGCAGCGTGACTTCCATGTGTAACAATTAATGTTACAGTACTTTCCTGTCTGACTCACATGGCCTCTCCCCTGGCACACACACACACACACACACACACACACACACACACACACACGCACACACACACACACAGGATGGAATCCTATTGGCTGAACGGGGGTATCATGCATTCTTTCATTGGCTGAATAGCGTGTTCACGCGTGGACCATGCGTGGACGCTGTGCTCAGCATCCATCCTTCACAGACGCGCGCACACACACACACACACACACACACACACACACACACACACACGCACTACTACTATACTTGTGAGGACATCATCATCTTAAGACTGATTTTGTGAATGCCATTTTATTTTAAATTGCAATTCTTAACCGTGAACCTAAAGCCGAAAAATGTCAGATCTGCAAGTCGACGACAACGTGCGACAATGTAGATCTGATAAGTTACATATCTGACAAGTTACAGTTTACAACTTCTAAATGTCTAATTCTAATCATAACCCCAACCTCAATCTTTTCCTAATTACTAAAACGCATCCCTATAGTAAAAACCTTTATTTTCAACCCTAAAACTTTACATTTTTCTCGTGAGGACCCTATAATTCTACTACACGCGTGCACAGACAGTTCTCAGTATCTCTGCTTTGTTTCCACCGCATGACCCAGTTCCAGTGTTGAACAGGCGTGTCTGCTGTTTGACTGACTGAGGAAGTTTGTTGTCTCTCCAGATCAACACAGATATGATACGGAACAAAGTGTTCCCAGCGCCGTTACAGTGACTCACACGTCATGTCGCCATCTAACTGTTTTCAACATGCTTTCTTAAGGTTCAGGGCTCCATCCATGCAGCGTCAGACACCTTTTTAAAATAGCCCAGAAATATATGTGAGTACGGTCATTTGGAGAGCACTTATAGCAAGCAAAAAGAAAAGATGTGGCACACAATTGTAACTAAAAGATGTGGCACACAATTGTAACTTATACTTACTTTGACTTTTAGCTTAACATACCTATTTTTGGCCAGTCAAATGATCCTATATTAAAATTTCCTAGAGCAGTGGTTCTCAACCAGTGGTCCGGAGACCACCAGTGGTCCTTGAGATGGTTCCAGGTGGTCCCCAGCAAAATTATGGAGAGTTGAAGAATGTTCATCGACTATACCTTTTTCACAGACGAAAATGAAACTAACCCATAAGCAATGATGACTAAAACTGTGACTAAATATATATATTGATCATTTTGCCTAATAAAAACTTGACTAAAATGGAGGGACTATAGTGGACTAGACTATTTTCGGCAAGATAGGTGCACAGATAAATATAAATCAGGCATTACGACCATTGCCTGACAAACATACATTTTAGCCGACTAAATCAATCAAAATGCTATAATATTAGCGGAGCAGCTGTGGCTTAGGGGTTGAGGGGCTGGTAGAGTGGCCGGATAGGAACTATGAAGTTCCCAGTTCGATCCCGAACTCTCCCAGAGTTAGTTTTGAAGTGTCCTTTAGCAAGACTATAGCTGTTGCCAGACCTGGGAAGACAGGCACGGCCGCTGCGTATCATAAAGTAGGCTATCCTGTCACTGTCACATACTTTTGTGTCTATAGGTAAATCATGTTTAGGGTATAGTTTGTGACGTTTGTGCTGTAGATTTCTATTAAATCACCCAATGTTGGGTTTTAAACTCTCTGTCTGCCTTGCTGTAGGCTACTGTAATGTGTTAAGACTATAAGCTTCAAAGTTCAAACCTCCAACCGTACAAAACAAACTAGTTGACTACTTCTCGGCCTGGGGCCCATGAGTCATGACCCATCTCTTTTCAAACCCATTTGTCTAGCCTAGGTTGGCTCAGGGTATAGAAGACGGATTAGAGTTAAGCAATTAAAAATGGGATTGACATGCACAATTGTAAATGCTGCTTTGCTCTCAATGCCGTACACATACCTGACTAATTCAATAACTACAAGAAATGAGCGACATCCACAGGCACAAAACTAGGGGGAGTGAGAAGACATGAGCTGCAGAGTTTATTTGTTTAAGAAGCACCTATAAACCACTGTTTTAACAGGCATTTGGGGAATGTCCTTGAGCTTGGTTTTTTTGCATTGTACAAACAAACCCTATAGCAATTTGATGACTAAAACTAAGACTAAATATTATCTACAATTTTGTCAACGAATGAAAACTAGACTACAATGGAGGAACTACTGGAGAAGAGATCCTAGAACTATTAAAAACAAGTAATTTTATGTTTAGCTGCGTGTGGGTAGCCTCGATACCCAGGCTTTGATTTCGTCTGCGCGAAAGATAGCGTGTGGGTGTCATGCTCTGAAAATAGCTGATCTACAAGCTTTTTTTGCGACGCGCTGTGAGATTGATTAAGATTTTCATACATTTTGGAAGACTGGTAAAATGGGACATATGCCAATGCACTGTGTGAGTTCTCTCTATAAAAATAACTGACTTATTATGGCTCTCAATCCATGTGATTTTAAATTAGCTGTGTGTAGCACTTTATTTGTGTTTCCTCTTCTGTTCTTGTTCCATATTAGTTCTTCTTTTAACTTCATTGATGAGCCAGCACAAATATGAATTTTGCCCACTTTTACTTGTAAATTTGATGTGACAATAACGATTGATTGATCATTGTAGATCATTGTACACACACACACACACACACACACACACACACACACACACACACACACACACACACACACACACACACACACACACACACCGAGTGCATGGGAAGTGAGAGCTGTGAATGGAACAATAACAGGATGTTTCCATCAACCCAGGCTCAGTCAGAGTTCTTCCTGGACAGGAAGCCCCACTGCATGAAACAGGAAGTTGTTAGCTTCGGCCCAGTGCCTCATGGGAGTTTAGGAGACGTGCATGCAATATTAACCCTAGAACACTCATAATGTGCAGTGACATCATAGGAGGTAGGTTTGTTTCCCTGTTTTCTTTTCTACAGACAAGGTGTTCAGGTGAATTTCACCCACGTTTAGTAATAGAAAAAACCCCTACTCCCACAATGGGCTTCTTTTTTTTCTTTTTTCACTGCACCATTCTCCAGGAATGGGTGGACCAAAGGATAAGTTCCCAGCTTCATTATTAAAATAAACCTGAAAAACCTAGAGGAAGTATTCCACTAAGAATCTATTAGCAAAGCTTTGGCTGCACGTTTCTCTCCAATCCTCTTTGTGATGTATGCTGCCTAATCTTAGGCTTATAGGAACCTGCCTCCTTCTGTTCTGGACAAGAGGCCCCAAACTGCAGCCTATCGTTGTGACAACAGCAGACAACAGACAATGCATCTGTGATCACAGAGATCACAGATGTGATGTGTCTGATGCATCTGTGATGGGCGGACGGTAGAATGAGCGAGCTGAACTCAGTTGCCCTAGGGTACTACAACAGCTCACGTTCAGGGAGCTCCCACTCCCGCCGAGGTTTACAGAAGGATTAGGCCTCGTTAACAGAGTGTCTCACGGGTCAGGCTGCCTCGGTCTACAGACAGAACTCATGAGAAACGTGAGCAGCAATTGTTTTGGTGGTAGAGACATGGTAGCTAGGAGAACACTCACTCTGGTCCATAGCCAATGCAGGGCAGAATCATAGAAGCATATGGAATCATAGAAGCATATTGGCTATGGACCACCAGAGCTAGGAGACAGGGTAACCGCTAGAACTGAACTGCTATGTCACTATAAGGAAATATAATATAACTATAAAAACGTGCCCTTCGGACATGTGTACGTAATGCAATGTATAGTTTATTTGAAACAATTTCAACAATTAGGTTTGTTTGAAAGTAAAAAATACAAATGTGTAAAAGAGATACTTCAATATGAATGTGAATATCATATCAAAGTCAACAGTTAGTTACTGTTCTTTGAAATTAAAGCAGTTGATATAATTTATAGCAAAATAAAACAATGGTGAAATAAAAAAGGACTATACCGTCAAACAAACTATCCTAATAATTTCTCAGTCAACAAAAACATTTTTTAATACGTGGATTTTAATTAAATGGAGAAGACAACCAAACACAACTCACCAACCTTCAACCACTGACCACTCCTACCATGCCCCAATACCACTGGGGTATTTAAACGCAAGTTTAAAAAATGGCCAGTAACACAACAATGCATATTTGCGTTGTTCCATCTGACCGTTGATCATCATCATGAAAGAATAACCGTGCACTGTCCCTCGCCGAGTTCGCAGAGGGACGATACAATCCGTGATAGTTTTCTTGTTTGTTCGAGTATGCAAAAGGAAAGGAGACATGAGACAACGGAGATCTACGTGTCCCGCATCGGACTGTTGGGATTCGAACCACGTAGAAAACCGGTTCTAGTATTCGGGGCGTTAATCACACTGCCATCCATTTACCGTGCTCTTGACCATATCAGCCGCACACTACACGCTTGTGGGTGGTGATGACCTTCATGACCTCTAATGGCATTCGTATGTCTCTAAATGTTTTGATGAATTGAACAAGGTGGACCCTCTTGTAAACAATAATGAGCTGTCCTCCCCGGCACCAGGACATATGTATTAGTAATGAGCAAGCAGTTCAGGGAACAGTTGGAAACTTAACCTGCTGGCTGACTCGGCACTTCATTCTTCACCTTGTCTCGTATTCCTACATCAGACGTCACTTACTGTAGCCTCACGGACCCAGGATTCAAAATAACTGAATTTGTGTAGAGGGAAAAAAGTACAGAGTCACCTCATGTTTAGTTTACTAACAACCAGGCTCAGAATTGGCTCGGTTTCCGCAATGGTACGCTTCCAAAAGAGTCACTGCCAAAGAGTAGGCCTACATCGAGGTGATGTCACTGATCACACATGACCCCAAGTTCTAGACCTCCAGTTATAGGCTGAAACAGAAGGGGGACATTTGTATTATTTCCACACAAAAACTCTTAAGTTATATTAATGACATATTGTTCAATGTTGAAAATGAGTGGTATTCCCAAAGGTGTTTGTTACCCAACATGCTACAGTAGCCTATATGTTATTATTTGACATGTTATCCAACATGTTTGTCTGCAGACAGACACACATGTGGGAAAAGTTGTATAACCTGTCATCGTTTCCATCAGAAGTCATCAACAACTTCCTCCCGAGTTCCTTCACACTTCCAGTCAAAGAGACGTACACTGACACCTTCAGGACTGAAAATGAACTGCTCAAATAACACTTCATAGCCTACTTATAGGATAGAATAACACTTTATTATGTAAGTGGCTGCATGGAGCAAAACATGTTCTACGCTTCAGAATGGCATGCTGGCAAGTGCATTAGTGATGGGCATTTGGTCCTTTTTAACCATGGTTAATCATCTATGATGTTGTCATATCAATAAATGAAGTCACAGTCCTATGTGTGGGCAGTTCAAATAGGGCCTAAAACGTGTACTGTAGGCCTATGTCAAACTCAAGGCCCGGGGGCCAAATCAGGCCCGTGAATGAATTATCTTTGGCCCGCGGGATGATATTTAATTAGTATTAGAACTGGCCCTCTGGTATATTGCACGGACCACCATAATACTACAAGTCCTGCTTTGTGAGGATCATAGAACAGGAAACTGAGCTTAATAATGCATTTTCAGTTTGAAATGCATTTACTTTTTTGCTATTTGCCTGCGACGTCCTCCTGACCGCGGTGTCCGTGTGTTGAAACACAGTCCGGCCCTTGACTTCTACCAACTTATTTATTTTGGCCCGTACCGTGTATTTGAGTTTGACATCCCTAAATAATACATGTATTGTAACATACATCAGGCTTCATATGTTTATTTTTTTCTTTATTTTGTTCTAACCAGACCAAAGTGGATTTTGGGCTTTTTCTGTCGCTCCGTCCCATAAGCCATAACCCTGCGCGGATCCACAGAGGGGTGTCCTGGGTGCAGCCATTACTGAGGTCAGTGTGTACCAGCTTCACACTCAATCAGCACTGATTAGCTACACCTGACCTACAGGCCAGGACTTGGAGCATCCAATGCAGCCTGAGGAACCACTTTACATTATAACAATCGGTTGTGAATGAGCTACCAGGACACACAGGTGCAAGCAGACAGTGTCACCATAAGCTTGCTTGCATTCTTGTTCAAATTATGGCTCCCGTTAGGAATGTGTTTACACACACACACACGCACGCACGCACGCACGTGTGTGTGTGTGTGTGCGTGTGTGTGTGTGTGTGTGTGTGTGTGTGTGTGTGTGTGTGTGTGCGCGCGCAGCACAGCACGTTCTGGAACGAAGCCAAGCAGGTCAGCTCCAGTGAGAGCAACCAGAGATGGATCATGGATGTGTGCGTGTGTGCTTGCGTGTGTGCGTGCGTGAACATATGCCAGTACTGTCCAGAGCCGTAGATATTAGACTATATGTCTATCAATGCCATCAATCATTGATTTGTGTATGGTTTACATTTCTAAAATTACTACAGTGAACGTAGGCCTACTTCTTGCAAATAACCAATTCATTTCAGTACAAATGGCACGGTCCATGTGTGTGTACATCTTGCAATTGTTTTTGTAAGATTTGTTTGATGCATAAGGTGCTTTTACTTTTGAAGTATTTTAAGTATTTTGATGTGAATGCTTTTATAGTTTTATAAGTAACATTTTGAACCTCTACTAGCGAATCTAGGCCTAGTATTTCCCAGCAGTGGTCATTCCATGTGACGCATGCACACCAGGAGATGTTATCACGTGCACAGTGCACACACACACACACACACACACACACACACACACACACTCTGTTATCAGACACTGCTTGTGTGAAAACAAGCTCCAATTCTTCATTTGAAGAAAGTCCTCCAATGTCCTTGAATGACTCCACCATCATGGAAATACAAACACTGACACCCCCCCCCCCAACACACACACACACACACACACACACACACACACTGCAGAAAACATGTTTTCACCCGCATTTCTTGGAAGGTGACTCTTCAGGTATGCTTGCACAACACACCTGAAGAGGCTCAATTTAATTGTGCAATGTTTTTCTCATGTGGAGAAACATCTTGTGCGTGCGCCGTGCGTCCGTCCGTGTGTGTGTGTGTGTGTGTGTGTGTGTGTGTGTGTGTGTGTGTGTGTGTGTGTGTGTGTGTGTGTGTGTACACACACGGAAATAGACATTGGTTAATTTTCCTGGTCTAAAAATATTTTCAGGCTTAGAATTTGAAAATGATTGAGGTTGGGGTTAGGATTGGATTACGGTTAGGGGCTGCCTGGTGATGTACTCATTTAGGCATCTACAAGCTCACATATTGTCGTGATGGGATGCGTTATGAGCTTGTAGATCTGCTACACACAGCTACAGTATTTTCGCTATTATTAATAATTTGGGGAACATTTCTGGAAAATCTATTATGTCAAAAGTTTAATACAGCAATGCAAAAAAGATGTGCGCACGTGTGGGCAATGGGCATGCATGTGCGATTGTGCGAATGTGCGTGTGTGTGCATGCTTGGGCTGCATGAGTGCGCATGCATGCGTTTGCATGTGTGTAAGCACGCGTGCGTGCATGATGTAAGGATCAGATCATGGAATACTGTGGCTACAATATCGTTGCTGATGGGAAGAAATCTACTTTTCTCTCACACGTTTTGTACATCTATTTAGTGGAAAGATAAGTAGTAGAAATCGTTGTGCTTCTGTGAATTTGGCACTCGACAAATATACGACAATATACTTTAGAGTTGTTAAAATGTGCACAATATGTGTCAATGAAACATTAATTTAGGTTTGTATGAAGCTATATTATTGTGGCTATCAAACATATCACACAATACAGCTATAATATCAAATGTTTATGTTGTATTTTCAGTGGATCTATGCCGTAATTCAAGAAGATAAGGTTGAATTAATCTAGATTATATTAAGGATAAATGGGAAATATATAAAATATATATAGTATATAAAATAGCTTAAAGGGTATACATATTCAGTCAGACAACTGTCCAGACTTTCGGGGTGAGATGTCCAGACAACTCACTTGGAAGTGCAAAAAGGGTGAGTTGTCTTGTTACGTTAAAACAAGACTACTACTTGACCTATAACTCCCAGGCCAGAACCCACCCACCCCCGCTCATTTTGATAGGTTGGAATGGTTTAGGGTTGACACTACACTATACAGCAACTTGCAATGGGCCTGGTCTTCAAGATTCGCTACACGACTTTGATACGGTAACTGGATAACTCACCCCTTTTCCAACTCAGAGTCAGAAGTGCGAACATCTCACCCCGAAAGTCCGGACAACTCATCGGTCACCCCGCCATGTCAGAAAGTGAAGACAACTCCAGTATTCGTTTTAACCCTGTAACACCCAGCGTTGCAATAATACAACATATTTTAATTAATTAATGAATTAATTAATTTATATTTTGTATGTTCTTTTTTCACCTAAACGTCATCACTCATTGCAATGCCATTGGTCATGATATTTGCATATAAATACCAATCACAGAGGCTGAAATTCACACAAATTAAAAATCTCTGGACTTTTTTGAACAATTTTGAACCTATGACCTTTGACCTTTAACCCTGATAAACCCTGATTTTTTATGATCATTAGAATGTCTAGAACATGTTTGATTTATTTTTGTGAAAGATATCCCCAGATGTAAATTATTAATTTATTATTATTATTAATTATTAATTTAATTAATAATTATTATAAATGTGCATAAAATTTGCCAAAACAAAACAATTATTTCTTTTTACATAATTTCCTCTGATAAGTCCTAGTAGTAAAATGTAGTAGTAAGGTTGAAATCTCTTTTTTGCAAGTATAAATTAATCCGGGTTTTACAGGGTTAAAGGTGTTTAATATGTGTTACCATGAGGTGCATGCATAGTCGAAGAAACCTTTTCTGAGGGCTCCTGTAGGGCCTGGCTCTGTAGTGCCGACTTCAAACTTCAAAATGGGCATACACTAATGACATCAGTGACCTTCATATATGGGCACAAAAGGGACACACAGATAGTCTCCGAAAATCGTTTACAAAGTAAACGTTTGTTTTGTGTACAAATTAAATAAATTATCATTATCAGTCAATGTTTACACATGAGTTGAGTAAATACTCCTGATTTGACTGCGTAGGCTTGTCCGGACGTACTACTTTTATTACAGATGCATTGACATTTACTCACAAACTTTTAAAACCAAAGTAAATACAGTAGGCTTCACATTAATCAAATATGCCTTTCTAATCCGTGAATCACAAACAGAGGTGTGATTTATTATAGGACCTGCCCATGGTGCCATGCATAAAACCCTTGAGATGGAACGCTATGCGATTTTCTCAAGGATAAACTAGTCCAATAACATCACATATATAGGCCTACATCTGTCAAGGAGCTGTATTTAGCCCAGTGTGATTCGGCACACCTCTCATCAACATGGCACTGTCACTGCAACAGACGTGCAGGCTCACATGCTTATTGCTTTCGTGTCTTTCAGGTAAGACAATGGTGCAAATTCTTATTTGTTTTGTAACAGGGTTTCTGGCATTGGATGGTTTGTTTGAACAGATAAAGTAAGCTAATACTCCTGAAAATAAATACATATAGACAGCAGTTGGAGACGCACATACTTAGTATAGGTTCAAAGCAACAATGATAAATTGTAACGGTTTTGACTTTGACTTTATTAGGATCTGTTTCAAGTCAAACTTAGCGCAGTGGAACATAGTAAATAGAAATACGGTGTGTCAATAGCATACCTTTTTAAGCAAAAAACTATATTTAAAATATAAGCTAAAGCTAAAATAGGAATTAAAAAGAAAATGTGCCTGTTTAATATTTACTGTAGGCCTACATGTACAATAATATGTGAAGACAGGGCGGGATAATAAGCCGCCCTAGACCCAAGGCAGAGTACTATAGCCTGGGGCAAATTGGGAGGCAATTAAGTGGAATGCTCGTAAGCGCAATCCTAGCAAACAGACACCACCACAATTGTATTTGTATAGCTATTTCTGCTATTAGTGTGTGCTCCACCATTATTTGACTTGAATTCAGCAAATTCAGTGAACAAAGTCTAGCTGTGCTTCACTTTACAGATATTCTACTGTAAAATTCTTGACAGATGCTATAGGTTCTTAGCTTGCTTATGATTCTTGATGACTATTTATACACTTTGATATATTGTGTTGTTCTGTAAGCAATGCTTACCGTAATTCGCTCTGGATTAATAGTAGTCACAACATGTCGCAACGTGACGCATTGTGAGCTTGTAGATGCCAAAGACATTTGGTGTAGAGGGAATAAAGGAGCCGACTGACCAACTAGGGTAGTAGGGTTCAGGGCGACTCTGGGTTTTTTTTTGGCTTTCTTCACAAGAATAGAGAGTAGGCTGGCAGGAAATGGGGAGAGAGATGGGGGGGTGACATGCAGTAAAGGCCGTCGGGATCAGGAATCGAACCCACGGCACACTGCCAGACTGGATTACCAGCCAAGGTGCCTGGACCGCTGAGCCACGGCCCAGGCCAGGGGGGTTGACTTGTTAATCAGACGATTAATTCAATTAGACGATTATTTAAAAAAATATATATATACACAGAAATATTCATATTGATTAGTTGACAAATATATCTGACATGAGTAGGTGTGTGCTTCTTCTGGATGCTTTCCTAAGCAGGGGATGCTCAGCCACACAAACGACTATTAAGGAACCAAGACAGTGGCTCAGTTATGCATTCTCTTTTATTCGCATCACTAGTTCCCAGATTCCTTGCATATGCAAATTGATGTGGATCTAGTGATCGCTCCGTTTCCTCAGTTAGGATTCTCTCCAGGGATTTGACCACATTGGAGGTTATGCTACTGGCCGATAGTCATTGTTCTCCTGTGGACAGGGCTTCTTTGGGACTGGGACTTTAATAGATTTTTTCCAGATTTCTGGCACAGTATGTGCCACACAGGTGTCCAAGGATAACTGAAATAGACGCTGCCATGCAGGAGTTAATTCCTCTGCACATGTTTTTAATTTAAAAAAAGCACACATTCCATCCGGGCCTGTTGCCTTGTTGGTCTGCATAGATTTAAACACCTTAGTTACAGAACCTGGGTCTATTGTTATCCCGACATCATTATATGGTAGAGCATTTAATACATCCCAGCATTCTCTGACAGTATCAGTCTCAAACCGCATGAAGAACTCATTAAGCTCATTTGCCCTTGCGCTCTCATTCTGGGCAGCCATGGGCTTCTTAGTGGGTTCCATGTTTGTCATTTTCCTAATAGAGTCCCATAGTCTCTTGATGTTGGAGTTAGCTAGTTGCTGTTCTGCACGCTCTTTATGCTGCCTCCTGGATTCTCTCAGCTGTTGGTTGAGGTCCTTTCCCGCAGGCCTCATAGCTGCTGTGTCCCCTGTCCTAAAGGCTGTTATCTTTCGCCTAATGCAGTCCTTTATTCCCCTTGTGATATAGGGTTTATTGTTGGTAATGCAGGAAGCAGCCGGGAGGTTGCTTTATTGAAAACAAGTGCTTCCAAGTTCTCTTTTTTTTCTTCTCTTTTGCACTATAGTGTTTTTCTCCTGTATACACTGGTGTATTTCTGTCTGTAAGACTGAGAGTGCTCGGAGCAAAAATAATTTCATTGTATTTTATACAAATTAACCTGAACCTGAACGTGATTGGCCTACCGTTCTTCCGTTTTGCTTCCGCTATATGCTTTGTAAGGACCCTCGGGAAAGCTTGCCAATGCAATCACGCATCGCCATCGCCTACCGTTGCCTCCATGTTGCCTTCGTTTGAGATACAGACAGCCCAGAGCCGGAAGAGGCTTTATATGTCTATGGGAAATTGCACCTAGTTAGCACGTTGCTGGCAAGATGTCAGCCGTGTGCATAAGGTCGATAGGTTCAGTTTGAGGTGTCATACAACAATGGAACAACCTCACAATGTATTGCTGATTTGTATAACCTATTTTAATAATCAATCAATAAATCAATCAATCAATAAATCAATCAAACAAACAAACAAACAAACACTAATCAATCAACTCAACCAACACAATCTCTCTATATCCCCCCCCTCCACAGGGTTGGTGTGTAACAGTTTTCCAGAATTGCCAGTGAGTTACATAGCAGACATGAGAGATTTCTACATCCCCATGCAGATCGAAAACAGGGTCTACAGCAGCTCCCTGTTGGATTCCTCTTCAACAGACTTTGGGAAACTGTACAAGGAAGTCAATGAACTGGTGAGGTCCCTAAAAGTAACCATGATACCATACACTCTTAAATAGGAAGTCAATGAACTGGTGAGGTCCCTAACAGTAACCATGATACCATACACTCTTAAATAGGAAGTCAATGAACTGGTGAGGTCCCTAACAGTAACCATGATACCATACACTCTTAAATAGGAAGTCAATTAACTGGTGAGGTCCCTAACAGTGATACCATACACTCCTGAGTGTTACCGGTTACAACCTGCTTTGGGAACCAAACTAGGGATATGGGTGAACATTTATTGTCAAAGGTATACAATACTTTCGGACAGTTTCCACCACAAAAACACAAGAAATAAAAATAGCATAATAGCAAAAGTAGTAGATCAAGGCAGACATGTGAAATTGGCCGTTGTATGAAAAATAAATAGGTATATAAAACAGGGCTTAATTGGTTAACTCCATTTGTAACCCTTAAGTACTGTGTTAGGCAGTGGTTCTCAAAGTGGGGTCCGGGGACCCCCAGGGGTCCTTGAGAGGGTTCCAGGGGGTCCCCAGCTAAATTAGTTAATAGCAACCACTTTAAAGCGGCACTACTTTACTCTACTCTGTTTTATCTGAATTAAATGTAATATTGTCCTAGGTTGGTAGGTTTAGGTTTTGTCTCCCTGCTCTTCTATTGAGACGTTTAGATCATTTCAAAGGTCATGTCTCACATAGACACAGGATCTGACAAGAATTTTTACCTCATGGTCAATGAGGTAAAAATGCACTACACATAACTGAGTTCAACAAGAAATCTAATTATTATCTAATATAGTGATATCTTATTTGCTACATTCATCGTGGAGTTGTATTTTCGAGAAAGGCAGTTAACATAAACCCGTCCGGAGAGCTGACAGGCGGAGAGGGGAAATAGACACACTCTCGAGTCTCGACCCATCTTGTCTAGACTGTGAACAATCTTGTATACATTTTAGGTGAAAAATAGGCCATACATTTGCTCAATCTGGATTAATTTCATGTCTGCAGCTGCTAGTTTAAGACTTTGTTAACAATAATAGTTATGTTGAAGTCTGCTTCTGCATAGGGAAAAGGGGCGGGGAGTACACTACTAGCCCAGAAAATCAGCAACCAGCAGACGTCATATTACGCACATCTGTTGGAATCTGATTAAGACTTGTACTGTATACGTTTTCAAACATTGTGTTATATTTTGCAGCTCGACAGAGTGTACGGTTGTGAGGCGATTAATCCGAGTTCCGGTATGCTGGTATGCCCAACTCATAAGTCATATGATGGAGTTGCATACATGACCTTCAGGTACTGTTCTTCTTCAACTTCAACACACCATACCAATACTTTAAAGAATAATCAAGAAAACTAGTACACGATGAAAATATGTTACAGTTCAGTCACCAGGTTGTTTGCTTTGCCCTTGTTTTAATATTGCCATTATCCACAGGTCTGCATCAGTTGGTGTCATAGCGAATGCCACCGTTATGTTTGACACAAACTTCATCAACAGCGTCATTGTGAAAAGTATATTCCTTCTCAATTACGACAGATACCCCCAGCTGAAGATTAATGAGACATATACTGACAAATGTAAGAGAAAATGTTGTACATTAACTACATTGACAAAAGAGTATTTATGTGTGTGTGTGTGTGTGTGTGTGTGTGTGTGTGTGTGTGTGTGTGTGTGTGTGTGTGTGTGTGTGTGTGTGTGTGTGTGTGTGTGTGTGTGTGACTGACTGTGTGTGTGTACGTGTGTGCGTAATATGTATGTATGTGTGTGTTTTAATATATTGAGTGCGTACATATAATTATTATCTCTGTATCATTTTTCTTATTTTCTTTTCAAAGCACCACCACATCATACGGATTACCATCAGACTACAAAAGGTCCTACAACTACCGTCACAACTACTCCTACAACTACAGTTTGTAGTTGTAGTCTTACACCTACAGGTTGTAGACAGACGGATTACCATCAGACTACAACTAGGCCTACAGGTTGTAGTTGTAGTGTTACACCTACAGGTTGTACTCCTACAACTACCGATCCTACAACTACCGTCACAACTACTCCTACAACTACCGCCCCAATTACAGGTCCTTATCATAGACGTCCTTATACAACTACCGTCACACCCACAACTTCTTTCTACATTCCCATGCAGATTGAAAACAGGGTCTACAGCAGCTCCCTGTTGGATTCCTCTTCAACAGACTTTGGGAAACTGTACCAGGAAGTCAATGAACTGGTGAGGTCCCTAAAAGTAACCATGATACCATACACTCTTAAATAGGAAGTCAATGAACTGGTGAGGTCCCTAACAGTAACCATGATACCATACACTCTATAGGAAGTCAATTACCTGGTGAGGTCCCTAACAGTAACCATGATACCATACACTCCTGAGTGTTACCGGTTACAACCTGCTTTGGGAACCAAACTAGGGATATGGGTGCAGACATTTATTGTCAAAGGTATACAATATTTTCTGACTGTTTCCACCACAAAAACACATGAAATAAAAATAGCATAATAGCAAAAGTAGTAGATCAAGGCAGACATGTGAGATTGGTCGTAAATAAGTATATAAAACAGGGCTTAATTGTAAACCTTGAAGGACCACTTCACCACTTTTCAACCTATCTTCATAATAAGTACTCACTAATAAAAATGAAAAAATTGCACAATTCTGTGTCTCATAGGAGGGCTGTGGGCAGTTCAGAAACCGTCTTCCAGTGACATCATCGATGGGGAATACAAGCTAATAGAAACTACAGGCTTTATAGTTCTGAAAAGTTGCAATGCGAAAATGGAAGCCATCGTTCTCACGATAATGAGAATCTAAACAATTTTTTTTTAAAGAATCTTGTTTAAAAAGATATCTGCCTAATGATGATGTCACTGGAAGACGGTTTCTAAACTGCCCACAGCCCTCCTATGAGACACAGACTGAGTAGAAAAAAATCGTGCCATTTTATCATGATTATTAGTGAGGACCTATTATATGAAGATAGGTTGAAAAGTGGTGAAGTGGTCCTTTAAGTACTGTGTAAGGCAGTGGTTCTCAAAGTGGGGTCCGGGGACCCCCAGGGGTCCTTGAGAGGGTTCCAGGGGGTCCCCAGCTAAATTAGTTAATAGCAACCACTTTAAAGCGGCACTACTTTACTCTACTCTACTTTGTTTTATGAATTAAATGTAATATTGTCCTAGGTTGGTAGGTTTAGGTTTTGTCTCCCTGCTCTTCTATTGAGACGTTTAGATCATGTCAAAGGTCATGTCTCACATAGACACAGGATCTGACATGAATTTTTACCTCATGGTCAATATTCAACTTATCCCCTGAGCAAGCAGACGGGCTCTATTAGATCAATGGTAAAAATGTCAGCACTTGCGCACGAAACCAGGTTCAAATCCCGGCTTGAATAGGAAAGTTATACATAGTGCAGCTTTAACCCTATATACATCGGCTATTTGAAAATAGCATTTAGAAAATACACATCTTGTAAAGGGGTACCTAGAACAAAACATTTTCAGATGGGGGTCTGTGGCTAAATGCATGTGAATTTGGGGGTCCTTGGAATGAAATGGCTTGAGACCCGTAAGGGATCATGTCCACAACGTGTTTTTCAATATTTTGTGTATTGTGGATATTCTTATTTGCTATCTTATTTTCTACATTCATCGTAGACTAGAGTTGTATTTTCGAGAAAGGCAGTTAACATAACCCGTCCGGAGAGCTGACAGGCGGAGAGGGGAAATAGACACACTCTCGAGTCTCGACCCATCTTGTCTAGACTGTGAACAATCTTGTATACATTTTAGGTGAAAAATAGGCCATACATTTGCTCAATCTGGATTAATTTCATGTCTGCAGCTGCTAGTTTAAGACTTTGTTAACAATAATAGTTATGTTGAAGTCTGCTTCTGCATAGGGAAAAGGGGCGGGGAGGAACACTACTAGCCCAACTTTGCCATGCATTTAGAAATGCATGGCAGAAAATCAGCAACCAGCAGACGTCATATTACGCACATCTATTGGATTGAAAGACTTATACTGTATACGTTTTCAAACATTGTGTTATATTTTGCAGCTCGACAGAGTGTACGATATTTGTGAGGCGATTAATCCGAGTGACGAGATGCTGGTATGCCCAAAGTCATATGGTGGAGTTGTATACATGACCTTCAGGTACTGTTTTTCTTCAACTTCAATACACCATACCAATACTTTTAAGAATAATCAAGAAAACTAGTACATGATGAAAATATGTTACAGTTCAGTCACCAGGTTGTTTGCTTTGCCCTTGTTTAAATATTGCCATTATCCACAGGTCTGCATCAGTTGGTGTCATAGCGAATGCCACCGTTATGTTTGACACAAACTACTGCATCAACAGCGTCATTGTGAAAAGTATATTCCTTCTCAATTACGACAGATACCCCCAGCTGAAGATTAATGACACGTATACTGTCAAATGTAAGAGAAAATGTTGTACATTAACTACATTGACAAAAGAGTATTTATGTGTGTGTGTGTGTGTGTGTGTGTGTGTGTGTGTGTGTGTGACTGTGTGTGTGTGTGTGTGTGTGTGTGTGTGTGTGTGTGTGTGTGTGTGTGTGTGTGTGTGTGTGTGTGTGTGTGTGTGTGTGTGTGTGTGTGCGCGTGCGTAATATGTATGTATGTATGTGTGTGTTTTAATATATTGAGTGCGTACATATAATTATTATCTCTGTATAATCTTTTTTATTTTCTTTTCAAAGCACCACCACATCATACGGATTACCATCAGACTACAGGTTGTACTCCTACAACTACCGTCACAACTCCTACAACTACTCCTACAACTACCGTCACAACTACAGGTCCTACAACTACCGTCACACCCACAACTTTCTACATTCCCATTCCCATGCCGTGTAGTCTTACACCTACAGGTTGTATACATAGTTCTACAACTACCGTCACAACTCCTACAACTACTGTCACAACTACTCTTACAACTACCGTCACAACTACAGGTCCTACAACTACCGTCACACCCACAACTTTCTACATTCCCATTACCATGCCGACCCCAACCCCTGAAACTACAGCTACAACCACAGACCCTACAACCCCAACGTTAAATGGCGAAAAGATGCATGGATAGTGATCTTATATACTCTCTAAGATAGTGATACCTTTCAAAATAAAACAGACTTAATCAGAAGGATAATTGCTTTCCTTTTCCAGGAGACAAATATGTGACCTCCGCCAGGTTCCATGTTGGTCCCCAACTAAACGATGGCTGGTAACCAAATGGACCCTATTAGATCTTTAACTCTTGTGAGTGTAAAATGAAACCTTAATGGACCCATATGGGTCCATTTGGTTTTGTTTTATGCTCTCAAGAGTTAAACTATTGTTAAACATATTAATTTACATAAGTCTACACTCTACACTTCACATGTAGAATAATTGTTATTTTGATCAACGTTTGCCTGTACAATACAGCATGGAATTTGTTGTGGACGAAATCTTATCCAACGAAAACAAAATATTATTGTGTCTGAGAGGCTAAATCTCATCAAATGGTGGTCCGTGCCTTAAATGTTGAATAAATAATCGTATATATTATCAGTCTTTTTTTACTCGCTATTTTGAGCTAGGCATACTATTACTTTAGGCTACTTAAAGCTTAATTGTAGCCTATGGCCCCCACAGTAGGCTACATCTCAGAGTAGGCTCTATGTAGAAAATCAACATTAATTTATGCTTTGGTCAGAAATGTAAATTAGACATGATTTGAACATTCACCCTGCATAGCTGGCCATCAAGTTTCGTAGCAATTTGTAGAACTATATCTGTTAAATCTAATACAAAAATATATGTATAGGCCTATGACCATCAGTTTTTAGTTATCTCATTGCCAAATCTACAAACTCACGCCATCTAGTGGTTGTTTGAAGATCATAATCCTAAATGAAAAGTGTATTTTACTGTTCTGTCTGTCTGTCTACCCACCTACCTATCGATTTATCATGACATGGGAGGCACACAATCAGGTCTTAGCTCTGCTCAGACTAACAATTATCCTACTATACATTTTAATGACTTTGATGATTATGATTATTAAATGCACATATTTGGGCCATAGTAGGCCTACATGATTTACTTTGATTATTGCTAGTCAGTCAGTTGTAATGTATGGTGGTTACTGAACGTTATTTGTCTTATATTCTGAAATTAGTATGTACAAAGCCTAAAAGGTAATGTGTGTACCGTATATGTACTAATCAGTTATTTGTATGACAATGAATCAACAAATGCATACATATACATCAATGATTGAAACTATACATCCTTAATCAAACAATCTTTATTTGCATTTATTTGTGTGACTCATCATCTTGATAATTTGGTCTCATCTTTTTTTCCCGATTAATCCGAGTTACGGTATGCCGGTATGCCCAACTTCTGAGTCATATGGTGGAGTTGTATAAATGACCTTCAGGTACTGTACGTTCTTCTTCAACTTCAACACACCATACCAATATGGTCCCATATGGTCTAGCCAGCGGTTAGGATTCCTGGTTTTCACCCAGGCGGCCTGGGTTCGACTCCCGGTATGGGAACACCGTTTTTCCTGTTCTGTTCTTTGACTACATAGAAGTGTCTATTTGTATGTCTCAATGTGGACCCTGTTGTAAACAAGTGTAATGCTTAATTGGGTCGTCCACTCACAGTTGACAGTTCTACAAACTGTTAATAAATATTTCAATCAATCAATACTTAAGAAGAATTTAACTAAGAATAATCAAGAAAACTAGTACCAGGTTGTTTGCTTTGCCCTTGTTCTAATATTGCCATTATCCACAGGTCTGCATCAGTTGGTGTCATAGCGAATGCCACCGTTATGTTTGACACAAACTTCATCAACAGCGTCATTGTGAAAAGTACATTCCTTCTCAATTACGACAGATACCCCCAGCTGAAGATTAATGAGACATATACTGACAAATGTAAGAGAAAATGTTGTACATTAACTACATTTACAAAAGAGTATTTATGTACCGTATAGTGTATGTAATGTGTACTGTATGTATTTGGTTAAAATGGGTAGGTTTAAAAAAAAGGCAAAAGATTGCTCTGGTGCACTGGCCTAAAAGTGAGTCCTTAAAAACTGCTTCAACTTCTAAAATGTATGTATGTATGTATGTATTTTAAAAGTGGGGGGCTTTTTTGTAAAAATCCCTGCCCGCAATACCTTAATATATTTAAAAATAAGTCCAAAATGGGGTTACCAGTGAAGGTTATCAGAGAAGTCCATGCAGACTCATCATCTTGATAATTTGGTCTCATCTTTTTTTTTCTTAAGCTCGTTTGTTTTTGTTTCTTCACAATCACAATGTTAAGAATTCAATATGCATGTTATTTAAACAGATGCTAGGAGATTAATTGTTGACCAGGATTCAATTTGAACAGGATTATCAATGACTCAAGGAGTTGATATGCATTCAAATAAGTGAGTTAGGAACTTCGTTTTAACAGGCAGCATTGAGCAAATTAAACTGGTCCTCGCCTTGTGGACCCCCTGCTTTGCTTTAGTTAGTGCATAGCCCACCAGAGTGCAGCCACGCCCGCCAACAGACCAATCAGCGGGCTGGCTCTCAGAGAGTGGGAGGAGTTGCAGAGGTCTTTCGGACAGCAGTTGAAAGTGAAACTGCTGATCTGCGGGAAGCTGGCGGCCAACTTCTGGAAGTCACATTTTGCGTTGCTGATGCACTTGGAAAACACCATGCCTGTACAGATATAATATATTAATAATATACACATTATTATTACTCCAACATTCTACGTAGCTGAAGTCAAATCTTTGTGTGTGTGTGTGTGTGTGTGTGTGTGTGTGTGTGTGTGTGTGAGAGAGAGAGAGAGTGTTAGAGAGAGACAGTGTGTCTGTCTGTCAAACAACATGTCTGATGTTAGAGCTAAAGGTAAAGTTTACTAAGTGCACTACTGGGATGTGATAGTGCTGAGCTTGTAGAGCTTGTAGGCTAAACAGAAAGCAGTAACTTTCTATTATTTTACACACAACAACTCTAAGTTATATTAATGACAGTTCAATATTGAAACTATATCAGTCTGCAGGGACCTTTAGACTAAGGCTTATGGTTAAAAATGGCAAAGAATTATAAAAATGGCATTCATAAAATTCTACAATATAGCGGTCCTCAGTCCTCACAAGCATAGTAATGCAAGCGCTATTGCTATACTTTGTCCCCACTTGGGTTTAAGCGTTTTCCCTGTTAAATCATTTGTTGAACGGCAATGTCACACACCGGAAAATAGCCAATAATCTACAAGTTATACCAGTTTGTGAATCTGCTAGTTTGCAGGGTATGAGGGGTATCTATGTATTACACACAAATGTATATTAATATGAATAAGGACCCCAAATGGGGGGGGGGGGGGATGTAAAAGTCCAATAAACAGATTAAAAACATTAAAAAGTGTGTCTCACCAGTGCTGGCCTTCAGGTTCAGACAGGCGTCGAGTCCATCTGAACACTGCTCTGTAGCTTCACACTGCTGAGAGCCAGCCGGACACGAGTAACACTTCAAACTCACACCTGTAACAAACATCCATGATACATTACAATACACACAGCAAACACACACCTGTAATAAAATACACACTGCAAACACACACCTATACATTAATATAAAATGCTGCTGGCTGCTGCTATAAAACTAAGTTCACACCTGTAATACAAATTCTAATAAAATACACACTGCAAACACACTCTTGTAATAAACATTATAATTAAAATACACAGTGCAAACAGAAAGACACACCTGTAATAAACATTAAAATGTAGGCTAAGTGATGTTTTGTTTTTTTGCTTTGTTAGAAGGTTAAAGCAAGATCAGTAGATTATGATTTATACTATGAGTTTAAGGCCAGACCGGCACCAATGCAACTACTTTGCAACTGTCATTTCCCGTTAAAACAATGGAATGCGGAAGTGCTCATTCTATCTCAATGGGACAGTTCCTCTAAAGAACTATAGCCCCCTATCCTTCTTCTTCCTCTTTTTTTCTATGATGCAAGAAAGATGTATTTGGCGCTGCACTGTGGCGACATGGACTAGGGCTACGCTTGCATGCGGGCCCTTTGTCTAAGACAAATTTCTTCCTCGGGAGACTAATAAAGTATATCGATCTCTATCTCTATAAGCACCCACTTTGCGGCTAGATTAGCCCTGAAACATGACTGCCATGATGATTATCATGACTCGAGAGTCATGTTTCAGGGCTACGGCTAGATCAAAGCGTGTAGCCACTCTCTTAGACTCTTACTATAATAACTATATTACTCTGCATGATACATCCAAAGAGAAAATTCCTATAGATCTTACCCAGGGCCAACACAGACAGTGCAGTGCTCAGCCATAGCACATATCCACACCTCATCATGTTATACGTATATCACACACTGAAACATCAAAACAAAACATCACATTACGTCAATCATATTCTTATCGTTGGTAGCAGTAGCATGGTTGGTTGGTAGTGTCGTTGAAAACAAATGTATGTTTTACGTGAAGGAATACATGAAAACAAACACAAACCTGAAATGTACGGGAGTAAAAACAAAACACACGCCCTGTGATACTGCTGCGAGTCTGTAGTTCGCCCCTGTGGTTCTATCTAGTGTTTCTTTGGTCGAAGAGAAAGATCTTCCGGTGTGAAAGGTCATGTGATTCAATCCAAGATGGCCGCCCCCATGGAGCTGTACTGCTGGAAAGGCGACTGGGGCTTACCCTCCATAGATGTAGACTCTCTCATTGTCCTGGTAACTATTATTATTGTAATTATTATTCTAATGGTTTTAGCTATTGTGCGAAGCCATTGATCTATCGATTGATTGATTACATTTGGGACTTCAATGATTACAGTTATGATTACAGTGACCTGCTGCTGATGGGTGACGTCACCATGTCCACTAAATTTGTACATCAGTAACATATTAATGTTCAGAGGCTGAAGAAATTAAATGCTTGAACTTTATTTATTTACTGAAGTAAAAAGTAGCATTATGTCTACACAAAAGTGTCCTACATTCATAATTTGGCTTGAATAAAAGTGTCAAAGTATTGACATCAAAATATACTAGCCTATACAGTACCAATGGACTAACTAAAGTACTTTAGCCTGGCTATCTGAATCTACAAGGTAACTAGTAATTAAAGTACAATATTAATATTTGCCTCTGATATGTACTTGAGTAAGAGTTGAAGTGTCAAAACATTGAAATACCCATTATATATAATTAAGTACAGTATTTATATATATATATACTAATAACATTAACCACAGCAGATTGTATCTCTCTAAAATGTATTATGCAAGCTTATAGATTAGTCAGATTGCCATTGTTTTTACTTGAAAGTTTTTGGCTATTTTGAAAGTACATAAAAGAGAGTGGACGACTATGTGGAAATGATAATGAAAATATGAGATTTGTGTTAATATATAATGGACCCCAAGTTTGGAAACTGAAATTCAGAACCAAACGTAATCGTAGTTTAGTTTAGTTTATTTGATCATCTTCACAGTAGCAAAACAACTTATTTGTTAACACACGGTTACATAACAAAAAGGAGGTGATCAAAAGAAATAGGCTGAAGCTGAAAGCTTATAAATGCCTATCCTACGAACATCAAAATAAAAAATCCTCACGTGGTTACAGCAATTGAAGGAATTACAATAAACAATCCAAACAATTTAATACCATCGTTTGTCATGAAGATTCACAACCAATTGACGAGAACCAACACGATACTCCACCCACCACCGTGTCACCATAGAGATCCACCAGGATCCCTATAAATTAATTACCATAATCCATAATCATCATCATCCTCATAGGTTAAATATGTTATATACAAATTATCTTATGATATACTGCATTTAGCCAAAAGGATATGCTTGAATAGTATCTTGAATCGAGAGATGTGTCTGCTGTGTTTCACATCCTCGGTCAAGCCATTCCATATTTTCACCCCACAGACAGAAATACACATGCTCTTCCGGGTGGTGCTAACACAGGGTTGTTGAAAGTTTGGGTCCCATCTTAACTCATAGCGTCCCTCCCTATCCTTGAGAAATTTTAGAATATTCACAGGAAGTAGTTTATTCCTTACTTTGTACATAATTTGTGCCGAATTCAACTAAATCTAAGAATTTCAGTGTGGAAGACCTTAAGAACAGTTCATTTGTAGGATTATAATAACCTACCTTATGTACTATTCTTAATGCTCTTTTTTGCATTATAATTAAATGCTGTAGGTTGCTTCTATAGGTGTTTCCCCACACCTCCACACAATGTCAGATATGGTAATATTAGTGTGTTATATAATGTAATCAGTGACTTAAATTTAGTATATGTCTGGTTTTGCCTAGTACACCAACCCTTCTAGCTAATTTTGAACAGATATATTTTATATGGGGTTTCCAACTGAATTTGTCGTCTATAATCACTCCCAAAAATATGTTCTCATTAACTCTTTCTATGTTTACATTGTCGATCTTTAACTCAACTAGTGAATTTGATTGTATTGATTTATTTCCAAAGATCATTAATTTCTTTTCAGGTTGAGTGATAGTTTATTTGTATCAAACCATAGTTTTAGTTTACTCAGTTCAAGTGAGACCTCCTTCAACAATTGCTGAAGGTTCTCCCCAGCACAGAAGATGTTGAGAAAAATCTTTAGAAGTAGCTTTTTGTAGCTTGTATTTGTATATTTATAATATCAATGAATCAACACAAACATATTCTAATGGATTTCCTTGACTAAATTGATTAGTCTGAATAACCACTTATTTAACCCCATATTTTATTTTGTTGTACGATAGTGGTGTGCAAAAATACAGAAAATAGCAGATCTACAAGCTCACATCGCAATGTGTTGTGAATGTGTAGATTGATTATATTCTATATATATTTTTAATTAATCATAATCCAACAAAGGTTTGAAATAATGGTGATTTATTGGTTTGAGGTCCCTATGTTCTTATGAAGACTTCTATCGACATGGGATGGTTGCTATGAATGCTTTTGGTAGACATGGGATTGTTGCTATGATGTGATAGATATGATATTTTTATTTATTTCAATGCATCATCTCATTTTCGAGGGGTTCCTCACAGAGACAATGATGAGAAACAATCACTTCTGTTACACAATCATGTCATCTCAAAAACATGAAAGTAAATTAAATGGAAATTCAATACATAACATTTTTTGATAAAATATAAATGACCTATCAAAAGTTGAGATGGTTTCCCGCTTTGAAGGCCTCTGACATGAGATGGTTCGGTTGCTATGAAGGCATCTGTAGAGGTGGGATGTTGCTGGCTTGTTGTGAATTAGTTTGTCTTCAGCCACCAGAGGGCAGTGTTTACTGCCCTAAAGTCACATTACTGTATGTACAAAAACTGTTAATTTGCAGGATTCACTTAAAAAAATAGCTGATCTCCAAGCTCAAATATTGTACTCATTAATTCTGGTATTGTACATGTATTTTCTAGGCCTACTCCTGTAATCCTGGTATTGCCTCATCTCTTGCTGGATGAGTGAGAACTTTCTCAAGCTGAATGAGGATAAGACAGAAGTTCTCATAATTGGTTCTACTGAGCAGAGAGAATCAATAAGTAGACTCGGTAACCTGACTGTAGAAAGTAACACTACAGTAAATAACTTGGGGGTTAATCATTCTTAATTTAATTTTAATACACGCATTAATCATGTTATCATTCAAGATTGCCTTTTTTCATCTTAGAAATATTGCGCGAATTACAGTCTTACAGTCGGTCGATGCAAAAACGCTGATCCACATGACCACACCTTTGGTTTCTCTCGGCCTGATTACTGCAATGCACTTTTTGAGGTCGGGTGAAATGGATAAATTTGAATACACGCATTAATCATGTTATCATTCAAGATTGCCTTTTTTCATCTTAGAAATATTGCGCGAATTACAGTCTTACAGTCGGTCGATGCAAAATCGCTGATCCACATGACCACACCTTTGGTTTCTCTCTGCCTGATTACTGCAATGCACTTTTTGAGGTTGGGTGAAATGGATTTCGCCCTTACTGGACTTTTTCCTGGCCTGCCCAAGAAAACAATTGACAGATTACAATCAAAATGGGACCGCCAGATTTTTAACTAAAACTAAGATGAGAGAACAATTTACAATTTAGGCATTTAGCAGACACTCTTGATCCAGAGCGACTTACATTTAAGCAAAAAACCAGGCATGTCATACATATAAAAAGTAGTTATCATGAATCGTGTATAAGCTAATAACGTTAACAGTGGAGTATCTATGTCAACTATACATACTCTATATGATATATTATACAATATACATGTGTACTATAAAGTGCTATGACTACATCAAATGCAATTCTAGTGCTGTCTATGTAACGAGCTATAAGAACATAACAACTCCAGTTTTATCCTCACTACATTGGCTCCTGGTTGTTTTTAGGATTGATTTAAAAATTCTTCTAGTTGTTTGTAATGCTCTCAATGGTCTGGCACCTTCCTACCTAAGCATATGACTGCCTGCCTACTAGATATGTCCCGAACTCAGGTCTTCTAATCTAGTGCTCACCTGCTCGAAGTGCCTACAATGGCATATTAAAAAAACATATTTCTTCACACTTGCTTTTAGTTGATTTTCTAATTCTGTGTTGTTGTTCATGTTCTCACTGTTTCACTGCCTTTTTTTGCTATTATCTTAATATGTAAAGCACTTTATATAGTAAAGCACTATATACATTTTGTTGTATTATTATTTATTGTTGTAGGCCTACTCCTCTAACCCTGGTATTGTCTCTTGTAGGCTTACTCCAAGTTTGCTGGAGCTCCTCTCAAAATCCACAAGATCACCAACCCATGGAAAAGTCCTACAGGTCAGTAATAATTAAAAACTAAATGTAGAAGAAAAATGTAAAAATGTGTCCGCGACACAAATGACTCCCGTATCTACAGGGGTGGCAGTGGCTCAGGGGTAGAGTGGCCGGGTGGCTTCCCAGTCTACAGGGCTCCCCCAGTGTCAGTGTTGCTCAATGTCCAATGAACCCCTATATGCTCCTGATGTGCTGGTTGGTGCCTTGCATGGTTTCCGCCATCATCAGTGTGTGAATGTGCGTCTGAATGGGTGAATAGTCTATGTAAAGCGCCTCGGATAAAGGCACTATATACACCATTATCTGCACTTAACTTTCTTTTTTTTTTTTTTTGCCCATAATGACTTGATATGTATTGATTTATTAAATAATCAAATTTCTTAATTAATTTATAATCGATTAAATGGATTAGTTTACTTAACTTTTGCAGCGCTATTCTTCCTGTGATGTGTGCTTTTCCTCTCCCAGGTGTTTTACCTGCACTGAAGACCAAGGAGGAAGGCAGCGTGTCTAAAACCACTAATATTATCATTCACCTCAGAAAACAGGTAAATATCATGTTCTTGCTTTGTTTTGGGGGTTCCAGTTCCATTGCTCCAGTGAATGTTGTATGTGCAGATAGGCTGAGATAGCTCGCTGCTCTTATTGGTGGTGGTGGGCTGGTGGCAATACTAATTTGATTCTGGAATCTGGATTTATAAACAAAGTAAGACCAAAACCAGAATTAATATTTGATTATCAAACAAACACGTGCGCGCAAAGTCTCTTTCAGTATCTGTCTGTCTCTCTCTCTTGCGCAAAAGTAGGCTAAGCACACTGTCTCACACACACACACACACACACACACACACACACACACACACACACACACACACACACACACACACACACACACACACACACACAGCCTCTTTCAGTATCGCTCGCTCGCTCTCTCTCTCTCTTGCTCGCTCGCTCGCTCACATGATGTGCATGCGCACAGTAAACAGTAAACAAACTTGCGCGTCACCACGTGTAGTAGCCTACACACACACACACACACACACACACACACACACACACACTCCTCCTCCTCCCCCTTTTATCCCGCAAGGCAAGCAGACTGACAGTTCTTCTCATTCTCCCCCGATACTACATGAAAAATAACGGAAGAATAACGCACCATGTAGTAACGGTAACAAGTTACTGAATTAAAAAAAATAACGCGTTACAGCAATCGTTACTGCCGAAAGTAACGGCGTTACTGTAACGCGTTATTTACGTTACGTTACGTCCCAACACTGGTCATTGGTATATTTTCATTTACAAAGCTATGCTTGGTGATCTCCCTTCCTACATTTCCTCCGAATTCAATTTGGACAAGAACCTCAGATCAAATAACTGCCTTCGGTGTGTAGTAGTACCCTCTTCTTCTTCTGAGTAAAAATATCTCTCTTTCTTTGGATTTTTGCATTCTTCATTATTTAAAGTGTATCACTTTGGAGATTTTTATATGTATTTTAGGTACTTCGAGATGTATTATTTGCACAATTGTACTATTGTCTCGTCTGTTTTGTAATGTAATGTATGATGTAGCAAAGGGGTGTAATTTTATTTCTGCCTTTTGGCCAGTACCCACTTGAAATAAGACTGTGTTTTTACTGGTTAATAATGGATGCATAAAATAAAAGTTAAACTGCCAGGATCATTTGTTTATTTTTGGAACACAGTTCTTATTTCATACAATATATATAAACAGTGGGAATTCAGAATGTGGAAAAATACTGCAATCAAATTGCCTAAATAAATGTAGTCAGACTTTGGTGCTCTATTAAAGGTAGGGTAAGTGATATTCCTTTGTCAATATGCGTGTTAAATAACTATATATTATGATAGCAATCATTGCTATAGAGTGTTTGTTCTGTAACGTGAGTCTCCATGTTTCTCCAGGTCTTAATTAAACTGAAAATGCAGAAGAGTTTCAGTTCGGGATACCAATCAGTAGATAACTCACACATGATACAGATTAAGTGAAATTCTAAGTGATGACACAAAGAAATGGGCAGACAAATATTGAACTGGAAAACTATACAATTTAAGATGATCAACGCTACTCTGTCCTGATTGACTGATATTTGCAACCCACCTGAACATTTATTTTCGGATTATTGAAGAACTGGAGAGACTGAGATAACCTTGTTGATCTCAAACGGGATATGGGAAGTTCATGTGAAGTGGGAAGAGATGGCACTAAGAAATTGGAATGTAAATGTGTGAAAAGGGGCTGTTATTGAACACTATAGCAATGAATACTATCTCAGAATATAGTTCTTTAACCTTTTAACAAAAACCCTTTTACATTTCTTTTTATTGTGATTTCTTTCAGAAATACAACGCTGACTATGACCTGTCAGCCAAGGAGGGAGCAGACACCCTAGCCTTTGTCTCTCTGCTGGAGGAGAAGCTGCTCCCTGCCTTGGTAAGAAGGATCTCAGCTGGTCTGGATGTTTGACAGTATCGCACAAGATCAGACATCTAGTTAGGCCCTAAAGCCTAAACCATTCATAACATTCAATTCAGTTCTTTGACACAAGGAGCCAGCCATTTAAGACCTGGAGTGATGATGATAATAATAATAGATTTTTATAACACTTTATAACATTCGTGAGAATCTGAAAGTGCTTCAATGAGCAAATGCATGAATTAAAAGCAGAAGAAACGTGGTCAATTACCCCCCACTATATTAATTTATTTAACCCTACCTCCCAAACACTAGGTTGCACAGACTTGGCAAGCTGCAGGCACACATTAAAATGTCTATGATATTTTGTTTCTAGATATTATAACTACTATATTATTATCATTATTATTATTATGTACAGATCTACTCCCAGTGGTTGGACGGTAAGAACTATGTGGACGTGACGCGGCGCTGGTATGGAGAGAACATCTCCTTCCCGCTGAACTTCTTCCTGCCGAACCGCATGCACAACCAACAGCTGGACAAACTCAGACTGGTCAGAGGAGACCCCACACTGGAGCCTGGGGAACAGCTGGAGAAAGAGGTCTGTGTGTATGTTCTGTATTGTGTTACAGAAAAAAAGATTCACATTTGAAAAAGCTGTGCTCGTTTTCTTCGAATTCACCTCCCGTGTTCCCAAATGTATGGGGCACACAATGGAGGGTATGAGCGTGACATCATCAAACCCGGAAGTTATGGCAAAACCTACTTTCTGGCCTTGACAGCCCATTCATCCGAACAGAAAAGTTGTAATTGATTGCATTAAATGATGATAAACGGCATTAAACTCAATTTGTAATTTTGCCACTCGATTTGCCATTCACTTTACACATGTGCATACTCTCTATTGGCAAGTGGTGTGATCAATTACCCCACACCAATCGTCAACGCACCTGTCAATTGTGTGCCCTGTATGTTTGTGCTTCCCAAACATCGACTGTTCCCAAAGGAAGTTTTCATATTTTCAGTCCAGCTCTTCCTTGTGGAAAAGTGCCGAAATGAAGGACAATAGACTGAGGGTATGCGCATGCATAAAGCCAATGGCAAATCGAGTGGCAAAGTGAGTTTAACATCGTTTAACATTGTTCAATCAGATAGGACCTTTCTGTTTGGATGTATTGTACGGGCTGTCAAGGCCAGAAAGTTTTCTTTTTTTTACACTCAGTAGGCGTTCCCGCATAACTTCCGGGTATGATGATGATGTCACGCGCATACCCTCCATATCTTATTCCAAGTCTTAGCAATTAATTATTGGGTGAGTGCACACACACAGTGCTACAAGTTTAAATGCTGACAAGGTCAGTCTGCTAACCGTGTGTGGATAAGACCGATCTATGGCTAATGTACTATATCATGTATGTGTCTCATGTGTTTCTTTACAGTTGTACCATGATGCTCTGGAGTGCATGACCCTGCTATCGCAACGCCTCGGATCACACAAGTTCTTCTTTGGTGATTCGTAAGTACAACAAAGTTGAAAATGTTGAAATACGACGTATCCCTATGATGGCTGGCAAGCTCATTGTGTTGTAGTTAACTATAAAATGGTTTCTTCCAGGCCATCATCATTGGATGCCTGTGTTTAATTTAGTTGTAGCCTAGTTAACTTTAACCACAGCCCAATCAAGCCGATGTGATACAATGTGACATGTCCGCACACAGGTTTGCTCCAAGGTGTTTGCTGTTTATTCAATACACCATAAATAAGACATAACGTTTCGGCCGTGAACGGCCTTCATCAGTCCAGCACCAGACAGGAACTGGATGTGCGCTAGCCACCTACCTTTTATACAATGTGACATGTAACATGTTATGAGCTTGTTTTTACATTTCAAGCTCCAAAACACCACACCACTTGTCAAGGGGGGGGGGGGGGGGGTGTCAAGTGGTGTGGTGTTTTGAAGCTTGTGATGCATGCAATGAGTACTTTTACTCCATATAATATTTATTTTTGGCTTGAAGCTGCCCACATTGTTGAGTGGTGCCTCCGCTCCATTACGGAGCTATGTGTCTCCCTATGTACTGTATGTGTACGCGTCCCAGCACGGAAAGCTGCAACACCATAACTCGACCGTTTTGGATGTGGGAAGGAATAATATCTCCTACTTAACACTAAGGGCTCCATTTTCGTCACCGCTAAACCCCTTATCCCTGAACTTCTTATTGTTAATAATTCTGGATTAATGCTCATTTATCAAATCTCGGTTTCTCGTCTACAGCTACCTGTGCATAATCAAATCGATCTCGTTTATACGTTTGTGGCGTTAATAACCCTGTCTCATCCAGGCCGTCGCCATTGGATGCCTACGTGTTTAATTATGTTAGTTGTAGTTAACTTTAACCCTGTCTCATCCAGACCGTCGTCATTGGATGCCTACGTGTTTGGTCACTTGGCTCCTGTGTTGAAGATGAAGTTGCCCAACGGGAAGCTGCAGCAACACCTCGGCTCCCTGGACAACCTGAGACAGTTCTGCACCAACATCCTGGTCCTCTACTTCCCAAACACAGGACAAGGTGGGCCGTCGGTTGGTTGGTTGGTTGGTCGGATGGTCGGTCGGTCGGTTGGTTCGCACAACTTGGCAGTGTTGATTTCGTCTACTAAAACTATGACAAAAGATCTTCGTCGACTATCTTTTTTCTCTAACGAAAACTACATAAATACTAAGCCATGATGACTGAAACTAAGACTAAATATATTGACAATTTCGTCAACAAAAAAAAATTACTAAAATGTTAGGGATGGACTAGTGGAATGCAACCAAGTGTAAAATCAGGCATTAAGGCACTGATATTTAGTCAGGTGACTTAAATATGACAAACAAAATCAAAAACTATAGCTAAAACGTAATCAAAATGTGCGGTCAAAATGAACACTTGCCTTGTGTTCCTCTCTGTCAGAGCCTCCGTCGTCCGGTAAGTCTCCAGGCCAGACGGATAGCGGCGGCAGCAGCAGCAGTGACTTTGACAACGAGCCTCATAAGAGACGGAACCAGTTGCTGTCGGTGCTGTTCGCCGTGGGAGCCATGCTAGGCTACGCCATCCTGACGGGCATCTTGAGCATCGAGCGCGTGCAGCCACAGTTGGCGCTAGAGAGGCCTAGCCAGGTGGAGGACGAGGTGGACGAAGAGGAGGACTAATAGTGGGCTTTCCTCCCTTTAAAAAAAAAAGGGGGCGTTAAAGGAGCACTTCGGCCATTTTCGTCCGACAAGAAGCGCAACCTGACTCTGTTTAACCAGAATGGAACAGAGCCTTCATTCGTATCATCGGTAACACCTGAAGGAAGTAGGGAAGGGGCCCATGTTCTTTCCAAAATGGGGTGCATAAAGCTTATTGCATGGTCCTCATATCACTAATGCTTCTAAAAAATGGTACCATTTGTCTACTCACTCTGTGGGCGCGTTCGGAAATAACGCACCGGAGCGCACTCGCCTATTTGTTTTCATCCGAACGTGCCCTGTGTCTCATTGATGGGCTTTGGACAGTTCGGTAGACCTGCCTACAAGTCAGACCGTCGGTGGGCAGGTTTGGTCATTTCAAATAAGCACGCTAACTTTCCAGAAAGGGAGAGGCTGTATTTTTGCTTGGAATCTCCATCGATGATGTAGGTGGTTTCTGAACTGTCCACAGCCCACCAATGACACGGTGAGTAGACTGAAATGATTGAAAATGCCTGAAGCGCTCCATTTAACAACGTCAAATGTATTCCATAAATATATATATGCTTTGTAAGAAAGGACAATATGGAGAATGGAAATGCATTCCTCTGCAACTCAATCACCAGCAAATCCTGAGTATTCATTGAACTCGGAGGGTAAACATACATGTATTGCACTCTCTGAGTTAAAGGGTTATTTCACCCCATGATTTTTTTCTCCTATCAATCTCTCACCTCGTGAAAGCCTTAAATACATCGAGAATTGTTGTTTTTGTGCATTCCTTTACAGTGAATGAATAATCCATAAATGAAGCGAATGAAACTTGCTGAAACGTCTGGAAACCTTGTAAGTCCAAAACTGTTACTTTTCAGGAAAGAATAGTTCCAATGAAGTTATTATTTAGTCATGAGCTCTAATTTTCATTGTTTCCATATTCATAAAACACTTAACTTTCAAAACACTTCAAAGGTTGCAAAAATAGAAGATCTTTAAACCATTTTGACCTGAGATCAGATTCTAAAAATGTCTTCTACATCCTGACAGTTTTCTGAAAAAGCTTGATTTTTCAAAAATAGCAGACCTACAAGCTCGTAGCGCGCCACTTGGTGGCACACTATGAGCTTGTAGATCTGCTATTTTTCAATAGCTAAAGCATAACATAATGCTAACACATAATGCTACGTTTGTGTGACACTACAGTAGTTGTATGATGAAGTAGAGCAATACGAAAAGATATAAGTTGAAATATGGAGACACAAGGTGTTTGCCCAACGATCTGTTTATAAACTCCAAAAGAACTCTCACTGTATAATCCAAGTGTTTTGCGTATTTGTCCATCGTGTGCAAAACACCACGATTTCACTGAAAATCTTAGCGTTAAAAATACTTCTGTTATAAACCGGGGCAATGAAAAAGCCGTGTTTAGGGCGTTTATGACTCTTGTCTAGGGGTGCCAAGGAACATGACACAAACACAGGGTAGATTTGTCAAAGTATATTTTGATGCTAAAACCTTTGTACATTACAAGCTCCAAAACAGGTGCTCCCTTCTGTGACGCACACGGAAGCTTGGCAATCTTCCACGTGGGCTCGCCCTCCCTGTGAGATACAGACGCCCAAGAGCCAAAGTAGGTACTGTCTACTGTCTACCTTTCTATGTCTATGTCCTGGGTGCCCCAGCTAGGGTCCCTTGACACTTATTGATCTGTAACTCTGATCCATTCGGTTCCATGTGAACACTCAAGAGTGGCGTCCTTGAAACAAATATAATAGGCACAGGGTGAGAAAATTATAGAAAACCAAGTTGTGAAGTAACCTTTCAAAAGAACACTCAGGATTTGTAGGTGGAGCTTTAACTTGTGTGTGCACTTTCTTTTTAGTTTTTTGTATGGGAGGAGCCGCACTGTACCAATGTTCATAAGAGTCTCTGAGGCCATGGTCACACTGGCTACCCAAATCTGTTGTTTGTCCTGAATCCTAATTAGAATCAGATTATTTTTTATTAAGTGTGAACAGCATATATCCACATGGAAACTGATTGTGAGTCAGATTTGAAGCACATTTATAGGTGGTTTGAAATGTGATTAAAATTTGATCTCTAAACGTGTTTCGCAGTCTGAACACACTGGCGTCACTGAAGCCTGATATATATAATCAATCGTATGACCGTGTCACTAGCTATTTCCAGCTATCTCTGAATACACAAATTGGATGTCATCACTTGTCATCAGTAAAGTTCAGACTTGAGAAACAAATGGTATTTGCCTGCAGTCCGAACAAAAAGCTACATTTTAAGACAGTTAAATTCTAATCAACACAGTGGAAGACCTTCCCTTTGTTCGGCTTGGTGTGGGTGTAGGAACACTAATGTTTTGTCTTCGGCAAACAGAAATCCTTTGACTTGATTTTAAGGTCATTAAAAAGTTGCAATTCTGAACCATGGTGTCTCACAAGATGTCTGTCAGTGATAATGTCAACTTGTATGCAAATGTGTGACCCCACATCTAATGACAGGTTTATTATCCACCGACTTTTTCTCACACTTTTGCATAATCGTTTTTGGCTGGGGACCCCCGGAAATGTCTTGCAACATCCCCGCCTGCTCCCCTCCCCACTCCCAATACACATTGACCGCTGCCTACAATAACCTTAAATCTACTTTAAATGACTCAACCAATATATTGTTTTTCAAACACACACAACTCACTGTTCAACATGTACAAATACACTCATGAGCAGGGCCCATTTATTACTGTTCCAACACAAATACACATTTATTTATTGCTGTTCAACATATACAAATACACTCATGAGCAGGGCAGGGCCCATTTATTACTGTTAAACACAAATACACTCATTTATTACTGTTCAACATAATACATATACTCATGAGCAGTATTTGAACATGAATCTTCAACCGCATAGTACTTTAAATTACTCAACCAATATATTATTTTTCAAACATGCATAACTCACTGTTCAACAAATACACTCATGAGTAGGGCCCATTTATTACTGTTCAACATATACAAATACACTCATGAGTGACCCATCAAAATATTTCACTTTGTTTAATGAATCCCCCATCCTAAATGGCTCAACCAATATATTGTTTTTTTAAGTCTGAATTCTTGTCTTGCCTCATTTGTGTTGTGTATTGTTTTTCTGAGCATGTACAGATCCTGCAGATTCCCATAACATGTGGAGGTTTGAGCCACCAACATTGTTGACTGTATGCTGTACTTTGCTGACCACACGCAAGTGAGTATGGGGGACTGTTAACAATCACCGACCCCCCCCCCCCCCCCCCCCCCCCCCCCCACAGTGCGCCCGCCATACCCCCCTCCTCTTCCGGATCAACACAGCGTGTCTCCATCGAAACTGGCGCAATGCGCCATCCAGAGGCTGTGCGCCCGAATCAGTCTTCGTCCAGGTGGTACATGCGTCCATAGAGGCACGCAGTGACCAGTCCAGCTACCATGTTTGAGTGTTTGATGGTCACCCTGCCGCCTCTGGTCTTGACCACCTGCTTTGGCTGCTCAAAGACCACACCACTGGCCAACACCGACGGGTACACATGTCGCGTACCGAACACGCCCTCCAGCACAAAGTCCATTTTAGACTCTGCTTCGTCCACTTCCTGTCCACAGGAGCTGGCCTGTGTCCCTGCACAGCGGACTAGCGCACACACCTTTTGAGAGAAATGGGTCACATGATTATTATTAGACAGCCTTTATAACTTTTACATCCTATAGGGGTTCCCAAACCTTTCCATCTAAAGGAACCCCAAATAGGAGGGAAATCTTTTGATTTAAATGAAAATTACATTTGTGAGAATTTTACACTTTGAAACCTTTCCTATACCTACCATACTAGACCAGAAATTGTCCTGAGTAATTTGAGGGAGTGCATTTTATAGATTGTTATCGAAGCATTTCTGGGGCCACAATCGAGCCCCTGAAGTAGTCTTTTAGTCGTTTAAACCACTTAAAACCACTTTTAGAAATTCAAAACGGGTTTTCTCATCTGTACCTGCAGGGCATATCGGCCATTCACAGTGTGTGTGCCAGCGAACGCTCCCAGTGCGTAGAGCTCTGTACTGCCGCCCTCTGGGGACCTCCAGTACTGCAGGTGGCAACAGAGAGGGCCATCGCACACCGTCAGTTCACCCACTGAGCTACGTAGAGGGGCGAATGTGAAGGGGTCGTACATCATGGATGAGGTGAAGGTGTCAGAGGATGTAGCCTGGAAGGATGGAGTTACAGTGGGAGGTGCATGAGGAGAAGCAAAGGTCTGACAACTGTCCTCCTGCAGGGAATATACAGAATCGACGGCTTTCTCCTCTATGTGCACTGCTGCCCCTCTGTCTCCTGTCCACAGTGGGTCCAAGACAGGCACTCTGGCCACCAGCAGCTTTCCCTCCTCCGGTTCTCCGTGCCGGGCGTGATGGTGGAGAACCGAGACCGGGCTGAAGATCCCGCTGCCGGTCATGCCCAGTGCGTCGCTGCGGATGTTAGCTGCCAGTATGGAGACACCGGCACCCAGGCTGAAGGCCCGCTGGAACTGAACGGCCGCCAGCAGAGGCAGCTGGTTCATCCACGCCGTGGGGTAGACGAGCTGACGCACACCCTGAGGGAACGCAACAGGTGGGCAGCGTTAGACATAAACATTAGCTGCTGTTGGAGCCATTTTCTATTTATGATGATTTGTATTTATTCTGATTATTATTGCCTGCTTTTTGAACTGTATGATTTTGTGGTTATTGAATTATCTAATTATGCTATGGATTTGACATGCTAAATGGAGGATTCCTCTCCCCTTTTTGAGAAAGGATATGTAGGTGTAGGGCACCTGACGACAGACAGGTGACTCCCTGCTGGGAGATAGAATGTGACACACAGACGGTGTCACAGTGTCACAGTTTGTTGACCGCGCTCATAAAGGCTCTTTTTGTTTTATTTGAATACAAGTTTAAGTTATGTGACGGAGAAATAAATGTTTTGATGCAACTGATTTATCCGATCTCCGTGAGTATTTGAATCTACAAGAAGAGCGCCTCTCTTCTTGTAGATTCAAATACTCACGCAAGTTATACAGCAACAATAGACCACGCCGACCAACAGTGGCCTTATTTGTTTGTTAAGAAAGGCCACGATAGCTGCTGTATACGGCTTGGATCGGACTTTATTTATCCTCTATCGGACTCTCTGATTCATCCAGGGACGTCTGTCTTAGTGGGCAGAATTTATGTTGCTTGAAATCAGGTGATATTCTGGGCCAGATCTGACTAGTCTTTGTTTGACTTGATTTGGCCCCAATAGAGACGTCACGAATAAAGTCAAGGTCCTGACCGTGCTTGCTGGGTATAGTGCAGCATGTAATGAAATGGAATAGACGCTGGACACAAGTTCTGTGGTTGTGTTCTGACCTTCTCCAGCAGTGTCACGGTGGGGTCATGAAACATGAGGTCAAAACAGGTCAAAACGCCAAATTTCCCAGCGAACGGCGTGTTAAAGGTGACAACCTCCAGGCTGGGGGGCTTGTCGAAGGCATTCTCAAAATAAAGGTTGTGTTTGTGGTAGCGTGCCACCAGCACACCATCAGACCTGGAGCCAAAAGAAATTGTGAGACTAATTAAATCAAGTTAATAAAATAAGAAATAACAGATGCAAGCAGCAATGAATGGGGTCAGTAAAATTATTATGAGAAGATGAAGAGTAAGATGATTAGATGAAGAACATAAAGACAATTACTTTCATAGCAATATGCAGATGAAGAAACAACCAAAACATTATGTGGTTGTTCACAGTGAGTTGAACTCGCAACCATGCGACACCAACCAACACTGCTTGTCAATGTCAGGTCCGGGGACCAGCAGGGGGAAAAAAGGGGTCCTTAACGGGTCTGTAAAAAAATGGAACCAAATGGACCCTTCCATTTGTACACTCTCAGAGTTAAATTCACACTGAGGATTTTACAGTGTAGATTGGGCTCCCAGAGATAAGAAATACAATCGAAATGTGGCCTAATGCATATCAAACTTTTCAGGTGTCCCACAGAGTCCCTGTCCCACATTGTAACTGGCATCTGTGTTCAAATGCCCTAATTACTACCGGTAATAGTTAGTCTCCTGATAGTTGGCTTTCTGTTGTAAAGCTCTCACATTGTCTCTTTTCCTGCAAGATGTGTTTTTAAGCCTGTTAAAATAACATGAGAAATATTCCCCTAGGCTATACAGTACCAAATCACCCTGTACTATACCCATGACCAAAATTAGTATTTTATAACAAACTGTGAGATGCCAGAGGGGTTTAATAACAAAATGATAGGCAATATTCGGCCTATGGTCGAATATGACATCAAGGCATTTAATAGCAACGTATTTTAAGTAATACGGTGCTAATCCCCCCCCCGTCCCACTTGTCCCACACAAGTGATACTTCTGTCCCTCAAATGAACAGTTTGGATCTGGTCACCCAGTTCCCCAATAAATGCTGCCATGCTGAGGTCTGTGTTGTTGTGTACCTAAAGACCACATCTGTGTTAAACTGCAAGCGGCCGTCAGAAGGACAGGAGGAGGACGTGGGGTCTGGACTTTGACCGCAAGGCTGCACCCCTGCCATGTTGGCCACCAGGTAGAGGCGGTTACGACGGGCCATGCAGCTCAGCCGCTGGAGAACCTGAAGGGGAGATCAAGTGCGTTTGAGGTGGACTGTCCATTGCAGTAGTGCAGGCTCAGAACTTCTGCCTGATGACCTAAAAAAGCCTAATATTTCACTTTGGGCTATATAGTGGATAAGATGATGGCTTTCCACGCGGGAGACCCTGTGTGTGTGTGTGTGTGTGTGTGTGTGTGTGTGTACTTTTAATACTACTTGTAAGGGCCAAATATCCCTACAAGTATGGCAGAATTTGAGAAAAAGGTTTGTGACGACAATCTTCTAGAGTTAAACTTCAAATTAAGAATTTAGAGGTTAGGTTCAGGCTGGGTTTGGTGTTATTATGCCTGATGTACACTAGTTCACAAAACATCACAGCGAGAGTGATCGGTTGTGAGCTTGTATAGATATGCTATTTTGTTTTAGTATTTAAAAAGGGTAAAAAAGTAAATCCTGAAATTGGTGCCCTATTAAAGTATCAAGTACAACATGTGTGCGTGCGTGTACCTCAGTCTTGCGGTATTTGTCAGGCTGTGTGCAGGGGTTCCAGCTCTCTAGCTGAGGGTTGGGTACAGTCTCCAGGTATCCAGAGATGGATGAACGGCTGTAGTTGAAACCCTGAATGCCATCCTCTGGAAACACCAAGATCTGGACACCCTGTGAGAAGAGGAGAATAAAATGGAATAGGATATTTTACCAGCAGTGAGCTGCCATAACAGCAGTGAGCTGCCATTCTGGCACTCGGGGAGCAATTTGGGTGGGGTTAAGAGTCTTTCTCAGGGACACACATCATTGATTGATTGATTGATTGAAATATTTATTAACAGTTTGTAGAATTACAGTACATTTCGAGCACAAACTCAATACAAAGACTGTTAACTGTGAGTGGACGACCCAATTAAGCATTACACTTGTTTACAACAGGGTCCACATCAACACATTGCTGGCCTGGAATCGTACCTGGGAGTCTGGGACTACCACTGGGAATCTGGCTCCCCAGGCGGGTGCCGGGCTCACTGACCATTAGCCACCCGGTAAGGGCTGCAACTATTTATTTTTGTCCTTAATGATTATTCTATTCATGCTTTTTCTATTATTTGAATGAACAAACCTTTTTATATATATTTTATTATACCAACAAATTGTTGTAAAATGTCTGATAATTTATAATTGACTGAGTTGATTTAAAAGTAAACGGATTCGTCTGAATAGCTACTTGAAACCCTATTTCAGTGGTTCCCAAAGTGGGGTCCAGGGACCCCCAGGGGTACCTGAGGGAGTTCCAGGGGGGACCCATCTATTTTGTTCATGTTCATAAAGTGCTAAAGTGTTTAAAGCAGTGGTTCCCAAACCTTTTCATGTCAAGGACCCCCAAATTGACACTACTTAGCCCGTGGACCCCCATTTGAAAAGATATGCCAGGGACCCCCATAAGAGAAGACGTACACATTTGGACGTCTACATTTAGACGTCTGTATACATTTAGACGTCTACATTTAGACGTCTACATTTAGACTTATACATTTAGACGTCTGTATACATTTAGACGTCTACATTTAGACTTATACATTTAGAGCTAGTTTGATGGTTAACTGTTGCATCCCTAGAAGGATGCAACAGTTTTATATTGCATTTTGTGGTGTGGTGAATCCTGGCAACAGTGGCATATGATCATACACCTCTGTTTACAATGCAATCCAGTCAAGCAGCCTACTTGTTGCGCTGCCCTGGCAGCCTGCTCCTCATAGATATCCAGGTTCTTCCACATGTGCTCCAGCGCCGCCTCTCGGGACGCGGGCGCGCCTGGCTCCGGGTTCAAGATCACCCGGTGTTCGTACACTGCAGCAATGTACGAAGATGAACCGCCAACCTTGTTTTCCGTTTGACATGACGACGGACAAACAACGACGAAGACGAACGTCCATAGAGCTCTGGAATGCATGGCGATGCATGCCAGTTGTATAAAGATGACCCGACCAGTCCCGACTAGACCAAAGTACAAGTAGTAGAACACGGGTTAAAAATGGTTGTGTTGTGTAATCTTCTCACTCCCTCCAGATTCCAGAATAACTCCTCCTTCACGTGAGCGCGCATGTTGTTTTCAGTTCCGCCAGCAGCTAGCGCGAGATAACCTTTATCTCTGCAAGTAGTAACTATAGATACACTCTTTAAAAAAAAAATATATATATATGCTATCCTGCTACCCTAATAGACAGGGGTGCATGAGCACCTGGCCGTTCATTCGTGCTCTATCTCCGACCAAGCCACACTTCCACCACACATCTCTCTATGCAAAATAAAACCTGCACACTCCCACAAAAGACATAGACTACATTGCATTCGCCAAAAATGTCTTATTTACTGTTTAAATATTACTTTTCTGAAACACGCTATTCTTGCTCAACCTCAACAGCCTACGTCAGAATCGTCATGTTGGCGTCTACTACGCCAACTACGTTCACTTAATGGGGCCAGTCCTTCACAGTGACACACGCGTTAGATCAACCACGCGCCCGGGATGGTTTCTACCCCTCAATGTCGTATTTGCTGCGCCCTTCTAATGCTGCGCCACGCCTACTCTACACTCACTGCTTGCAGCAGCAGCACTCGCTGGGAGCTGGGTCTGCAGGCGACCCTGTGTGTGCGTGCGTGCATGTGTGTGTGTGTGTGTGAATGAATAAGCGGGCCAGTCCTTCACAGTGACACACGCGTTAGATGAACCACGCGACCGGGATGGTTTCTTGCTTTTCATTTATATGTGCGAGGTGGAAATGTAATGCACATACATTAATTATAGGTCCAGCAAGCAAATCATGATTGTCTGTTTGTGCTCAATAGGTCACCATCACATTCCGATTTTAGGTGCTGTGTTTTGTATGACATTTTGGCCAGTAGTTTCATATCTATCCTTTTTCCTTTCACCAACACAGAACATGCTAACGGTGTTAGCGCGTTAGCATCCATCTTGCTTTTCATTTATATGTGCGAGGTGGAAATGTAATGCACATAAATTAATTACAGGTCCAGCAAGCAAATCATGATTGTCTGTTTGTGCTCAATAGCTCACCATCACATTCCGATTTTAGGTGTTGTGTTTTGTATGACATTTTGGCCAGTAGTTTCATATCTATCCTTTTTCCTTTGACCAACACAGAACATGCTAACGGTGTTAGCGCGTTAGCATCACACAGCTTACAGCGTCAGTGTTGCATGAATACTTTCAACCATGACAATGCCGACTACTTTTGATACACACACTTCCCAAGGATTATGGAGATGTCTTTATTATTTTTTTAAGGTTGAGAAATGAAATAATTATGGTCGTTTCTAATCTCAGCATTTCACAAGAGAAAGACGTGGATGCCTTTCGCTGCTGTTGCCATGTCTCATAGAAACAAGTAAATAGGTCTATAAAAATAATCCCAAAATAAGCACATATAACAGGGGTCTGTAACCTATTTTAAATGAAGTGCCATGTTTTTATTTTCTAGATAGTGAGTCAGCCACAAGCTCACATCACAACAATAATCCATGTCATAATCACAATAACAATCCTGCTACCCTAATAGACAGGGGTACATGAGCACCTGGCCGTTCATTCGTGCTCTATCTCCGACCAAGCCACACTTCCACCACACATCTCTCTATGCAAAATAAAACCTGCACACTCCCACAAAAGACATAGACTACATTGCATTCGCCAAAAATGTCTTCTTTACTGTTTAAATATTACTTTTCTGAAACACGCTATTCTTGCTCAACCTCAACAGCCTACGTCAGAATCGTCATGTTGGCGTCTACTACGCCAACTAAGTTCACTTAATGGGGCCAGTCCTTCACAGTGACACACGCGTTACATCAACCACGCGACCGGGATGGTTTCTACCCCTCAATGTCGTGCCTACTCTACACTGCCATCCCAAGTCCCCTCCCCCTTTCACTGCTCCTGTGTGTGACCTGTGAACTACTCTCTGACTGCACTGTGGCTTGATTTATATGTGCGAGGTGGAAATGTAATGCACATAAATTAATTATAGGTCCAGCAAGCAAATCATGATTGTCTGTTTGTGCTCAATAGGTCACCATCACATTCCGATTTTAGGTGTTGTGTTTTTTATGACATTTATTTTGGCCAGTAGTTTCATATCTATCCTTTTCCCTTTCACCAACACAGACCATGCTAACGGTGTTAGCGCGTTAGCATCACACAGCTTACAGCGTCAGTGTTGCATGAATACTTTCAACCATGACAATGCCGACTACTTTTGCTACACACACTTCCCAAGGATTATGGAGATGTCTTATTTTTTAAGGTTGAGAAATGAAATAATTATGGTCGTTTCTAATCTCAGCATTTCACAAGAGAAAGACGTGGATGCCTTTCGCTGCTGTTGCCATGTCTCATAGAAACAAGTAAATAGGTCTATAAAAATAATCCCAAAACAAGCGCATATAACAGGGGTCTGTAACCTATTTTAAATGAAGTGCCATGTTTTCATTTTCTAGATAGTCAGTCAGCCACAAGCTCACATCACAACAATAATCCATGTAATAATCACAATAACAATACTAATAATAATAATCATAATAATAATAATAATAACAATAAACTTCTTTGTAAACTCACTCATTTACAAACAAGCTCACATCAGAACAATAATGCATGTAATAATAATAACAATAATAATAATAATCATTATAAGAAAAACAACAATAACAACACTAACAACAGTACAGTACAGTACAGTAAAGACGTACAGTAAAGTACAGTACAGAGGACAACATTACAGTACAGTGCAATACTAAGGAGTGCAGTACAGTATTATAATAATTTATAACCCATCCGTTACTACATGTGCAGGGCACACTACTGAGTTTAGACTTTTTATGCAGGGCCTGGGAAATAAGGCAGAATCTTTTGTTTGTGTAAAAAAAAAAGGGAATATCAACAAAACATATCTGTTTATTGTACACAATGCAATATTGAATGCAATGATATGGTGTGTCCTGTAAGCCCATGTGGGCTGGGCGCCTTTGGTGCATGACACAAAAATAAAGAAATCTATCTATCTATCTATTCAGGCCCATCCTGCTACCCTAATAGACAGGGGTACATAAGCACATGGCCGTTTATCCAACAGCTTTCTCCGACCAAACCACACTTTTACCAGACATCTCTATATGCTAAATAAATTCGCCACACTCCCAGAAAACATATAGACTACATTGCATTCGCCAAAAATGTCTTATTTACTGTTTAAATATTACTTTTCTCAAACACGCTATTCTTGCTCAACCTCTACAGCCTACGTCAGAATCGTCATGTTGGCGTCTACTACGCCAACTACGTTCACTTAATGGGGCCAGTCCTTCACAGTGACACACGCGTTAGATCAACCACGCGACCGGGATGGTTTCTACCCCTCAATGTCGTATTTGCTGCGCCCTTCTAATGCTGCGCCACGCCTACTCTATACTGCTCCATAGACAGCGACTCGAAGTCGAACAGCAGCAGCAGCTCGCCTCCGTCACAATTTAAAGCCCACAGCACTGCACAGCCCCACACCCAAATGAATCGAATTAATGAATAAGGCGCTTATATCGCTTTTGCTCAGTGGATGGGACATTTACATTAAAAGCTATCGGATGGACGCGTGGACAACGGCATGGTTGTGTGCACTCGGAGGGAAAGGTTCCATATAGCTTCCATGCTAGCTGCTTCAGACACAGGGGAGGGGAGTGAGATGGCCCGCCTCACGGGACTCCAGTGCGAAATAGCGCTTATGCAACAATTACCCTAAAAACAACACCACAACTCAATGTCATTGTGAATAAGAATTTCGAGCAAAAAAAATATTTTTGGAAGGACACTTTCAACCAGTATGAAGCTAAATGTGGAAGCCGTGTGTGTCACACCAAAACGGGTGACCTATATAATCCTGTCACGCCGTGCATTCTGTGCTTGCGTGCGCATTTCCCAAATCTCAGTCATTTATCCACACATCGCTCTCTGTGTGTGTGTGTGTGTGTGTGTGTGTGTGTGTGTGTGTCGCGTCGCCCTCCAGCTGCAATTGCGAGTGTGCGCTTTGGCAGACTTTTTATGCAGGGCGTGGGAAATAAGGCAGAATGTTTTGTTTGTGTAAAAACAAAAAAGGGAATATCAACAAAACATATCTGTTTATTGTACACAATGCAATATTCAATGCAATGATATGGTGTGTCCTGTAAGCCCAATTAGCCCATGTGGGCTGGGCGCCTTTGGTGCATGACACAAAAATAAAGAAATCTATCTATCTATCTATTCAGGCCCATTCAATTAATCTATCACTACATTAGTTGCCTGTTCAAAACTAAACTACACTTTATGAAATCATTGTTGCAGCCTACAATTTACAATTTACAATTTAGGCATTTAGCAGACGCTCTTAATCCAGAGCGACTTACATTAAGCAAGAACAAAAAAGCATGGGTATACATCACATAAAAACATTTATCATGAAACATGCGTAAGCTAAGAAAGTAACAGTGGAATATCTATAATGAAACTATACATATAAGCTATACATCTATACTACTATGCTATACATATGTACTATGACGTGCTATGACAATAGCACATACAATGCACTTATGCTGTCTACATAACATGCTATAAGACTGTATCAAATGCTATCTAAGTCTACAGAATTGCTATCTAAGGGGGTGGGGTAAGTGCTATGGGCCATGATGGAGTCTGAAAAGGTGGGTTTTCAGACTACGGCGGAAGATTGGGAGTGATGCTGCAGTTCTGACTGCAATGGGAAGTGCATTCCACAGTTTTGGAGCCAGAAGGGAGAAGAGTTTGGGACGTGTGGAGTGTTGTCCCGGCGTTTTTAGTGAGGGTACTTCCAGCTTCCCTGCGTTGGCTGATCTGAGTGAGCGGGAGGGTTTGTAGGGTTCGATCATACTTGCAAGATATGGGGGAGCCATACCTTTGGTTGCTTTGAATGCCAGCATCAGAGTTTTGTATTCTGTGCGGGCAGCGACCGGGAGCCAGTGGAGGGAACGGAGCAGGGGGGAGACATGTGAGAATTTTGGCTGGTTGAAGACCAAGCGAGCTGCGGCATTTTGGATCAGCTGGAGAGGTTTAAGTGCACAAAAGGACACTACACACATATATTCAGGCCCATTCAGAACACATTTCCCAAATCTCTGATTTATCCACACATCGCTCTGTGTGTGTGTGTGTGTGTGTGTGTGTGTGTGGGCGTGTGTGTGTGTCGCGTCGCCCTCCAGCTGCAATTGCGAGTGTGCGCTGTGTGCAGGGCACACTACTGAGTTTAAAAACACAGCTGAAACATGAAGTGGAGTCTGTCAACTCCTGCAATTTCCTTCTTCCCATATTGCGCTGCAACGACACTGGGATGAGCCCGCCGAAGGCGGGCGAAATTCTAGTACTAATAATAATAATCATAATAATAATAAATATTACTTTTCTGAAACACGCTATTCTTGCTCAACCTCAACAGCCTACGTCAAAATCGTCATGTTGGCGTCTACTACGCCAACCATGTTCACTTAATGGGGCCAGGCTTTCACAGTGACACACATGTTACATGAACCACGCGCCCGGGATGGTTTCTACCCCTCAATGTCGTATTTGCTGCGCCCTTCTATTTCTGCGCCACGCCTACTCTACACTCACTGCTTGCAGCAGCAGCACTCGCTGGGAGCTGGGTCTGAGGCGGCCGTGTGTGTGCGTGCGTGCATGTGTGTGTGTGTGTGTGAATGAATAAGGCGCTTATATCGCTTTTGCTCAGTGGATGGGACATTTACATTACAGCAATCGGATGGACGCGTGGATAACGACATGGTTGTGTGCAATCGGAGGGAAAGGTTCCACAATCCATGCTAGCTGCTTCAGACACAGGGGAGGGGAGGGAGATGGCCCGGCTCACGGGACTCGAGTGCGAAATAGCGCTTATGCAACACTTACCCTAAAAACACAAGCACCTCAACTCAATGTCATTGTGAATAACAATTTCGAGCGAAAAAATAATTTTTGGAATGACACTTTCACCCAGTATGAAGCTAAATGTGGAAGCCGTGTGTGTCACACCAAAACTGGTGTCCTATAGAATCCTGTAACCGAACGATCCTCTTGCATCTGGGCTGAGGGAGGCACTGCCTGCGAGTTGGCTCCGTCTAATAAGCAAATTTAGAACTTCCTGTTTGAGAGCTAGCTAATTTAAGACATCCGGTTGCCTTCAGAATAAAATAAGGTTATTTAATTCGTTAATTAAATAATTATTACATTACATTATTAGTATTATTGTTACATTACAGTTATTGTAAACACACATTAAAATAAAGAAATCTATCTATCTATCTATTCAGGCCCATTCAATTAATCTATCACTACATTAGTTGCCTGTTCAAAACTAAACTACACTTTATGAAATCATTGTTGCAGCCTACACACATATATTCAGGCCCATTCAGAACACATTTCCCAAATCTCAGTGATTTATCCACACATCGCTCTGTGTGTGTGTGGGCGTGTGTGTGTGTGTGTGTGTGTCGCGTCGCCCTCCAGCTGCAATTGCGAGTGTGCGCTGTGTGCAGGGCACACTACTGAGTTTAAACACACAGCTGAAACATGAAGTGGAGTCTGTCAACTCCAGCAATTTCTTTCTTCCCATATTGCGCTGCAACCACACTGGGATGAGGCCCCCCGAAGGGGGCCGAAATTCTAGTATATATATATATATATCATATATACATGGGAGAAGTGGTACCCATACTCATTCTTTGTGCTCTATCTCCGACCGAACCACACTTTCACCACACATCTCTATATGCAAAATAAATTCAGCACGCTCCCCGAACTGACATAGGCTATTTTTCAGCCGTTCAAGTGTCTCATTTACTCTGCAAATATTACTTTTATATGAAACACGCTGTTATTGCTCAACGTCAACAGCCTACGTCACAATCGTCAGGTTGGCGTCTACCAAAATCGTCATGTTGGCGTCTACTACGCCAACTACGTTCACTTAATGGGGCCAGTCTTTCACAGTGACACACATGTTACATTAACCACGCGCCCGGGATGGTTTCTACCCCTCAATGTCGTATTTGCTGCGCCCTTCTAATGCTGCGCCACGCCTACTCTACACTCACTGCTTGCAGCAGCAGCACTCGCTGGGAGCTGGGTCTGCAGGCGACCGTGTGTGTGCGTGCGTGCAGAAGGAAGGGGAGAAATTATACGATCGCTATTTTGCTTATTCCATCTAAATCTCTTTGTTTACAAAATAAATGACTCGACGATTCCCTTAGTTACATCAACATTGTTCTTTGCCATTAATTGGATTGGGCCGAAATATCCCCATTACACCGAGCACTTTGCCTATTTTCGCCAGACAGCCAACTGCCCAGTACACACTACACATGTATACATACGCCTGCACGCACACGCACACACACACACACACACACACACCAACATGCGACTCATTAAATAACTCTATTTCTCCGCACGCGCGCACACAACATTATTCACGTGAAATGCGTCACGCCAATATTGAGATAGGCTACCAATATGTGGGTATAGCCTACAGGGAATTACCGACGGAGTGTATATATACACACACACACACACACACACACACACACACAGTCCCGGCTCCCCAAGAAATAGATTAGAATTTATAGATGCGCGATTACATAACAGCTGTGCGTCATTATAGCCACACACGTCTCTAACTTGCGGTCACAGTCGCGAGACTTTTCAGTTGTGTGGTACTTTTATATTGATTTAACTGTAATAGAAAGTTCCCAAACTTCCCATCTCCCAGTCACGGAGCTGCAACAAAAAGCAACTGGTCGTTTCTGACCAGTGTTGCCAAATAAGCGATTAGTAAGTAATGTCATTTAATTTATCAGCGATTTTGGGATTATTTTTGTAGATTGAAAAAATATTGGGCCTCCTTTGCTCTTGCCATGACAATGTTTGAGAACCACTGCTCTAAAACAATAGTAGACAAAGTTTGAGCCACAAACACATTGCTCTCTCTCTCTCTCTCTCTCTCTCTTCTCCTTTTGTATAAATTAAATAGGCCTATTCATGATTCTGCTTATAGAGAAGTAGCCTATGTTCGTTTATGGACTTGAGAGCTACTTTCAAAACGACCAGCATACCCACCAAATAAAACTATCATCCCATTGCTGAAAATAGTGACAAAATGTAATTGAGGGGCCTTTCATATAGGCTACATATAAGACAAACGCACATGGAATGGGAAATAGAGGGGGGAAAATGCAAATCGTAGGCTTTTATTTTTGTTGGTATTTGACTTTGCTACTGATGATTGTAAGCAACAACAAGTATTGCATTGTGTGTTTGAGCTGACAGGCCCTTTTTGATGTCAATCACTCAAGTCATCTCAGGTCATCTAAAGCGGAAGATGCAAAAATCGTTTTTTATATTAAAATTATATATATTTTTACTGCCATGTCATGTGGTCTACCTGCAAAACCTTTGTAGATCGTGATCTACCATTTGGGCACCACTTAACGTCAGATCAGGGGTTTTTGTCGGCCAGCGCCAACAATGCTCCCCGAAAGCATAATCGCAGCAAATACCGGGCAGTGTGTATGAGCCTTAACATGTTGACTACACTACACTACACATAATAACTAATAACCCGTTTTCAGCTTAAAGCAATTATATTTCATTGAAGCAACTCCTTAGCATTGTTTTCATACCATGGATGTGATAAGAAAATGTATCAAACATAAGGGAAATATTAAATAGTATCGGGTGTACCAGTTTGGCCTTTTCTTTTTTTTCAATGGGGCAATACATTGATTAAACAAACGTTTGATTGATTGAGTTGTACAATGTTATACAACCCTAAACTACTTTTAGAATACACTACACAATACAATACAATTTCAGAACATATAATATTGGCCAATATGTCAAATATGTAAATATTACATATCGCATTGAATGGAAGCGGACCATTTGTAACACATGTTACAAATGACCCGCTTTTGCAAGTTTTCTTTGCAGTTGCTTACAGACCAGAATGAACGTGAATTCCGTCTAAACACGATGCAAACTAATGAAGAACATAAGCATGAACACATCCATGTGGATTTTTATTCACCAACACCAAAGACAAAAATTGTAGCACACACAGGGCTGTATTTTGCGTGTCTTAAGTACCAGGTCTTATTCCCTAACTTGAGTAAACTAAAGACCTGGAGGCGTGATCAATACTCTTTGGCCACTCAGAATAGCCAAATGGCATTGATCACGCCTCCAGGTCTTTAGTTTACTCAAGTTAGGGAATAAGACCTGGTACTTAAGACACGCAAAATACAGGCCATATACTCCAGGTGTAAAATTATACGCATTTTGAAGGTAAACACTTCAAACTTCCTGGCCACGTAGAGTACGTTGCTGTACACATACTGACGCGATGGCGTCATGGTGGCGTTGACCAATCAAGATATAACGTCCATGTTACAACCGTGAAGCGTTACAACCTTGCCGGCTCTCCCCTACATTTGTTACTAACATTAGGTTGTGGCGAAGTAGAAACGTGGCCAGCAGATACTGTGTTTTGGACAAACAGGCTAGGTATTGGTGTTGATTTGGGTCAACTGGACAAACAGCGTGGTGTTGTTTTGTGTCTGTGTTTGTGTTGGAGCGCCTCAGTGTGGCCGTACAGGTCATGTGCAACCTCTTCCACAGAGAGATGGAGACACTAAATCTCAGCTGGACAAACATGTTTGCATGCATGCATCGCTGCCTTGCATGCTGTGTGCTACTGTTGAGTCTGTCACTTACTTTGACTGATTTATGGCATTGTCTTTCTGTTAAAATCCAACTATGTTAATTTAAGAACTCTGGGCATATAGGTCATTGTTTATTCACTGTGCACACGTGTAGCCTATTGTATGTCAGACTGTATGTCTGTCCCACAGTCACAATCCTTTAGTAATTAGGCTGTGGAAATATTCAGGACAAAACAATGGTACATTTCCAATAACCCATCCGTTACTACATGTGGAGTCAACTCCCGCCATTTATTTCTTCCCATAGTGTGTGGCGAAGTAGCTCTGGGATGAGTGCGCGCGAAGCAAGTAGTAACTAGATATTTAGCCTTACACTCTTAAAACAAAAACTATATAGGCCTATGTTATTAGAAGTTATTAGTAGTTATTAGAGTTATCGGTAGTTATAATACAAGTTTTTAGAATTAGAATTATTCAAGTTATTAGAATTTATTAAAGTTATTAAAGTTATTAGAAGTTAATAAAGTTATAAGAAGGTATTAAAGTTATTAGAAGTTGTTAGAGGTTATTGAAGTTATTATACCAAGTTAATAAAGTTATTACAATTATTAGAAGTTATAAGAAGTTCTTAGAAGTTATTTGCGTAGTATTTGCGCATTATATGCGTATTATTCGCGTACTATATGCGTATTATACACGTATTATCCGCATATTATACGCGTATTATACACGTATTATCCGCATATTATACGCGTATTTGCGTATTATTCCCGTATTCTTTGCGTATTATTATTACATATTAATACGTAATTTATCCGCGTATTCGCGCATAATATTTTTATTTAACCTTTATTTAACCAGTAAAAACCACATTGAGACTGAAGTCTCTTTTACAAGTGTGAACTGACCAAGACAAGAGGCAAAAATAAGTGACATGACTCTGCCAGTAACAAAACAAATACACAACAAAAAAACAGGACAGACATACAATGCTCATAAATACAGTACCCACTACAGAGGAAGCTCAAAGGGAGAACAGGAACGTTTAGTTACGCGACCAATAAGAACTAATAAATAAAAACTAAGCAACGGAAATTGCCAGTAGACTAAAAAGCAAGCAGACATTTGCTATATGTCAAAGCAGGAGCAGTGTATGTGTGCCCGTTTTTTTTCCCTTTTTTTTCTGGGGGTCAACTGGGACTTCAGTGCGCTGTACTTACTACATCTTTCTGGTGGAATGTCTTCAGGTGGTTGGGTGTTGGGTCTCTCCTGGTGCTGTGGAGTGTTTCCAAGCCATCGTCCATGGGTGGAGGTCCTCCTCGGAAGCGTGGCCTGTCCTCAAGCCATGCTCTGCGGTCAGTGCGGTGGTCTCTGAAGAAGGTACTGTGATGCATGCTATAGCGACGTTTCGGACTGACTCAGGCAAGATTATGTTGAATTCGAATGAAGAATGATTATTTGTGCAGAAGCCCTGGTTTTATGTGTTCCTAATGGTGGGCGTGGCTCATAGCCATCCGGCCAATTAGCTTTGTTGATGTCCAATAATGTTCTCACATGTATGCTTTTTAAATTTGTATTATTTTTACAATATTTTTAAAAACATTTTAAAAAAAGCATACATGTGAGAGAATTAGTGGAGGTAGCCTACTGGCAATGTGCAAAAAACTTTTGGCAGTTTGAGATTATCTCTGACACAGCTCCAACAGGAGGCTGGCCTCCTGGTGGAGTCTAATAGCCTACTGTACTGCACTGTACTAACGGGAACTAGTAGAACATTATGCTCTCTTTTCTGTAAAATACAGAATGGAATAAAATGTCTCCTACAAAGCTTATTATGGTCAGGCATCACCAGATCTTGGAGCTCGCTGTGCCTTATAAGCCTAGTTTCTTAGCCTTACTCGTGGTTCCTCTAATGTTACTTTTTAATTCGGTTAGGTCCTGGTCTAACTAGCCCATAGCGATGCTGCATAGATTGTTGGTGGACCAAGCTCCTCTCTCCCTTCTCCCCACCCTCTCCGTCTCCATCTCCATCCTCCTCTTCCATTGTCCTCTCCTCCCCCCTCCCCTTCTCTCCTCTCCTCCTCTGCCCCTCTCCTCTCCATCTCATCCCCTCTTTGTCTCCTCTTGCTTCTCCATTCCCTGCTTTTGTTCTCGTTTCACAGACTCACATGGATCTCAATTACAGACCCCCTTGGCTGTGGTTTCCATGGAATTTGACTGCTGACTGTTATTATAATGGATGTTATGTTTTGTCCCTCCTCTCTCTCCTCTCTTGTTGTTGTTGTCCATTCTCATGGCCACTTTTCACCCTCTCCCATTCTCCGCCTCTGGTTTCACCAAATCCTTTACTGGGGAGATATATTACAGGTCTCTGCTTCAACCTATTATTGAATGCAATTGAACCTATATTGGTGTTACACTCCCAAGAGGATCTCAGACTTCTTGTGGCCAGTCTATATTTGAGTTAAAAAGACTAGATGGTACTTCTTTGACCTACTGGAAATGTGCACAGGCAATTTGGTGTTTGCAGCAGTTTGCAAGATGAGCCCCTGACTGAAAAAAAAGTATAGGTCATAAGAGTCTCATGTCTTAACAGGGTTCATGCGGTAAATATTTAGGCAGGGGTGTGGGTGGTTTAGCATGCTAGCAGGGTTCAGCTAGCTTCAACAGTAGTGGACGTACACTCCTTGGCCATGTGACCCGACTTGTGACAGATGTAGCAGCTGACCTCGGCTGCCGCCTTGCCGCAGTGAACCGCCACGTGGCCGATCTCTCCGCACCTGTAACACTTGACCTTCTCGCAGCCGGTCTGGATGTGTCCAAACCCTCCGCAGGTGTAGCACTCGTTAGCCTGGTCACAGTTCCGCGCCATGTGCCCCGCCTTGCCGCAAGTGTAGCAGACCATCTCTCGCTCCTTCTTGGGCTCCCTGCAGTCCCGGGAGATGTGTCCCTCCAGGCCACAGTTGTAACAGGCGTCCACGGTCTTCCCGCAGAAGTTGGCGACGTGACCGGGCTCTCCACAGCGGTAGCAGAACTTCCCTCGACCTCGTCCCTTGGCCCGCCCCCTCCCGGCGTTGGGACAGTTCTTGATCCAGTGGCCCGTTTGGCCACATCCAAAGCACTCGTCGTTGCTCATCTTGATTACACCTAGTTACTTGACTGTTCAAGCCGTTTTGTTTTGTTTTCTATCTCCCTCTTTGTTCTCTCCTCTTTCTCGCCTCTCTGTCTCTCCTCTGTCGCTACCTCACTATCCGTCCCTCAACGTCTGTTGTTTATTTACAAAGCACTATGAAGTCACATTCGCCGTCTTATATAGTCTGACCAGAGTGTTGTGTGTGATGTCACATGCAGTTGTCAGTGCATTCCTGCGATTTGCACAGGCATCCTTGCAAAAGTGGCAGCTCCTGCCAAATCTCTCAATACTGATATATTATTGATTTCAGCTCTTACAATTCCAAACATGCAAACATGACCCGCATTAATTACTTCAGTCTATATTAGTAGCTTAATGACTATAGTATTAAAAATCACACCTGTGTGAAGTGAGGGGCGCTAATATATAAATCTAAATAATTTTGTTTAGGTGATGTAATGGTGATGTAAAACAAATGGTGCCAACACAAACATTAAATTATCTTTATTGTTAATGGTATTTAATGTTTGTGTTAGGGACAAGATGACGTGAATTTTCCTTTCCTTGTCAATGGCGTTTTTAAATCAAACATTGAACTAAAAACAAACTGTATATAGGATGGGCTATATGTCTTTACTTGCGCAAGCAGAGCGCGCAAGTAATAATTTCGCCCGGTCTCTTCAACGTGACAGCCGTCAACCACTTTTCTGTGTAAGCAAATCTGTGCCTGGTTTGCTGGGACCAGATTACACAGATGACCATTTCTCTTACGTCATCATTGAGAGCTAGTCATACATATACACACCATGTACTCTGGTACACTATATTTCTTAAACTATGAAACATTTCAAAGATTCCTTTTCAGGCAAACATGTCCACCGTAAGATGAACCTAAATAGGTTTGAATGGGGTTTCTAGGTGTAAGTATGTAGGACTATAGTAGCATGCCAAAGTTTGTGCTATTTCCATTGAGAATTAATTGGGCGTTTAAGTTAAATAACTCAGAAACTATAAAACATTTCAAAGTAAAAAGTTCCAGCATGTGTCTCCTCAGTAAGCTGAATTATAAAAAGTGTGAATGGAGTTTCTAGGTGAAAGTAGTTTTTTTGACGTGCCATATGTCTGCCATTCTGAATTTCGCAAATTTGAAAGCACTATATTTCTAAAACTATGAAACATTTCAAAGATTCCTTTTCAGGCAAACATGTCCACCGTAAGATGAACCTAAATAGGCTAGAATGGGGTTTTCAGGTGTAAGTATGTAGGACTAGTAGCATGACAAAGTTTGTGCTATTGCCATGAGAATGTCAAGGCCATTTAATAGTCTTATGAAGGTCATTTATATTGCTCAAGGTCATTGAGCGGCGCGCTATAGTGTGCGATTCTTCATCATTGTTGAGGATTTGAAAAAAGGTGAAAATCGCGGAAAAGCGAAATGCTATAGTCCATGGTCACGGACCGCATACTGGTCAAGTTCATTTATACTGGTGAAGGTAATTTATACTGGTCAAGGTCATTTATACTGGTCAAGGTAATTTACTAGTCTTATGAAGGTCATTTATACTGCTCAAGGTCATTGATATTGGTCAAGGTCATTGAGCAGCGCGCTATAGTGCACGATTCTTCATCATTGTTGAGGATTTGAAAAAAGGTGAAAATCGTGGAAAAGCGAAAGGCTATAGTCCATCGTTTTTTACGATTTCGTAAGATTTGAAAAAAAAAAAAAAACGATGTTTTTTGAAATTTTGAAAAAAAAAGTTATCCTGGTTTCTCATCATTTTGGACCATGGGCTATAGCCCATATCGTACGGCATACTATAGCACGCCGTTTTTCATCATTTTGGAGGATTTGAAAAAAATAAAAAAATAAAAAAACGATGGGTTATAGCCCATGTTTTTTGAAATTTTGAAAAAAAAAGTTAGCCTCGTTTCTCATCATTTTGGACCATGGGCTATAGCCCATATCGTACGGCATACTATAGCACGCCGTTTTTCATCATTTTGGAGGATTTGAAAAAAATGAAAAAATAAAAAAACTATGGGTTATAGCCCATGTTTTTTGAAATTTTGAAAAAAAAAGTTAGCCTCGTTTCTCATCATTTTGGACCATGGGCTATAGCCCATATCGTACGGCATACTATAGCACGCCGTTTTTCATCATTTTGGAGGATTTAAAAAAAATTCAAAAATTCAAAAACGATGGGTTATAGCCCATGTTTTTTGAAAATTTGAAAAAAAAAGTTAGCCTCGTTTCTCATCATTTTGGACCATGGGCTATAGCCCATATCGTACGGCATACTATAGCATGCCGTTTTTCATCATTTTGGAGGATTTGAAAAAAATGAAAAAAAAAAAAAACGATGGGTTATAGCCCATGTTTTTTGAAATTTTGGAAAAAAAGGTTAGCCTCGTTTCTCATCATTTTGGACCATGGGCTATAGCCCATATCATACGGCATACTATAGCACGCCGTTTTTCATCATTTTGGAGGATTTGAAAAAAATTCAAAAATTCAAAAACGATGGGTTATAGCCCATGTTTTTTGAAATTTTGAAAAAAAAAGTTGGCCTCGTTTCTCATCATTTTGGACCATGGGCTATAGCCCATATCGTACGGCATACTATAGCATGCCGTTTTTCATCATTTTGGAGGATTTGAAAAAAATAAAAAAATAAAAAAACGATGGGTTATAGCCCATGTTTTTTGAAATTTTGAAAAAAAAAAGTTAGCCTCGTTTCTCATCATTTTGGACCATGGGCTATAGCCCATATCGTACGGCATACTATAGCACGCCGTTTTTCATCATTTTGGAGGATTTGAAAAAAATGAAAAAATAAAAAAACGATGGGTTATAGCCCATGTTTTTTGAAATTTTGAAAAAAAAGTTAGCCTCGTTTCTCATCATTTTGGACCATGGGCTATAGCCCATATCGTACGGCATACTATAGCACGCCGTTTTTCATCATTTTGGAGGATTTGAAAAAAATAAAAAAATAAAAAAACGATGGGTTATAGCCCATGTTTTTTGAAATTTTGAAAAAAAAAGTTAGCCTCGTTTCTCATCATTTTGGACCATGGGCTATAGCCCATATCATACGGCATACTATAGCACGCCGTTTTTCATCATTTTGGAGGATTTGAAAAAAAAATCAAAATTCAAAAACGATGGGTTATAGCCCATGTTTTTTGAAATTTTGAAAAAAAAAGTTAGCCTCGTTTCTCATCATTTTGGACCACGGGCTATAGCCCATATCGTACGGCATACTATAGCACGCCGTTTTTCATCATTTTGGAGGATTTGAAAAAAATGAAAAAATAAAAAAACGATGGGTTATAGCCCATGTTTTGTGAAATTTTGAAAAAAAAAAAGTTAGCCTCGTTTCTCATCATTTTGGACCATGGGCTATAGCCCATATCGTACGGCATACTATAGCACGCCGTTTTTCATCATTTTGGAGGATTTGAAAAAAATAAAAAAATAAAAAAACGATGGGTTATAGCCCATGTTTTTTGAAATTTTGAAAAAAAAAGTTAGCCTCGTTTCTCATCATTTTGGACCATGGGCTATAGCCCATATCGTACGGCATACTATAGCACGCCGTTTTTCATCATTTTGGAGGATTTGAAAAAAATAAAAAAATTAAAAAACGATGTGTTATAGCCCATGTTTTTTGAAATTTTCAAAAAAAAAGTTAGCCTCGTTTCTCATCATTTTGGACCATGGGCTATAGCCCATATCATACGGCATACTATAGCACGCCGTTTTTCATCATTTTGGAGGATTTGAAAAAAATAAAAAAAACGATGGGTTATAGCCCATGTTTTTTGAAATTTTGAAAAAAAAAGTTATCCTCGTTTCTCATCATTTTGGACCATGGGCTATAGCCTATATCGTACGGCATACTATAGCGCGCCGTTTTTCATCATTTTTGATGATTTGACAAAAATGACGAAATGACAAAAACGATGGGTTATAGCCCATGTTTTTTGAAATGTTGAAAAAAAAAGTTAGCCTCGTTTCTCATCATTTTGGACCGTGGGCTATAGCCCATATCGTACGGCATACTATAGCGCACAGTTTTTCATCATTTTTGAAGATTTGAAAAAAATGACGAAATGACAAAAACGATGGATTATAGCCCATGTTTTTTGAAATTTTGGAAAAAAAAGTTATCCTCGTTTCTCATCATTTTGGACCATGGGCTATAGCCTATATCGTACGGCATACTATAGCGCGCCGTTTTTCATCATTTTTGATGATTTGACAAAAATGAAAAAAATGACAAAAACGATGGGTTATAGCCCATGTTTTTTGAAATTTTGAAAAAAAAAGTTAGCCTCGTTTCTCATCATTTTGGACTGTGGGCTATAGCCCATATCGTACGGCATACTATAGCGCGCAGTTTTTCATCATTTTTGAGGATTTGAAAAAAATGACGAAATGACAAAAACGATGGGTTATAGCCCATGTTTTTTGAAATGTTGAAAAAAAAGTTAGCCTCGTTTCTCATCATTTTGGACCGTGGGCTATAGCCCATATCGTACGGCATACTATAGCGCGCAGTTTTTCATCATTTTTGAAGATTTGAAAAAAATGACAAAATGACAAAAACGATGGGTTATAGCCCATGTTTTTTGAAATTTTGAAAAAAAAAGTTATCCTCGTTTCTCATCATTTTGGACCATGGGCTATAGCCTATATCGTACGGCATACTATAGCGCGCCGTTTTTCATCATTTTTGATGATTTGACAAAAATGACGAAATGACAAAAACGATGGGTTATAGCCATCTAGAGTTGCAAATTGCGGCTAGGGGAAGTCCTGATCTCCCAACATGGCGAAGCTATTGCTGGTGGATATTTGAAAATCATGACGGGATTTATTTACTACGGAGTGTAATTTATTTCCCTTATTCCGAGGAGCTATTTCCCAGGGGCCATCCAGGCCAGGAGTGGAGCACAACTGACGTCGGACTTTGGGCTTAGTTCCACACAAGGCCCAGTGGTTGGGCTCCATTTGGACAGTGATGTCCAGGTCCCGCCTGACCCCCGTTGGGGCGGCGGGTCTTGTGCGCACCAACATCGGGACAGTAACGTCCAGGTCAACCGCTGCTTCAGAGGACGCAGCCGCGGTAGTACCTATGTATACTTCTGGATCGGATGAGTCTATTTCCAGGGCAAGTGGGACAGCATCAGGGCATATGGAATCTAATAGTAGCTCATCATCGTGGATTTGGTGAAGGATGGTGATTCTTCCCTCCAGTTCAGCAACTCTTTGGGATAGATGGAGGCAGCCGTCGCAGTTTGAAGGTGAGGTAAGTGGAGGCATGGTGGTGGAGGTGGTGCTGGGGAAGAAAAAGAGCTTTGGCCAGTAAAGGTGTAACGGAAATGTATAGGTGATGTAAGCAGGGTGAGAAGTTGAGGTAGACGGCCAGGCAGCACAGTAAGGCAAACGTCACAGCACAGCAAACGTACCCGCAAGGGCTACACGTCGGTAGCCCACAGCGAGAATTAATCACAAATCATATGGCACGACAGGTCCTGACTGGAACGGAACTCACCGGCGTAGGCCCAGTGACTGGGCCTACTGCGTTGTATCCGCGTCTATGACTTGATGGTTCCTTCTCGGTGATGGCGTGTGGCTCTGGTGCTGGAAGGCTGCTCGGCTGGCTGCCAGCCAACGCCCAGCAGGCTAGCTGTCAAACTAGCCCTGGGCTAACGCTGGTTTCTATCGGGCCGATCTAAGGCAATAACCGGACTTTTAATCTATGCATCCGATAGCTTAGACAAGTACTTTAAGAGGCTGTGGTCTGACAAGATTAATAAAATAAAATAAAGCCTGCATATGTTTAAAAGTGACCGGCGTCAGAGGAGCTGCTGTCAAACGCTGCTGCTGTAGTATTACAGTAGTATTTTGACATTTCACGTTTCATAAATGGTAAATAAATTCCCAAACATGAGCAATTGATGTGAAATGCGTACAGGTTAGTGTAGACCGCTTACAGAGTGAAGAATGCATGTAGCCTAAACCGTTTTAACGAGGTGTCAAAAAACTGATTTTAGGGATAGTTGGAAAATATATCGTGTTCTCCTGATACTGTAAAGGCATCCAGGCCATTTTAACCCACTTTGTTCTACATGGAACTCTCTCTCTCTCTCTGCATTTAAGTGAAACAACTGTAAGTAATATATATATATTGGAAAGGGGGGTTCTAGTAAAGTGAACAACACCCTAGCCTAAACCCCTCTGTTGTTCACTGTTACATTTGAATAACAGCGCTCAAAAAATGCAATGCAATCAGTCATTGCAACTGACAAAACAATATGCACTTATAAGCAAAGAGGCTACGAGATGTGTGTGTGTGTGTGTGTGTGTGTGTGCTGGTGAATGTCTACCAAAGTGACATAAAGAGGAACCAGAGAGAGAATGCTAATTCTTAAATTGTAAAGACAGTGTCTGCTACCATGCTACTGTAAGTACAACCTAAGGCAAATAATGTAGCACATTTGTCATCAGTGCAGATGGTAGAGGGGTACAGTGAGGGGTACAGTAGAGGGGTACAGTGTATTAACCCTTTCTGACCTGAGATCAGATTCATACGAGGTTTCCACGGGACACACACTGGTCTGATGAACCCATTCTGACCTGAGATCAGATTCTAAAAATGTCAGTCGTTCTTCGAATTTTTCAAAAATAGCAGACCTACAAGCTCGTATCGCGCCACTCGGTGGCACGATACGAGCTTGTAGATCTGCTATTTTTCAATAGCTAAAGCATAACATGATGCCAACACCAAAATGGGTGCCCGGTCAGAATGGGTTAACCCTTTTTCTGAAATAGGCCTACCTATGTTTCTGTATCAGTGGTGCTCAATATTTCATGTCAAGGACCCCAAAAATTATCTGTGTTTGGCCATCGACCCCCATCTGAAAACGTTGTTCCAGGAACATGTTTCAGGCACATTTTCACGATTTTCAAAAATAGCAGACCTACTACAAGTTCATAGCGTGCCACTCGGTGGCGCGCTATGAGCTTATGTAGATCTGTTATTTTTCAAAAGGTAAATTATAACATAATGTTTAAAACACCAAAAGGGGTTCCCACCCAGAATGGGTAAAAAAAATGATTTTAATATTTTTTTTACTTTGCATGCCATATTTAATGAATACAATGTTTGGTTCCAGGGATTCCGGAACTCAGGAGGTTGGAATGTGATCAGGTCTGCAGAGCCAACCAGACGAGAGACGCCGCTGCCTTCCTCGCGATGCCCCAACGAGGCTGGTTTCTGTCCCTTTGAAGTTGATGTGCAAAATCAATTGAACATGTTGGGGGAGTGAATTAACTGGTTCGGAGCTTAATTTTCCGAATGGCTGAAAGCATTTTCTCTAAAGCATTTACAGTATTTCTGAGAGCATTCCTCTATAGTTCTATAGGTAGTTTATACCATTTAGACCTGAGGACGATTCTACAAATGTCTTCTAAGTCATGAGAGTTTTCTGAAAAACCCCATGTTTCTATAATAAGTGGTTCTCAAACTATTTCATGTCAAGGAGCCCCAGAGTTTTCTGTATTTGGCCGCCGACCCCCATCTGAAAAGATTTGAGTTGAAAACGTTCGCTCTGAAAGAATATAATTATATTCCAAGAATTGCGACACATCTTCACAATTTTTGGGTTATTTTTCATCTATCACTAGATATACGGACATACAGTATGATTGTTTTTATTGAGTCTGTAAATATCTTCTGTCATATACTCATATTGTATCTTGGATCAGTCCAGCTGCTACAGATTGATCTATATGTAGCCCAGTGGCATATATGCCTGTAGTTCTATGTAAATCCACCAGGTGGCACTGTCACTTTAGGAGTGCCATGTTCTGGGGGTCAAGGGTTACACTTAAAAACGTCTTGAATAATAAGATGCAACCTGTGTTTGTGGGGTTTCTTTGAGAAGATCTTCATGATTGTAAACAAGAGGTGAAAGCTGAACTGGTAACTACTAGTAACTCAACTTGGTTGAGTTTCTGTGTCTTTGTACTGTCTTGGAAAGGGGTGAAGCTTGGGGGACCAGTGTGTGTGTGAGTTGGCCGTTCCTCACAGTTCACACTGTTTGTGATAGAGCCACTACCGTATTTAGTTTAGGTTTATTTTTTGTTACAGGCTTGCATGCCATATTTGCTAAACGGTGGCATTCTTTACACAAATAAGATACACCAACACCAACTTCTTGGGAAATAAAGAACCCCAATATATGTCTGTGTCCTGTGCCCTATTTGCCAGGTTACATATAAGGCTATTATGGGCCATTAGATTGTTTTATTACTGGAAGTATATCAGTTACCTTATCCCTCTTCGCTATACCAACATTTCATTGCATATTCCATAGGATAATGTTAATTAAATTACTTATATCTCTACATCATCTACATCCCTCTCCACAACTATTAATAGACTACCAGTGTGTGTGTGTGTGTGTGTGTGTGTGTGTGTGTGGTGCACACAGCTGTGATGATCAACAGTGGATGACCCAATCACTTATCACTCTGACCAACGGACCAATGACGGACGGACTAGTTGAACAGGTGACCGGATCCAGTGGGCGTGGCTTTGGATTTAAATAGGAGCGGCCATGTTGTTTCCCAGCATGCAGTTTGGTTTGGGAGCCACTGAGCCAGGCTGCATGCTGTCTGCAGGGAGCCATGCTGTTTGTTCTAAGGTAAGGAGCGTTTGTTTGAGAAACACGGTTTTATCCTTGAACACTGTTGTATAAACATTAGACGATTGAACACTGTTGTATAGACATTAGAGGATTTATTGGACTGTTTATTGTGACACTAAATGGACAACAATGTCAGGAATGTTTGTCCTTTTTCATACAAACAACACATGTTCTTTTGCCCTGCCTGTGTTTGATGGCCAAAATGCTTTTCCAATGGGAGGCACATGGTTTGTCCAAACACTTGTGTTTCTTTGCCCCCCTCCATCAAACACAAATGTTTGGTCAAACCATGTGCCTCCCATTGGAAAGGCATTGAGGTGGCCATCAAACACATGCAGAGCACAGAACATGTGTTGTGTGAATGAGGCATTGGGCCTCTATCTCACAAAAAAAAACATTTGTCTTGTCTGTGTTTAATGGCCGCCCCAATGCATTTCCAATGGGAGGCACATGGTTTGACCAAACATTTGTGTTTGATAGTAGTGTTCTGTCCCCCTCCCCTCCATGAAACACAAATGTTTGGTCAAACCATGTGCCTCCCATTGGCAAAGCATTGAAGTGGCCATCAAACACAGGCAGAGCACAGAACATACGTTTGTGTGAAACATTTGTCTCGTCTGTTTTTAATGGCCGCCTCAATGCTTTTCCAATGGAAGTCACACGGTTTGACCAAACATTTGTTTGCTGGAGGGGAGGGGGACAGACACAGCCATCAAACAAATGTTTGCTCAAACCATGTGAAAAGCATTGATGATCGAGGCCTTAGAGAAGGAACAATCGCAAACAAACAAACCATGGTTCCCAACAGTGGTGGAAATTAAATCATTATACCTTTACTCAAGTGTAGTGTAGAAATATTTGAAAATGTTTAACTACTAGTTACTTTGTAGATTTGTATTATTACTAAACGTACTAGCCTACATTGTTCATTTACCACTACAGCCATATTTTGGCCATTTGGCTGATCTACAAGCTCACAATGCATTGTGATGTGACACATTGTGAGCTTTTAGATCTGTTATTTTCAAAAGGCCTCAGTAGAGGATAAAGTGAAACATCCCTTTAATATTATATGAATTTTACAATGTATGAAATCTGGATAAAGAGTCTAATGTTTTTTTTTTTTTATGTGTCTTACAGGTTAATCATGTGACCTTGGTGTCATGTGTGACCTTGGATGGGGTCATCAGGAGATGGCTGGTATTGGTAATAGAGTGTCTACTCGGTTGAGCTGAAACTTCTAACGGTGTCAACGAACGCTCTTCCTGAGATTACGAGGCGAACGGTGACGATCGGGACGTATTGTGCCATACAACCTTCGCGGCTCTATTAATACCGCCTATCTTCAACCGAGCGACGGAAGCCCCCCCCATGGTACGTACCGGGATTGCATGTGGCTGTAGTAGAAACTAGGGCTGTGTCAAATCTTATTTTAATTCTTTTTGGGAGATAAACACTTTACTGAGGTTTTTAATGCGTCTTTAGTATTTCAAAGTGTCCATGATGTCATGGACACTTCCTACCCAGACTACAATTCCCATAATGCTTTGGTGCACTGATCCTTGTGGATAGGGTGAGGGCTGTCTTACTGAGACAACATGTAGTCCAGGAAGGAAGTGAGCCCAGTGTCCATGACATTTCATGGAGCCAATGGACACTTTTGTAAAAACAACTATTGCCCACATAAAAAACCCAGGAAAGTGTTTCTTGTCTCCAAAACATAATTGAAATAAGCTCTGTTTGCAAAAGGGGTGAAGTCTCCCTTTAATGGGTTGAATCGTTAAAGCTGCTATAAGCAACATGTCAAATGTAATTTTATTTTTTGGTATTCAGACGGCAATGGGTAAAACTAAAACACAATTTTGTCTCTGACACATCTAGGAGCCACAATTTGCATTCAAAGATTTTCCTAGATTTGTCATTGGTCAATTTGCCTGTCTACTTCCTGATTGGTTAGTCATTTCGACCGGGTTTTATTTTTCTTCGACCAATGACTTCTAGGAAGCTTCTAGGAACATCTTTGACTGCAAATTATGGCCCCTAGATGTGTCACAGAGACTAAATAATTTGTGGTAGTGTTTTACTCATTGCTGGCTGTCTGAATGAAATAAAAATCATTATAATTGATATTATTGCTTATAGCTGCTTTAATCACACTTTTGTGATTAAAGTAAAAAATTGTGACACAGCCCTGTCAGTGACTGTTATGACTTCCAAAATGTCATCCTGTAGGCCGACAACTAATGTTTCCTATTTTCCCTGTCATTTCAGAACGTGAAGCTGACAAGGCGACGTCTGTATTGAAGGTACAAACTCTATGCTGTTGCCGCTGCTGGGTGCTGTTAGCAGTGGAGGTTGGTAATGAACCTTTTGATTCCTGCTGCTTGTGTAAGTGGGCTACATGCTACCGTAGGCTACCGTAGGTTGTCATTCGCACCGTGTATCGTTTCACATTTGTGTATAATGCCACTCTACATCACATGCCGCTATGTGATGTTTGTGTAGGCATGTGATTTATTTATCGTTTAACATAATTTACGGGTAAAGCTTTCACGTCACATCACATATGTATGTTCTGTTCTAGTGTCTCCTTTCTCTTCTTTGCTTTTAATAAAGTTATTTGTTTTGGTTGTCTCAGGAAAAAAAGAACACTTTTATTTCTTTCTCCTTGCCTATCTATTGCCCTAGTTCTTCACTAGTGGACTGTACAAATGTGATGTGACGGTATGTGACTTATGTCCGGTAGCATGTAGCCTGCTTAACACTGTTTACAGCCTTCTATGCTGTAGATCTGTCCACACTAACAGGAGGAAAATTATGGCAGATTTTCTTCCTTCGTTAGTGTGTTTTGTTTAGTGCTGATAGTGAAGGTAAGTGAGCGTAGTTTATTATCTTTGGCTGTCGGGCAGAAACCTTGTATCTCCATAGTTTTGTAAATTAATTTCCTTACTTGGTCATGCTACAGTGTCACACACTAAAGTAGCAAATGGCTCATCTACAAGCTCAGGATGCAAAGATCATCCATTATTGAAGATAACCTATTTTTGTATGTATCGAACCATTTAAGTATAAACAAGAGCTTGTGACTAAACATTGGAACACAGATTATTATATTAATAATAAATATAATCGTATCACAGGTTTTTTTTGTCCAGTAACTGTTTTGGACGTGCACGGTTTCTACCCGACCTTTCATCTCCTCTTCTATTCTTTGCTTTAATAAACGTATTGGTTTTTCTGGTCTCAGAGTTTTTAATCGCATTTTGCTTCATATTTTAAAGTAATTTCTTTCTTTCTTTCCTATCTATCGCTAGTTCTTCACTAGTGTATGTGGTGCGTGTGTCGGGTCGTGTCTCGCGTACAGTTTCTAATCATTGATTGGAGCTGTATGTCGTTTCACGTCATTTGCGTTTGCGGCATTTGCCGGTAAAGCGCCATCACGTCAGTTCACATCAGATATGAACACACCCTGTATGTGATGTGCATTTATGTGATTTTTTTTTTGGTGATTTATTTTCACAGTAATTGCGGATAGCTCGTCGGTGTCGACGTGTCGTCGCACGCCATACGAATTTTGTTCATTGCTGTTGTGTTCTAATGTCATTCGTAGTGTTGTTGTGTTCTCATGTTCATAGTGTTGCTGTATTGCTGACAAATACTGGGGTCCAAAGAATGCTGCTGCCATTGCATAATTTGCACCTCGTATAATTTATGTCAAACGTCCACAAATGGCATAAATTGTAATATATATTTTTTAAATGTAGGCAATTATTTTGAAAACACTAAATATACATTTTAAAATAAAAATGTAGGAAACGAGGGACAACTGGCTAGAAAATCTTGCACCACGAAAACCTACGGCCAACTGCTTGGGCGGAGACCAAGAATCTTTTTGTTTTGTTCATGTTCATAAAGAGCTCCAAGTGCTTTAAGTGAAAGTCCAGCAGCAAACCTCTAGGTCATAAGACCATTGTTGGTGCTATATTATCAGATCTAATTTGTGAGTAAAGCTTCATCAAGTAAGCCCACATCACATGCCCGGTATGTGATGTGTGTTTATGTCTCGTATCATTTCACATTGGTGAGTAAGGCTTCATCACGTCATCCCCACATCACATAATGAACTTAGGGTTAGGGTAGGGTTAGGTATGTGATGTGGATTGATGTGATGTATGTCTTTTATAATGTGCGAGTGAAGCTTAATCGCGTCAGTTCACATCACATTATGTGGTGTGTAATGATGTGATTTATTTATGCTGCCATTTGCAGCTAAAACTTCATTCATGCCAGTCAGTAGGCGAGGCATTGATGATGGGCCTATGACCCAAAGGTTTTCTGCTGCACTTTCACTTTTAGCACTTTGGAGCACTTTATGAGCACGGAAAAATAAAGATTTTCTTAGTTTATGTCAGGAGTTTTCTTTAAGGTATTTGTGGAGTGAGTCTTCTTCTTCTCGATTTCAATAAAGACATAATCATGGCTATCATTTATAGTCTATGAATCAAATTGTTATGAATGATTGCTTTTGGACATGTAAATTACAACAAAACCAACTAAGGCACTGGTGTGGTACTCCTGGTTTACCAGAATGGGGTTCAACTCCCTGCGGTGCCCTCAATTTGTTGTATTTACATGGTTCATTTTCTGCTCATTGTGTTTCCTTTTCATAGATGATAACCCCCAGGTTCTTTACTGTGTTTGTACTCCCTACAGTTGGGTTACAAGTCCATTTAGGGACCAAGACCAAATGGACTCTTGGTCCCTTATTTTTCTCTTCTCCTTCCACCAAAAATGCCTGTTCTGGCTGAACCGTCGGGTTTTCGCGAAAAGATATGTGACCAAATTTGACTGACTGCCATTGGATTATTTTTGCTTTTTCATGTCTTATGAAAGCTGTGAATCATAGCTTCAAATTGATGTATCTGTTGTTCATATGGTATTTGGGTTTAGAGTTAAAGTTAGACTAAACCAAATGATAAAAAGGAAACTATCTGACACATTGGAAAGAAGCAACACAAAAGCAGAGAACTAGAATGCTATCTGGCCCTAAACAGAATACACAGTGGCAGAATACCTGAGCACCGTGACCGACCCAAAACAAAAGGATCTTAACTAGGTACAGACTCGGTGAGCACAGTCTCGAGAGGCTGTCATAGGCAGACCTGTATCCCGAGAAGACAGACTATGCACACAAAATGAAGTGGAAACCGAGCTACACTTCCTAACCATCTGTCCATTGTACCAAGACATCAGAGACACATACTCCCCACAGATTACAACCACACACGGAGATTTTGAAAACGTGACCAATGACAAAAAACTCCCATATCTGCTGTGCGAAGCACAACAATGTGCAAACACAGCAGCAAGATTTGTGAGTTGCTGTGATAGAAGGATATCAAATGGAACACAACCACCCTAAAGATTAATCATTGTGTATATTCCTGCACTATACCTGCACCGAGTGATCTTGGTACATAGAATCTTCAATAGATCAATTTCTGACTTTCAAATGTACATTTTTGTTTTGATTGTATTGCTGTATTGTTTCTGCTTTGGCAATGTAAACTTATATATGTACCTTTATTGAAAAGGATATCTCGTTTTCGAGGGGGTCTAGCAATACATTAGACAGAAACGTTACAACAAGTACATTCATGCATACATTACACAACGGCTCCCATCCCACCTAATCACCCAGAGAATAAGGGGCTTAATGCATCATGGTATAATGGACATAGATCATGAATCAAAAGACAAAATCAGAAACGAACTGTTACATATACTGTGTGGCATGTGCACATGCAGAAATTTATTTAGCGTCGTTTTAGATAGATACACAGAGTGATAAGATAACAAAGTGTGATTAGATAGATGGATAGATATACAATTACAAACGTGCACATGCATACATCGCAATTTTACAGTATATTTGCATGTATGTTTTCTCATGCCAATAGTGTGTGTGTGATGGGGGCAAAACTTGATTGGGGGGTTAGTAAGCATTAAGACTGAAGAAAATCTAAGCTCTTAAACTAGTACTCCTTTGCATATAAATGAGAGATTAGGCAAAAACTATATCTTTACTGAACTGCTCAAATACATATATGCCTAATTACAATATATTCATAAAGTGAGAGTGTAATTTCCACAAAGATTACAAAACGACCGCTATAGCCCATATCGTACGGCATACTATAGCGCGCCGTTTTTCATAA
>NC_137878.1:31777900-31867921 GCF_963924005.1 Protomyctophum bolini | reverse complement strand
GCGCCGTTTTCATCATTTTTAAAGATTTGAAAAAAATTACGAAATGACAAAAACGAAAGGTTATAGCCCATGTTTTTTGAAATTTTGAAAAAAAAAGTTAGCCTCGTTTCTCATCATTTTGGACCATGGGCTATAGCCCATATCGTACGGCATACTATAGCGCGCCGTTTTCATCATTTTTGAAGATTTGAAAAAAATGACGAAATGACAAAAACGAAAGGTTATAGCCCATGTTTTTTGAAATTTTGAAAAAAAAAGTTAGCCTCGTTTCTCATCATTTTGGACCATGGGCTATAGCCCATATCGTACGGCATACTATAGCGCGCCGTTTTTCATCATTTTTGAAGATTTGAAAAAAATGACGAAATGACAAAAACGAAAGGTTATAGCCCATGTTTTTTGAAATTTTGAAAAAAAAAGTTAGCCTCGTTTCTCATCATTTTGGACCATGGGCTATAGCCCATATCGTACGGCATACTATAGCGCGCCGTTTTTCATCATTTTTGAAGATTTGAAAAAAATGACGAAATGACAAAAACGAAAGGTTATAGCCCATGTTTTTTGAAATTTTGAAAAAAAAAGTTAGCCTCGTTTCTCATCATTTTGGACCATGGGCTATAGCCCATATCGTACGGCATACTATAGCGCGCCGTTTTTCATCATTTTTGAAGATTTGAAAAAAATGACGAAATGACAAAAACGAAAGGTTATAGCCCATGTTTTTTGAAATTTTGAAAAAAAAAGTTAGCCTCGTTTCTCATCATTTTGGACCATGGGCTATAGCCCATATCGTACGGCATACTATAGCGCGCCGTTTTTCATCATTTTTGAAGATTTGAAAAAATGACGAAATGACAAAAACGAAAGGTTATAGCCCATGTTTTTTGAAATTTTGAAAAAAAAGGTTAGCCTCGTTTCTCATCATTTTGGACCATGGGCTATAGCCCATATCGTACGGCATACTATAGCCCGCCGTTTTTCATCATTTTTGAAGATTTGAAAAAAATGACAAAATGACAAAACGAAAGGTTATAGACCATGTTTTTTGAAATTTTGAAAAAAAAAGTTAGCCTCGTTTCTCATCATTTTGGACCATGGGCTATAGCCCATATCGTACGGCATACTATAGCGCGCCGTTTTTCATCATTTTTGAAGATTTGAAAAAAATGACGAAATGACAAAAACGAAAGGTTATAGCCCATGGTTTTTGAAATTTTGAAAAAAAAAGTTAGCCTCGTTTCTCATCATTTTGGACCATGGGCTATAGCCCATATCGTACGGCATACTATAGCGCGCCGTTTTTCATCATTTTTGAAGATTTGAAAAAAATTACAAAATGACAAAAACGAAAGGTTATAGCCCATGTTTTTGAAATTTTGAAAAAAAAAGTTAGCCTCGTTTCTCATCATTTTGGACCATGGGCTATAGCCCATATCGTACGGCATACTATAGCGCGCCGTTTTTCATCATTTTTGAAGATTTGAAAAAAATGACGAAATGACAAAAACGAAAGGTTATAGCCCATGTTTTTTGAAATTTTGGAAAAAAAAAGTTAGCCTCGTTTCTCATCATTTTGGACCATGGGCTATAGCCCATATCGTACGGCATACTATAGCGTGCCGTTTTTCATCATTTTTGAAGATTTGAAAAAAATGACGAAATGACAAAAACGAAAGGTTATAGCCCATGTTTTTTGAAATTTTGAAAAAAAAAGTTAGCCTCGTTTCTCATCATTTTGGACCATGGGCTAAAGCCCATATCGTACGGCATACTATAGCACGCCGTTTTTCATCATTTTTGAAGATTTGAAAAAAATGACAAAATGACAAAAACGAAAGGTTATAGCCCATGTTTTTTGAAATTCTGAAAAAAAAAGTTAGCCTCGTTTCTCATCATTTTGGACCATGGGCTATAGCCCATATCGTACGGCATACTATAGCGCGCCGTTTTTCATCATTTTTGAAGATTTGAAAAAATGACGAAATGACAAAAACGAAAGGTTATAGCCCATGTTTTTTGAAATTTTGAAAAAAAAAGTTAGCCTCGTTTCTCATCATTTTGGACCATGGGCTAATAGCCCATATCGTACGGCATTCTATAGTGCGCCGTTTTTCGTCATTTTTAAAGATTTGAAAAAAATTACGAAATGACAAAAACGAAAGGTTATAGCCCATGTTTTTTGAAATTTTGAAAAAAGAAGTTAGCCTCGTTTCTCATCATTTTGGACCATGGGCTATAGCCCATATCGTACGGCATACTATAGCGCGCCGTTTTTCATCATTTTTGAAGATTTGAAAAAAATGACGAAATGACAAAAACGAAAGGTTATAGCCCATGTTTTTTGAAATTTTGAAAAAAAAAGTTAGCCTCGTTTCTCATCATTTTGGACCATGGGCTATAGCCCATATCGTACGGCATACTATAGCGCGCCGTTTTTCATCATTTTTGAAGATTTGAAAAAAATGACAAAATGACAAAAACGAAAGGTTATAGCCCATGTTTTTTGAAATTTTGAAAAAAAAAGTTAGCCTCGTTTCTCATCATTTTGGACCATGGGCTATAGCCCATATCGTACGGCATTCTATAGCGCGCCGTTTTCATCATTTTTAAAGATTTGAAAAAAATTACGAAATGACAAAAACGAAAGGTTATAGCCCATGTTTTTTGAAATTTTGAAAAAAAAAGTTAGCCTCGTTTCTCATCATTTTGGACCATGGGCTATAGCCCATATCGTACGGCATACTATAGCGCGCCGTTTTTCATCATTTTTGAAGATTTGAAAAAAATGACGAAATGACAAAAACGAAAGGTTATAGCCCATGTTTTTTGAAATTTTGAAAAAAAAAGTTAGCCTCGTTTCTCATCATTTTGGACCATGGGCTATAGCCCATATCGTACGGCATACTATAGCGCGCCGTTTTTCATCATTTTTGAAGATTTGAAAAAAATGACGAAATGACAAAAACGAAAGGTTATAGCCCATGTTTTTTGAAATTTTGAAAAAAAAAGTTAGCCTCGTTTCTCATCATTTTGGACCATGGGCTATAGCCCATATCGTACGGCATACTATAGCGCGCCGTTTTTCATCATTTTTGAAGATTTGAAAAAAATGACGAAATGACAAAAACGAAAGGTTATAGCCCATGTTTTTTGAAATTTTGAAAAAAAAAGTTAGCCTCGTTTCTCATCATTTTGGACCATGGGCTATAGCCCATATCGTACGGCATACTATAGCGCGCCGTTTTTCATCATTTTTGAAGATTTGAAAAAAATGACAAAATGACAAAAACGAAAGGTTATAGCCCATGTTTTTTGAAATTTTGAAAAAAAAAGTTAGCCTCGTTTCTCATCATTTTGGACCATGGGCTATAGCCCATATCGTACGGCATACTATAGCGCGCCGTTTTTCATCATTTTTGAAGATTTGAAAAAATGACGAAATGACAAAAACGAAAGGTTATAGCCCATGTTTTTTGAAATTTTGAAAAAAAAGGTTAGCCTCGTTTCTCATCATTTTGGACCATGGGCTATAGCCCATATCGTACGGCATACTATAGCCCGCCGTTTTTCATCATTTTTGAAGATTTGAAAAAAATGACAAAATGACAAAACGAAAGGTTATAGACCATGTTTTTTGAAATTTTGAAAAAAAAAGTTAGCCTCGTTTCTCATCATTTTGGACCATGGGCTATAGCCCATATCGTACGGCATACTATAGCGCGCCGTTTTTCATCATTTTTGAAGATTTGAAAAAAATGACGAAATGACAAAAACGAAAGGTTATAGCCCATGGTTTTTGAAATTTTGAAAAAAAAAGTTAGCCTCGTTTCTCATCATTTTGGACCATGGGCTATAGCCCATATCGTACGGCATACTATAGCGCGCCGTTTTTCATCATTTTTGAAGATTTGAAAAAAATTACAAAATGACAAAAACGAAAGGTTATAGCCCATGTTTTTGAAATTTTGAAAAAAAAAGTTAGCCTCGTTTCTCATCATTTTGGACCATGGGCTATAGCCCATATCGTACGGCATACTATAGCGCGCCGTTTTTCATCATTTTTGAAGATTTGAAAAAAATGACGAAATGACAAAAACGAAAGGTTATAGCCCATGTTTTTTGAAATTTTGGAAAAAAAAGTTAGCCTCGTTTCTCATCATTTTGGACCATGGGCTATAGCCCATATCGTACGGCATACTATAGCGTGCCGTTTTTCATCATTTTTGAAGATTTGAAAAAAATGACGAAATGACAAAAACGAAAGGTTATAGCCCATGTTTTTTGAAATTTTGAAAAAAAAAGTTAGCCTCGTTTCTCATCATTTTGGACCATGGGCTAAAGCCCATATCGTACGGCATACTATAGCACGCCGTTTTTCATCATTTTTGAAGATTTGAAAAAAATGACAAAATGACAAAAACGAAAGGTTATAGCCCATGTTTTTTGAAATTCTGAAAAAAAAAGTTAGCCTCGTTTCTCATCATTTTGGACCATGGGCTATAGCCCATATCGTACGGCATACTATAGCGCGCCGTTTTTCATCATTTTTGAAGATTTGAAAAAATGACGAAATGACAAAAACGAAAGGTTATAGCCCATGTTTTTTGAAATTTTGAAAAAAAAAGTTAGCCTCGTTTCTCATCATTTTGGACCATGGGCTATAGCCCATATCGTACGGCATACTATAGCCCGCCGTTTTTCATCATTTTTGAAGATTTGAAAAAAATGACAAAATGACAAAACGAAAGGTTATAGCCCATGTTTTTTGAAAATTTTGAAAAAAAAAGTTAGCCTCGTTTCTCATCATTTTGGACCATGGGCTATAGCCCATATCGTACGGCATACTATAGCGCGCCGTTTTTCATCATTTTTGAAGATTTGAAAAAATGACGAAATGACAAAAACGAAAGGTTATAGCCCATGTTTTTTGAAATTTTGAAAAAAAAAGTTAGCCTCGTTTCTCATCATTTTGGACCATGGGCTATAGCCCATATCGTACGGCATACTATAGCCCGCCGTTTTTCATCATTTTTGAAGATTTGAAAAAAATGACAAAATGACAAAACGAAAGGTTATAGCCCATGTTTTTTGAAAATTTTGAAAAAAAAAGTTAGCCTCGTTTCTCATCATTTTGGACCATGGGCTATAGCCCATATCGTACGGCATACTATAGCGCGCCGTTTTTCATTATTTTTGAAGATTTGAAAAAAATGACGAAATGACAAAAACGAAAGGTTATAGCCCATGGTTTTTGAAATTTTGAAAAAAAAAGTTAGCCTCGTTTTTCATCATTTTGGACCATGGGCTATAGCCCATATCGTACGGCATACTATAGCGCGCCGTTTTTCATCATTTTTGAAGATTTGAAAAAAATGACAAAATGACAAAAACGAAAGGTTATAGCCCATGTTTTTGAAATTTTGAAAAAAGAAGTTAGCCTCGTTTCTCATCATTTTGGACCATGGGCTATAGCCCATATCGTACGGCATACTATAGCGCGCCGTTTTTCATCATTTTTGAAGATTTGAAAAAAATGACGAAATGACAAAAACGAAAGGTTATAGCCCATGTTTTTTGAAATTTTGGAAAAAAAAGTTAGCCTCGTTTCTCATCATTTTGGACCATGGGCTATAGCCCATATCGTACGGCATACTATAGCGTGCCGTTTTTCATCATTTTTGAAGATTTGAAAAAAATGACGAAATGACAAAAACGAAAGGTTATAGCCCATGTTTTTTGAAATTTTGAAAAAAAAAGTTAGCCTCGTTTCTCATCATTTTGGACCATGGGCTAAAGCCCATATCGTACGGCATACTATAGCGCGCCGTTTTTCATCATTTTTGAAGATTTGAAAAAAATGACAAAATGACAAAAACGAAAGGTTATAGCCCATGTTTTTTTTAATTTTGAAAAAAAAAGTTAGCCTCGTTTCTCATCATTTTGGACCATGGGCTATAGCCCATATCGTACGGCATACTATAGCGCGCCGTTTTTCATCATTTTTAAAGATTTGAAAAAAATGACAAAATGACAAAAACGAAAGGTTATAGCCCATGTTTTTTGAAATTTTGAAAAAAAAAGTTAGCCTCGTTTCTCATCATTTTGGACCATGGGCTATAGCCCATATCGTACGGCATACTATAGCGCGCCGTTTTTCATCATTTTTGAAGATTTGAAAAAAATGACAAAATGACAAAAACGAAAGGTTATAGCCCATGTTTTTTGAAATTTTGAAAAAAAAAGTTAGCCTCGTTTCTCATCATTTTGGACCATGGGCTATAGCCCATATCGTACGGCATTCTATAGCGCGCCGTTTTTCATCATTTTTAAAGATTTGAAAAAATTACGAAATGACAAAAACGAAAGGTTATAGCCCATGTTTTTTGAAATTTTGAAAAAAAAAGTTAGCCTCGTTTCTCATCATTTTGGACCATGGGCTATAGCCCATATCGTACGGCATACTATAGCGCGCCGTTTTTCATAATTTTTGAAGATTTGAAAAAAATGACAAAATGACAAAAACGAAAGGTTATAGCCCATGTTTTTTGAAATTTTGAAAAAAAAAGTTAGCCTCGTTTCTCATCATTTTGGACCATGGGCTATAGCCCATATCGTACAGCATTCTATAGTGCGCCGTTTTTCGTCATTTTTTAAGATTTGAAAAAAATTACGAAATGACAAAAACGAAAGGTTATAGCCCATGTTTTTTGAAATTTTGAAAAAAAAAGTTAGCCTCGTTTCTCATCATTTTGGACCATGGGCTATAGCCCATATCGTACGGCATACTATAGCGCGCCGTTTTTCATCATTTTTGAAGATTTGAAAAAAATGACGAAATGACAAAAACGAAAGGTTATAGCCCATGTTTTTTGAAATTTTGAAAAAAAAAGTTAGCCTCGTTTCTCATCATTTTGGACCATGGGCTATAGCCCATATCGTACGGCATACTATAGCGCGCCGTTTTTCATCATTTTTGAAGATTTGAAAAAAATGACGAAATGACAAAAACGAAAGGTTATAGCCCATGGTTTTTGAAATTTTGAAAAAAAAGTTAGCCTCGTTTCTCATCATTTTGAACCATGGGCTATAGCCCATATCGTACGGCATACTATAGCGCGCCGTTTTTCATCATTTTTGAAGATTTTAAAAAAATGACGAAATGACAAAAACGAAAGGTTATAGCCCATGTTTTTTGAAATTTTGAAAAAAAAAGTTAGCCTCGTTTCTCATCATTTTGGACCATGGGCTATAGCCCATATCGTACGGCATACTATAGCGCGCCGTTTTTCATCATTTTTGAAGATTTGAAAAAAATGACGAAATGACAAAAACGAAAGGTTATAGCCCATGTTTTTTGAAATTTTGAAAAAAAAAGTTAGCCTCGTTTCTCATCATTTTGGACCATGGGCTATAGCCCATATCGTACGGCATACTATAGCGCGCCGTTTTTCATCATTTTTGAAGATTTGAAAAAAATGACAAAATGACAAAAACGAAAGGTTAAAGCCCATGTTTTTTGAAATTTTGAAAAAAAAAGTTAGCCTCGTTTCTCATCATTTTGGACCATGGGCTATAGCCCATATCGTACGGCATTCTATAGCGCGCCGTTTTCATCATTTTTAAAGATTTGAAAAAAATTACGAAATGACAAAAACGAAAGGTTATAGCCCATGTTTTTTGAAATTTTGAAAAAAAAAGTTAGCCTCGTTTCTCATCATTTTGGACCATGGGCTATAGCCCATATCGTACGGCATACTATAGCGCGCCGTTTTTCATCATTTTTGAAGATTTGAAAAAAATGACGAAATGACAAAAACGAAAGGTTATAGCCCATGTTTTTTGAAATTTTGAAAAAAAAAGTTAGCCTCGTTTCTCATCATTTTGGACCATGGGCTATAGCCCATATCGTACGGCATACTATAGCGCGCCGTTTTTCATCATTTTTGAAGATTTGAAAAAAATGACGAAATGACAAAAACGAAAGGTTATAGCCCATGTTTTTTGAAATTTTGAAAAAAAAAGTTAGCCTCGTTTCTCATCATTTTGGACCATGGGCTATAGCCCATATCGTACGGCATACTATAGCGCGCCGTTTTTCATCATTTTTGAAGATTTGAAAAAAATGACGAAATGACAAAAACGAAAGGTTATAGCCCATGTTTTTTGAAATTTTGAAAAAAAAAGTTAGCCTCGTTTCTCATCATTTTGGACCATGGGCTATAGCCCATATCGTACGGCATACTATAGCGCGCCGTTTTTCATCATTTTTGAAGATTTGAAAAAAATGACGAAATGACAAAAACGAAAGGTTATAGCCCATGTTTTTTGAAATTTTGAAAAAAAAGTTAGCCTCGTTTCTCATCATTTTGAACCATGGGCTATAGCCCATATCGTACGGCATACTATAGCGCGCCGTTTTTCATCATTTTTGAAGATTTGAAAAAAATGACGAAATGACAAAAACTAAAGGTTATAGCCCATGTTTTTTGAAATTTTGAAAAAAAAAGTTAGCCTCGTTTCTCATCATTTTGGACCATGGGCTATAGCCCATATCGTACGGCATACTATAGCGCGCCGTTTTTCATCATTTTTGAAGATTTGAAAAAAATGACGAAATGACAAAAACGAAAGGTTATAGCCCATGTTTTTTGAAATTTTGAAAAAAAAAGTTAGCCTCGTTTCTCATCATTTTGGACCATGGGCTAATAGCCCATATCGTACGGCATTCTATAGTGCGCCGTTTTTTGTCATTTTTAAAGATTTGAAAAAAATGACGAAATGACAAAAACGAAAGGTTATAGCCCATGTTTTTTGAAATTTTGAAAAAAAAAGTTAGCCTCGTTTCTCATCATTTTGGACCATGGGCTATAGCCCATATCGTACGGCATACTATAGCGCGCCGTTTTTCATCATTTTTGAAGATTTGAAAAAAATGACGAAATGACAAAAACGAAAGGTTATAGCCCATGTTTTTTGAAATTTTGAAAAAAAAAGTTAGCCTCGTTTCTCATCATTTTGGACCATGGGCTATAGCCCATATCGTACGGCATACTATAGCGCGCCGTTTTTCATCATTTTTGAAGATTTGAAAAAAATGACGAAATGACAAAAACGAAAGGTTATAGCCCATGTTTTTTGAAATTTTGAAAAAAAAAGTTAGCCTCGTTTCTCATCATTTTGGACCATGGGCTATAGCCCATATCGTACGGCATACTATAGCGCGCCGTTTTTCATCATTTTTGAAGATTTGAAAAAAATGACGAAATGACAAAAACGAAAGGTTATAGCCCATGTTTTTTGAAATTTTGAAAAAAAAAGTTAGCCTCGTTTCTCATCATTTTGGACCATGGGCTATAGCCCATATCGTACGGCATACTATAGCGCGCCGTTTTTCATCATTTTTGAAGATTTGAAAAAAATGACGAAATGACAAAAACGAAAGGTTATAGCCCATGTTTTTTGAAATTTTGAAAAAAAAAGTGAGCCTCGTTTCTCATCATTTTGGACCATGGGCTATAGCCCATATCGTACGGCATACTATAGCGCGCCGTTTTTCATCATTTTTGAAGATTTGAAAAAAATGACGAAATGACAAAAACGAAAGGTTATAGCCCATGTTTTTTGAAATTTTGAAAAAAAAAGTTAGCCTCGTTTCTCATCATTTTGGACCATGGGCTATAGCCCATATCGTACGGCATACTATAGCGCGCCGTTTTTCATCATTTTTGAAGATTTGAAAAAAATGACGAAATGACAAAAACGAAAGGTTATAGCCCATGTTTTTTGAAATTTTGAAAAAAAAGTTAGCCTCGTTTCTCATCATTTTGAACCATGGGCTATAGCCCATATCGTACGGCATACTATAGCGCGCCGTTTTTCATCATTTTTGAAGATTTGAAAAAAATGACGAAATGACAAAAACGAAAGGTTATAGCCCATGTTTTTTGAAATTTTGAAAAAAAAAGTTAGCCTCGTTTCTCATCATTTTGGACCATGGGCTATAGCCCATATCGTACGGCATACTATAGCGCGCCGTTTTTCATCATTTTTGAAGATTTGAAAAAAATGACAAAATGACAAAAACGAAAGGTTATAGCCCATGTTTTTTGAAATTTTGAAAAAAAAAGTTAGCCTCGTTTCTCATCATTTTGGACCATGGGCTAATAGCCCATATCGTACGGCATTCTATAGTGCGCCGTTTTTCGTCATTTTTAAAGATTTGAAAAAAATTACGAAATGACAAAAACGAAAGGTTATAGCCCATGTTTTTTGAAATTTTGAAAAAAGAAGTTAGCCTCGTTTCTCATCATTTTGGACCATGGGCTATAGCCCATATCGTACGGCATACTATAGCGCGCCGTTTTTCATCATTTTTGAAGATTTGAAAAAAATGACGAAATGACAAAAACGAAAGGTTATAGCCCATGTTTTTTGAAATTTTGAAAAAAAAAGTTAGCCTCGTTTCTCATCATTTTGGACCATGGGCTATAGCCCATATCGTACGGCATACTATAGCGCGCCGTTTTTCATCATTTTTGAAGATTTGAAAAAAATGACAAAATGACAAAAACGAAAGGTTATAGCCCATGTTTTTTGAAATTTTGAAAAAAAAAGTTAGCCTCGTTTCTCATCATTTTGGACCATGGGCTATAGCCCATATCGTACGGCATTCTATAGCGCGCCGTTTTCATCATTTTTAAAGATTTGAAAAAAATTACGAAATGACAAAAACGAAAGGTTATAGCCCATGTTTTTTGAAATTTTGAAAAAAAAAGTTAGCCTCGTTTCTCATCATTTTGGACCATGGGCTATAGCCCATATCGTACGGCATACTATAGCGCGCCGTTTTTCATCATTTTTGAAGATTTGAAAAAAATGACGAAATGACAAAAACGAAAGGTTATAGCCCATGTTTTTTGAAATTTTGAAAAAAAAAGTTAGCCTCGTTTCTCATCATTTTGGACCATGGGCTATAGCCCATATCGTACGGCATACTATAGCGCGCCGTTTTTCATCATTTTTGAAGATTTGAAAAAAATGACGAAATGACAAAAACGAAAGGTTATAGCCCATGTTTTTTGAAATTTTGAAAAAAAAAGTTAGCCTCGTTTCTCATCATTTTGGACCATGGGCTATAGCCCATATCGTACGGCATACTATAGCGCGCCGTTTTTCATCATTTTTGAAGATTTGAAAAAAATGACGAAATGACAAAAACGAAAGGTTATAGCCCATGTTTTTTGAAATTTTGAAAAAAAAAGTTAGCCTCGTTTCTCATCATTTTGGACCATGGGCTATAGCCCATATCGTACGGCATACTATAGCGCGCCGTTTTTCATCATTTTTGAAGATTTGAAAAAAATGACAAAATGACAAAAACGAAAGGTTATAGCCCATGTTTTTTGAAATTTTGAAAAAAAGTTAGCCTCGTTTCTCATCATTTTGGACCATGGGCTATAGCCCATATCGTACGGCATACTATAGCGCGCCGTTTTTCATCATTTTTGAAGATTTGAAAAAATGACGAAATGACAAAAACGAAAGGTTATAGCCCATGTTTTTTGAAATTTTGAAAAAAAAGGTTAGCCTCGTTTCTCATCATTTTGGACCATGGGCTATAGCCCATATCGTACGGCATACTATAGCCCGCCGTTTTTCATCATTTTTGAAGATTTGAAAAAAATGACAAAATGACAAAACGAAAGGTTATAGACCATGTTTTTTGAAATTTTGAAAAAAAAAGTTAGCCTCGTTTCTCATCATTTTGGACCATGGGCTATAGCCCATATCGTACGGCATACTATAGCGCGCCGTTTTTCATCATTTTTGAAGATTTGAAAAAAATGACGAAATGACAAAAACGAAAGGTTATAGCCCATGGTTTTTGAAATTTTGAAAAAAAAAGTTAGCCTCGTTTCTCATCATTTTGGACCATGGGCTATAGCCCATATCGTACGGCATACTATAGCGCGCCGTTTTTCATCATTTTTGAAGATTTGAAAAAAATGACAAAATGACAAAAACGAAAGGTTATAGCCCATGTTTTTGAAATTTTGAAAAAAAAAGTTAGCCTCGTTTCTCATCATTTTGGACCATGGGCTATAGCCCATATCGTACGGCATACTATAGCGCGCCGTTTTTCATCATTTTTGAAGATTTGAAAAAAATGACGAAATGACAAAAACGAAAGGTTATAGCCCATGTTTTTTGAAATTTTGGAAAAAAAAGTTAGCCTCGTTTCTCATCATTTTGGACCATGGGCTATAGCCCATATCGTACGGCATACTATAGCGTGCCGTTTTTCATCATTTTTGAAGATTTGAAAAAAATGACGAAATGACAAAAACGAAAGGTTATAGCCCATGTTTTTTGAAATTTTGAAAAAAAAAGTTAGCCTCGTTTCTCATCATTTTGGACCATGGGCTAAAGCCCATATCGTACGGCATACTATAGCGCGCCGTTTTTCATCATTTTTGAAGATTTGAAAAAAATGACAAAATGACAAAAACGAAAGGTTATAGCCCATGTTTTTTGAAATTTTGAAAAAAAAAGTTAGCCTCGTTTCTCATCATTTTGGACCATGGGCTATAGCCCATATCGTACGGCATTCTATAGCGCGCCGTTTTCATCATTTTTAAAGATTTGAAAAAAATTACGAAATGACAAAAACGAAAGGTTATAGCCCATGTTTTTTGAAATTTTGAAAAAAAAAGTTAGCCTCGTTTCTCATCATTTTGGACCATGGGCTATAGCCCATATCGTACGGCATACTATAGCGCGCCGTTTTTCATCATTTTTGAAGATTTGAAAAAAATGACGAAATGACAAAAACGAAAGGTTATAGCCCATGTTTTTTGAAATTTTGAAAAAAAAAGTTAGCCTCGTTTCTCATCATTTTGGACCATGGGCTATAGCCCATATCGTACGGCATACTATAGCGCGCCGTTTTTCATCATTTTTGAAGATTTGAAAAAAATGACGAAATGACAAAAACGAAAGGTTATAGCCCATGTTTTTTGAAATTTTGAAAAAAAAAGTTAGCCTCGTTTCTCATCATTTTGGACCATGGGCTATAGCCCATATCGTACGGCATACTATAGCGCGCCGTTTTTCATCATTTTTGAAGATTTGAAAAAAATGACGAAATGACAAAAACGAAAGGTTATAGCCCATGTTTTTTGAAATTTTGAAAAAAAAAGTTAGCCTCGTTTCTCATCATTTTGGACCATGGGCTATAGCCCATATCGTACGGCATACTATAGCGCGCCGTTTTTCATCATTTTTGAAGATTTGAAAAAAATGACAAAATGACAAAAACGAAAGGTTATAGCCCATGTTTTTTGAAATTTTGAAAAAAAAAGTTAGCCTCGTTTCTCATCATTTTGGACCATGGGCTATAGCCCATATCGTACGGCATACTATAGCGCGCCGTTTTTCATCATTTTTGAAGATTTGAAAAAATGACGAAATGACAAAAACGAAAGGTTATAGCCCATGTTTTTTGAAATTTTGAAAAAAAAGGTTAGCCTCGTTTCTCATCATTTTGGACCATGGGCTATAGCCCATATCGTACGGCATACTATAGCCCGCCGTTTTTCATCATTTTTGAAGATTTGAAAAAAATGACAAAATGACAAAACGAAAGGTTATAGACCATGTTTTTTGAAATTTTGAAAAAAAAAGTTAGCCTCGTTTCTCATCATTTTGGACCATGGGCTATAGCCCATATCGTACGGCATACTATAGCGCGCCGTTTTTCATCATTTTTGAAGATTTGAAAAAATGACGAAATGACAAAAACGAAAGGTTATAGCCCATGTTTTTTGAAATTTTGAAAAAAAAGGTTAGCCTCGTTTCTCATCATTTTGGACCATGGGCTATAGCCCATATCGTACGGCATACTATAGCCCGCCGTTTTTCATCATTTTTGAAGATTTGAAAAAAATGACAAAATGACAAAACGAAAGGTTATAGACCATGTTTTTTGAAATTTTGAAAAAAAAAGTTAGCCTCGTTTCTCATCATTTTGGACCATGGGCTATAGCCCATATCGTACGGCATACTATAGCGCGCCGTTTTTCATCATTTTTGAAGATTTGAAAAAAATGACGAAATGACAAAAACGAAAGGTTATAGCCCATGGTTTTTGAAATTTTGAAAAAAAAAGTTAGCCTCGTTTCTCATCATTTTGGACCATGGGCTATAGCCCATATCGTACGGCATACTATAGCGCGCCGTTTTTCATCATTTTTGAAGATTTGAAAAAAATGACAAAATGACAAAAACGAAAGGTTATAGCCCATGTTTTTGAAATTTTGAAAAAAAAAGTTAGCCTCGTTTCTCATCATTTTGGACCATGGGCTATAGCCCATATCGTACGGCATACTATAGCGCGCCGTTTTTCATCATTTTTGAAGATTTGAAAAAAATGACGAAATGACAAAAACGAAAGGTTATAGCCCATGTTTTTTGAAATTTTGGAAAAAAAAGTTAGCCTCGTTTCTCATCATTTTGGACCATGGGCTATAGCCCATATCGTACGGCATACTATAGCGTGCCGTTTTTCATCATTTTTGAAGATTTGAAAAAAATGACGAAATGACAAAAACGAAAGGTTATAGCCCATGTTTTTTGAAATTTTGAAAAAAAAAGTTAGCCTCGTTTCTCATCATTTTGGACCATGGGCTAAAGCCCATATCGTACGGCATACTATAGCGCGCCGTTTTTCATCATTTTTGAAGATTTGAAAAAAATGACAAAATGACAAAAACGAAAGGTTATAGCCCATGTTTTTTGAAATTTTGAAAAAAAAAGTTAGCCTCGTTTCTCATCATTTTGGACCATGGGCTATAGCCCATATCGTACGGCATACTATAGCGCGCCGTTTTTCATCATTTTTGAAGATTTGAAAAAAATGACGAAATGACAAAAACGAAAGGTTATAGCCCATGTTTTTTGAAATTTTGGAAAAAAAAGTTAGCCTCGTTTCTCATCATTTTGGACCATGGGCTATAGCCCATATCGTACGGCATACTATAGCGTGCCGTTTTTCATCATTTTTGAAGATTTGAAAAAAATGACGAAATGACAAAAACGAAAGGTTATAGCCCATGTTTTTTGAAATTTTGAAAAAAAAAAGTTAGCCTCGTTTCTCATCATTTTGGACCATGGGCTAAAGCCCATATCGTACGGCATACTATAGCGCGCCGTTTTTCATCATTTTTGAAGATTTGAAAAAAATGACAAAATGACAAAAACGAAAGGTTATAGCCCATGTTTTTTGAAATTTTGAAAAAAAAAGTTAGCCTCGTTTCTCATCATTTTGGACCATGGGCTATAGCCCATATCGTACGGCATACTATAGCGCGCCGTTTTTCATCATTTTTGAAGATTTGAAAAAATGACGAAATGACAAAAACGAAAGGTTATAGCCCATGTTTTTTGAAATTTTGAAAAAAAAAGTTAGCCTCGTTTCTCATCATTTTGGACCATGGGCTATAGCCCATATCGTACGGCATACTATAGCCCGCCGTTTTTCATCATTTTTGAAGATTTGAAAAAAATGACAAAATGACAAAACGAAAGGTTATAGCCCATGTTTTTTGAAAATTTTGAAAAAAAAAGTTAGCCTCGTTTCTCATCATTTTGGACCATGGGCTATAGCCCATATCGTACGGCATACTATAGCGCGCCGTTTTTCATTATTTTTGAAGATTTGAAAAAAATGACGAAATGACAAAAACGAAAGGTTATAGCCCATGGTTTTTGAAATTTTGAAAAAAAAAGTTAGCCTCGTTTTTCATCATTTTGGACCATGGGCTATAGCCCATATCGTACGGCATACTATAGCGCGCCGTTTTTCATCATTTTTGAAGATTTGAAAAAAATGACAAAATGACAAAAACGAAAGGTTATAGCCCATGTTTTTGAAATTTTGAAAAAAAAAGTTAGCCTCGTTTCTCATCATTTTGGACCATGGGCTATAGCCCATATCGTACGGCATACTATAGCGCGCCGTTTTTCATCATTTTTGAAGATTTGAAAAAAATGACGAAATGACAAAAACGATGGGTTATAACCCATCGTTTTTGTCATTTCGTCATTTTTTTCAAAGGCTAACTTTTTTTTTCCAAATTTCAAAAAACATGGGCTATAACCCATCGTTTTTGTCATTTCGTCATTTTTTTCAAATCCTCAAAAATGATGAAAAACGGCGCGCTATAGTATGCCGTACGATATGGGCTATAGCCCACGGTCCAAAATGATGAGAAACGAGGCTAACTTTTTTTTTCCAAATTTCAAAAAACATGGGCTATAACCCATCGTTTTTGTCATTTCGTCATTTTTTCAAATCCTCAAAAATGATGAAAAACGACGCGCTATAGTATGACGTACGGTATGGGCTATAGCCCATGGTCCAAAATGATGAGAAACGAGGATAACTTTTTTTTCAAAATTTTAAAAAACATGGGCTATAACCCATCGTTTTTGTCATTTCGTCATTTTTTTCAAATCCTCAAAAATGATGAAAAACGGCACGCTATAGTATGCCGTACGATATGAGCTATAGCCCATGGTCCAAAATGATGAGAAACGAGGCTAACTTTTTTTTTTTTATTAAAAAAAACATAGGCTATAACCCATGGTTTTTTTTTTTTTTTTTTGAATCCTCAAAAATGATGAAAAACGGCGTGCCATAGTATGCCGTACGATATGGGCTATAGCCCACGGTCCAAAATGATGAGAAACGAGGCTAACTTTTTTTTTCCAAATTTCAAAAAACATGGGCTATAACCCATCGTTTTTGTCATTTCGTCATTTTTTTCAAATCCTCAAAAATGATGAAAAACGGCGCGCTATAGTATGACGTACGATATGGGCTATAGCCCACGGTCCAAAATGATGAGAAACGAGGAAAACTTTTTTTTCAAAATTTCAAAAAACATGGGCTATAACCCATCGTTTTTGTCATTTCGTCATTTTTTTCAAATCCTCAAAAATGATGAAAAACGGCGCGCTATAGTATGCCGTACGATATGGGCTATAGCCCATGGTCCAAAATGATGAGAAACGAGGATAACTTTTTTTTCAAAATTTAAAAAAACATGGGCTATAACCCATCGTTTTTTTCATTTCGTCATTTTTTTCAAATCCTCAAAAATGATGAAAAACGGCGCGCTATAGTATGCCGTACGATATGGGCTATAGCCCATGGTCCAAAATGATGAGAAACGAGGCTAACTTTTTTTTTTCAAAATTTCAAAAAACATGGGCTATAACTCATCGTTTTTTTCATTTTTGTCAAATCATCAAAAATGATGAAAAACTGCGCGCTATAGTATGCCGTACGATATGGGCTATAGCCCACGATCCAAAATGATGAGAAACGAGGCTAACTTTTTTTTTCAAAATTTCAAAAAACATGGGCTATAACCCATCGTTTTTGTCATTTCGTCATTTTTTTCAAATCCTCAAAAATGATGAAAAACGGTGCGCTATAGTATGCCGTACGATATGGGCTATAGCCCATGGTCCAAAATGATGAGAAACGAGGCTAACTTTTTTTTTCAAAATTTCAAAAAACATGGGCTATAACCCATCGTTTTTGTCATTTCGTCATTTTTTTCAAATCCTCAAAAATGATGAAAAACGGCGCGCTATAGTATGACGTACGATATGGGCTATAGCCCATGGTCCCAAATGATGAGAAACGAGGCTAACTTTTTTTTTCCAAATTTCAAAAAACATGGGCTATAACCCATCGTTTTTGTCATTTCGTCATTTTTTTCAAATCCTCAAAAATGATGAAAAACGGCGCGCTATAGTATGCCGTACGATATGGGCTATAGCCCATGGTCCAAAATGATGAGAAACGAGGCTAACTTTTTTTTTCAAAATTTAAAAAAACATGGGCTATAACCCATCGTTTTTTTCATTTCGTCATTTTTTTCAAATCCTCAAAAATGATGAAAAACGGCGCGCTATAGTATGCCGTACGATATGGGCTATAGCCCATGGTCCAAAATGATGAGAAACGAGGCTAACTTTTTTTTTCAAAATATCAAAAAACATGGGCTATAACCCATCGTTTTTGTCATTTCGTCATTTTTTTCAAATCCTCAAAAATGATGAAAAACGGTGCGCTATAGTATGCCGTACGATATGGGCTATAGCCCATGGTCCAAAATGATGAGAAACGAGGCTAACTTTTTTTTTCAAAATTTCAAAAAACATGGGCTATAACCCATCGTTTTTGTCATTTCGTCATTTTTTTCAAATCCTCAAAAATGATGAAAAACGGCGCGCTATAGTATGCCGTACGATATGGGCTATAGCCCATGGTCCCAAATGATGAGAAACGAGGCTAACTTTTTTTTTCAAAATTTCAAAAAACATGGGCTATAACCCATCGTTTTTGTCATTTCGTCATTTTTTTCAAATCCTCAAAAATGATGAAAAACGGCGCGCTATAGTATGCCGTACGATATGGGCTATAGCCCATGGTCCCAAATGATGAGAAACGAGGCTAACTTTTTTTTTCAAAATTTCAAAAAACATGGGCTATAACCCATCGTTTTTGTCATTTCGTCATTTTTTTCAAATCCTCAAAAATGATGAAAAACGGCGCGCTATAGTATGCCGTACGATATGGGCTATAGCCCATGGTCCAAAATAATGAGAAACAAGGCTAACTTTTTTTTTCAAAATTTCAAAAAACATGGGCTATAACCCATCGTTTTTTTTATTTTTTCATTTTTGTGAAATCATCAAAAATGATGAAAAACGGCGCGCTATAGTATGCCGTACGATATAGGCTATAGCCCATGGTCCAAAATGATGAGAAACGAGGCTAACTTTTTTTTTCAAAATTTCAAAAAACATGGGCTATAACCCATCGTTTTTTTCATTTTTGTCAAATCATCAAAAATGATGAAAAACTGCGCGCTATAGTATGCCGTACGATATGGGCTATAGCCCACGGTCCAAAATGATGAGAAACGAGGCTAACTTTTTTTTTCAAAATTTCAAAAAACATGGGCTATAACCCATCGTTTTTTTCATTTTTGTCAAATCATCAAAAATGATGAAAAACTGCGCGCTATAGTATGCCGTACGATATGGGCTATAGCCCATGGTCCAAAAAAAGTTAGCCTCGTTTCTCATCATTTTGGACCATGGGCTATAGCCCATATCATACGGCATACTATAGCACGCCGTTTTTCATCATTTTGGAGGATTTGAAAAAAAATTAAAAATTAAAAAACGATGGGTTATAGCCCATGTTTTTTGAAATTTTGAAAAAAAAAGTTAGCCTCGTTTCTCATCATTTTGGACCATGGGCTATAGCCCATATCGTACGGCATACTATAGTACGCCGTTTTTCATCATTTTGGAGGATTTGAAAAAAATGAAAAAATAAAAAAACGATGGGTTATAGCCCATGTTTTTTGAAATTTTGAAAAAAAAAGTTAGCCTCGTTTCTCATCATTTTGGACCATGGGCTATAGCCCATATCGTACGGCATACTATAGCACGCCGTTTTTCATAATTTTGGAGGATTTGAAAAAAATAAAAAAATAAAAAAACGATGGGTTATAGCCCATGTTTTTTGAAATTTTGAAAAAAAAAGTTAGCCTCGTTTCTCATCATTTTGGACCATGGGCTATAGCCCATATCGTACGGCATACTATAGCACGCTGTTTTTCATCATTTTGGAGGATTTGAAAAAAATTAAAAAATTAAAAAACGATGGGTTATAGCCCATGTTTTTTGAAATTTTGGAAAAAAAAGTTAGCCTCGTTTCTCATCATTTTGGACCATGGGCTATAGCCCATATCATACGGCATACTATAGCACGCCGTTTTTCATCATTTTGGAGGATTTGAAAAAAATGAAAAAATAAAAAAACGATGGGTTATAGCCCATGTTTTTTGAAATTTTGGAAAAAAAAGTTAGCCTCGTTTCTCATCATTTTGGACCATGGGCTATAGCCCATATCGTACGGCTGCTCTAACAGAATGACACAAGGTAACTTAAGTACTATTACTTGCCCTGCTCTGGAACGCTCTGGGGGCGTTGTTCCTCTGGAGTGCTCTGGGGGCGTCCATGGGCGCTTCAATCAGGATGGCAAAATGTGGTTTCCTCATGGGCTCTGGAACCTTCTGTGGGAGAAAATGGAATAGTTTGTAACTTGAACTTGGAACAAATTTTCAGAAACTGAACTGCTAGAAAATCCTTGTTCTGTTCTACAGGTGCATTTTTTATGTCTTTGCTTACAGTTTTGTTGAAAGTGAAGTATGGCCAGCAAGGTGCTAAACAAGGTCTCCGGACTGACTAAGTTTCTAGCTCGAACAGCAAGATACATGGATAGGGAGACAAAATTAGTGGTGGCCAACTCCCTTATCCTGTGCCACTTTGATTTTGCGTGTACATCGTGGTTCGAGGGCTTGATTAAGTCTTTTAAAACAAAGCTACAGTCAGCTCAAAATAGACTGATCAGGGTTATACTAGGGATGGAACCCAGAACCCATATAGGAAGGAACCAGTTCAGAGAGCTGAACTGGCTCCCAGTAGAATCAAAGGTTACAATGGCTAGACTAAACATGGTCCATAAAATTTAATACGGAGAGGTCCCAGAAGTTTTAAGAACATGTTTCAGGCAGGTAAACGAGGCACACAACCATTTCACCAGAGCCAGTATTGCAGATGTGGTGCTCCCTGCTTTTAAAAGTAAAGTGGGCAAAGGCTCATTCATTTATATAGGAGCCACACAGTGGAATAGCCTGGAATCCAGTGTTAAACTGACCTCCAATTTGAGGACATAAAACTAAGACTAAAAAATGGCTACTGGAAAAGGTTCCCCTATAAGGGGTCATCTTAGAGGGATGGATAGGGATGTACTTGTTGTGTTGTGTATGTAATGTATATGTACTGTTATGTATTTGTGATGTATTTTAAAGTATTGTTCAGTGTGAGAGGACCCCAATGGAAATAAGTCTTTGGACTTTACTGTGTAATCCTTGAATCGCTGATTATAATGTTGTATTATGATTGCTTTTCTAAATAAATCAAATCAAATCAAATCAAAGGCCGAATGTTTAACAAAAATGAGCATGAACGAGAGGCTGTGTCAGCGTAACTAAAACTAACATTGTTCAGCCCCCTAGGCTATGCATCACAAGAAAGGTGTCAGGACAAAATCACTTAAACAAATGACTAAAAGGATTGATATATATGGAAACAGATTATATTAAAAGCTTTGGACAAGAGTCAAATGTATGGTGGAGGTATAGTGATCATTATACATTCATATAAAAAGGTAAAGCTTAACATAAACCAGGCTAAATATACAAGAGGAAAATCGCTAGCATTATTAGCATTCGTTAGCTTCCATTTCCAACTAACGTAGACATTTTCATAACAGTAAAATGCAAAAGACCGATAACATTAGCAAGACAGGATCATCGCAAAGCCATAAATACCATTACCTTATAATGTACCGGTCGAAATTAAATATTGTATACCATTTAAAATTTCACGGGAAACCTTTACCTACCTAGGTATCCAAATTACTAAAGATTTCTCTTCACTCTTCAAGGCCAACTACCCCCCTCTGCTGGCGAAACTAAAAAACAACATTGAATTTTGGAAATCGCTCCCTATTTCACTGATAGGTAGAGTTAACACAATCAAAATGATGTTTCTTCCCCAACTGTTCAGATGGGGTGATCGGAAATCAGGGCCAATCGTCATTTTCAAATGATTGGAATCCCCCCCCCCCCCCCCCCCTTAGGCTTGGTCCCTAAATAGACTTGTGACCCAACTGTAGGGAGTACAAACAGTAAAGAACCTGGGGGTTATCATCTATGAAATGGCAACACAATGAGCAGAAAATGAACCATGTAAATACAACAAATTGAGCAGGGCACCGCAGGGAGTTGAACCCCGTTCAACGTTCTGGTAAACCAGGAGCCTTAGTTTTTGTTTTATAATTTACAGGTCCAAAATCAGTCATTAGTTGCAATTTTGGAAAATACGTTTTAAACGTACCGTACTCTTGCCGACCTCATGCGGCCAGATAATAAAAAATAAAAAAAAGGAGAGAGCCTACACACTCAATTTGAATCATGACTAAATTATATCCATGATTATGTAATTATACAATTGAAAACCGGAAGACTCACTCCACAAATACCTTAAGGAAAACCCCTCAGACATAAACTAAGAATATCTTATTTTGTCATGCTCATAAAGTGCTGCAAAGTGCTAAAAGTGAAAAGTGCAGCAGAAAACGTTTGAGTCATAGGCCCATCGTCAATGCCTGGATGAAGTTCTAGCTGCAAATGGCAGCATAAATAAATCACATCAATACACACCACATAATGTGATGTTATGTGACGCGATGAAGCTTGCACATTATAAGACATACATCACATCAACCAACATCACATACCTACCCTGGCCTAACCCTAAGTGCATTATGTGATGTGGGATGACATGATCGATGAAGCCTTATACAAATAATGAGACAAGACATAAACACGCATCACATACCGGGCCGTGTTCATATGTGATGTGGGCTTACGTAATGAAGCTTTACTCACAAATTAGATCTGATAATATAGCACCAACAATGGTCTTATGACCTAGACGTTTGCTGCTGCACTTTTCACTCTAAGCACTTGGAGCGCTTTATGAACATGAACAAAATAGATTTTCTTGGTCTCTGCCAAAGCAGTTGGCCTTAGGTTTTCGTGGCGCAAGTATTTTTAGTTGTCCCATGTAGGAAACATGGGGCAAGACTGTACAATTGTGTGTGCCATGTGTGGACGATTGACATAAATTATACGAGGTAGCAGCATTCTTTGCGCCCCAGTATTTGTCAGCAACACTATGAACATTAGTACACAACATACAACAGCAATAAACACAATTAGAATGGCGTGAATGACGAGCTATCCGCAATTGCTGTGAAAAATCACCTTTAAAAAAAACACATAAATGCACATCACATATCGGCCTGTGTTCATATCTGATGTGAACTGACGTGATGACGCTTTACTGGTAAATTACATGAAACAGCTCCAAATGAGAAACTGTACGCGAGACATGACTGATGGATATTTTGGTTTGGTGAGTAAAGCGATCATGTTCCATGTTTCATCATCATACTCCCGTCCAAAAGGGGCCGCTGTAACTCACTGTTTGATAACCTCTGAACTCAAAATGGTGCACTTCACATTCATCATGTGAAGTGACACGTCAACTTAGTGGTCCTCCCCAGCCATAGGGGTCGCCAATATTCCATTTTATTAGCCTATGAACCCAAGATGAATCGTTTCCTAGGTCCATTCTGATTGTTATGGTTTCATGCCATATATATTGTAATCCCGGACTTCGGTCCGGGGGAGACTTTTCAAGATGCTGTTTCTGTAAATCCATTCCTCTCCCCGGAAAATATCAATGAGACCAGCTGACATCGGCCGTCGAGGATGTCGGCGTGTGCTGCATTATCTACGAGTTGCGCAGCATAGAGTCCAAGATTCGTAGCCTCTTTGATTTGATCTGCTATGAGGGCAGTCAAAGGAGAAACGACGATCAATATAGGCTTCGGCGTCCCCAGTTCTTTCACTACCAGTGGAGCTAGTTGGTAAATTAAACTCTTACCGAAGCCAGTCGGGAGGAGCGCAAAAACATATTTTCCACGCAAAAAAGCCTTCAGTGCCATACTTTGCTCTTCTTTCAACGAAGAAATATTGTCCAGTTGAGAAATAACTGATGTTATTGCAGCTTCTATCGTCATATCGCTCATGGTAGCGGCCATGTTGACTAGTGAAAGTGTGAAACAACTACAACAACACAGCAGCTTCTATATACCGTCACATCCGCTTTTGCACATATCCCGCCTTTAGCTCACGCTGATTGGTTCGGTACGAAGCAGATCTGTCTCAGGCTCAACTCTGTCAGAGATCCCAGATGAGTGTTGTGTTGGGGAATATGTTTCCCCAATACCGCCCTCATCTGGCAGCGTCAGGTTAGCTATAACCCATCGTTTTTTTCATTTTTTCATTTTTTTCAAATCCTCAAAAATGATGAAAAACGGCGTGCCATAGTATGCCGTACGATATGGGCTATAGCCCATGGTCCAAAATGATGAGAAACGAGGCTAACTTTTTTTTTCAAAATTTCAAAAAACATGGGCTATAACCCATCGTTTTTGTCATTTCGTCATTTTTTTCAAATCCTCAAAAATGATGAAAAACGGCGTGCCATAGTATGCCGTACGATATGGGCTATAGCCCATGGTCCAAAATGATGAGAAACGAGGATAACTTTTTTTTTCAAAATTTCAAAAAACATGGGCTATAACCCATCGTTTTTGTCATTTCGTCATTTTTTTAAAATCTTCAAAAATGATGAAAAACGGCGCGTTATAGTATGCCGTACGATAAGGGCTATAGCCCACGGTCCAAAATGATGAGAAACGAGGCTAACTTTTTTTTATCAAAATTTCAAAAAACATGGGCTATAACCCATCGTTTTTGTCATTTCGTCATTTTTTTCAAATCCTCAAAAATGATGAAAAACGGCGCGCTATAGTATGCCGTACGATATGGGCTATAGCCCATGGTCCAAAATGATGAGAAACGAGGATAACTTTTTTTTCAAAATTTCAAAAAACATGGGCTATAACCCATCGTTTTTGTCATTTCGTCATTTTTTTCAAATCTTCAAAAATGATGAAAAACTGCGCGCTATAGTAAGCCATACGATATGGGCTATAGCCCATGGTCCAAAATGATGAGAAACAAGGATAACTTTTTTTTTCAAAATTTCAAAAAACATGGGCTATAACCCATCGTTTTTGTCATTTCGTCATTTTTTTCAAATCCTCAAAAATGATGAAAAACGGCGCGCTATAGTATGCCGTACGATATTTATATATATTATTTTTGTGAAATGACAAAGGAACATGGAAACTGTTCATTCAAGTGCTGTGGATTATATAAAACATTTGAAAATGGAAGGGTGACTGCTCAACTGCTCTGGATCTCATTATTTACATCACAAGTTATGAGCTTTCTATCTTTCTAGCACCTCTGCTGGAACACTCCATCATCGCAGTTCTTGTTTACACTGAGCATGTGCAAACATGGTGCAAACCAAGGTGCAAACCTCCCGCAGGAGACCGGGCCACACCTCCGTGCACATTCCTCTTTATTTTTCCTTAGTTGCACGCAACCCGGAACCACTCCTCCAAAACAAATATCCATTTCGTGATTTCACACAGCAGAAGCAGAACTGTACTCTTAAGTCTTTGTAGCAAAATCTTTGCCATACGCATGAGAACGATCTCAGTCAGTGCACAAGGATTGGCCAGGCCTACTGGATTTGTTTTACATGAACATGTGTGTGAACTGTAGGTGTTGTTTATGAGAGCCACATAACCACAGCGGCCAGGACAATGTCAACTGTAACAGCACCGAGTCCTGAACCAATGTCAACGTCTACAGCAGCTGCAGCAGGTCCACCCGCCGCACCTACAGTACCGCTGTTTAAGAGCTGCTGGAGCTGTCGGATCCTCTCCGGCGGCGCCTTGCTTCTGTCTGCCGCGTATGTCTACAGTGGAGCCCGCAAAGGGATGCTCCGAGGCGGCCAGACCAGCCCGGGCACAGTGTTTCAGATTAGTTTCGCCATGGGTGAGTGAGCGATTGACTGAATTCCTCTGCCGAGCGTTTGTTTGTTTGTTTGTTCTAGAGCCCTATAAACATTAAACAATCCATGTCTTATTTATACCATCTCCTATCTATACTTTGTGCAGCAATTCATAGCCAGTGTTAATTGCCTGTCCATAAAAACCTAATTCGCAAGATTACATTAAAGCTTGTTCGGAACAATAACACTGCGACACACACCGGAAAATGATTGTCTCCACCAGGCCGAAGGCATGGGGAGAGAGTATGTTTTGCACCCTGTCCGTCCGTCTGTGTACAGCTAATCTCCGGCACCGTTAACCCGGTCATGCCAAATTTTGCACACACTCCCTGGATGCCAACGATGAACCTCTGCCCAGAACGGCCTGTTATAGCGCCACCAGGAGGCCGCTTTGTGCAAAACAGGTTTTTGGACAGTACACCTACAGATTTTGTCCAAAGATTATGCAAATTGGTACACAGTCTCTCTAGAGCCATTCAACAAAACGGGTCTTTCAGATTTCTCAGACTCCATCCTTATTGGCTAAGATTGGCTTCCAAAGTTGGCTCAGTGCTCAGTTTCAATCAAAATGCTGCAAATCATGAACACATCGTGTGATTTCCATGAAATTGTGCACGCACATTGACACTAGGCCCGAGAAAGAAATGCCACATGAACATTTTCAACTCAGCCTCATGGTGGTGCATTTTCTAATATTACTCCTCGGTAATCGGTACACATGCTCTCCATAGTCATGTGATCAAGACGGGTTTGTTTGATTTCTCATAATCCACCCTCATTGGCTACGATTGGCTTCTAAACTTTTCAGGAGTAGCCCGCTTTGTACCCGTTTTGTACAAATCGCCACAACTACTCAACGCAGCATCCGATTGTGGTGAAACTGCATGCATATTCCCACTAGGCTTTGGAAGAAATGCCACTTGACAGTTTTCAAATCAGCCTCATGGTGGCGCTACAACAGGCCAAGCCGCGACACACACAAACGTTTATATTGCTCCTAAACATTTTGCCAAACATCACACACACTCCTATCCTCCTGGTGGAGACCTGTGCCCAGAAGGGCACTTTTTCTAGTTTGGATTTGATCTGTCCATATCTTGATTCACAATGGCAAAATATACGGATCCCCATCAATAAGGGTTAATTTGAATGGTTTCATTTGGCAGAATTAATGGCACATATTTACATAACTGTTGTAAAGTAGCCTACAGATAACGGTAAAACTCTAGTATTAAATTATGAGATTTAAATAATTCCTCCTGTCTTTCAGCATTGGCTTCCTGGGGAATCGTCGTCCTCGCAGACCCAGTAGGAAAATCTCACAGGGCTGACGGGAAGACATGAAGATTAAAATCTCACAGGGAAGACAAGAAGATTAAAATCTCACAGGGCTGACGGGAAGACATGAAGATTAAAAGTGCATTGTGAAGACATGAACTGAATAGATAGAACAACTATACATAATTCTTTACAGATGATCACAGGCCAAGCAGATTGACACAACTTCCAGACTGATGTCCTACAATGACTGTAAATAAACTGCCTACCACATATTAATCTTGTCACTTGAATATCAATCTGGGAACGCATTCGGTAATAGTAAACCATCCTGTTTTAAAGCTGTTATTGTGTTTACATTAGACCCTACACCAGGCCTCTGCTAGCCCCTCTCGGGACCCCCTCGGTTGAGCTCTTTTCATCGTTCACCCGTAGGGTCCCATGGACAGCTGTACATAGTACGCTCCGCTCTTAATCTGAGAATTTCAGAGCAGCCAAAACTGGGGGAAAAAGTACAAAAAGCAGTTTTATGCATCTTTGACACATCTCACCACCACTTAAGCGGAGCGCAGATCGGCCTGAACGGAGCATATGTACCACCAATCATTTTCCGATAAAAGCGTAAAAATTCACCAGAACACAGGAAATAACATCTACTCTTTAGTCTTAAGGCTTCATGGGGTGTGTGAAAGAAAATACGTCATTTTAGGGTGAACCTGATCCTTTGGCTACTTTGGGGGAAAGCGTTATATAAACTTGAGCTATCATCTCTAAATTACTGATGCTCAGATTAATACATTTATTGTAAAATTAATTATATTAGTAGCCTGCCCAAGTCCTGGACTTCAGAAAAAGTGTGATTTGTATTTTGTACACATCCCCTTTCTATTGCAGCTTAGAAATGTGGCATTTATTATTTTAATTGGTGGGAAAGAAATGTCAAAATCATCACCAACATCAAATTTCCTTTTTACTGATTCTTGACACTCACCTGTGTTTGTCCCTCTTACTGTTGTCACCGGGATGAATACAGGTCTAGTTGATCTTAAACAGCTTGCATAGATGTTAAGACAAAAGGTGAAATTGTGCAAACACAATGAGGATAACGCATACACTGTGGATCAGTTAGTCTCAGTTACTGTTTTATTAGTGTTATACTGATCTGAGCTGTTCCAAAGGAAGTTTGATAAGCATGATGCAAAAAACACCCTAAAATCCTTTTCAGTCGCGTAAAATGACCATGACATTCTGATAGATTTTTTTTAGATAAAGAAAAATATGAAAATAGAGTCGACAGTACATTTAGGCACACTATTGACACATACTGTACACAGATATGCACAAATTTCATTATCATAGATTCATATACTAGAAATAAAAAAAACTAAACAGAAGCCTTCCTGTGAGAAGAGGTGATTGGATACTAAGGGTAAGTTAGGGAATTTTAGACCTACATATACAGTCTCTTACATACCTGTAGTGCATGTACCTGCAGAGAATATTGGCTCCCTTGTCGGCTGGAACAGGATGCTAGCATTACCAGTGTCTTGCTTCTAAACGCATTCCAAACTGGTTATTTGGAAAGAACACACACCACCATTCTGTAAAGCAGCTTGGTAACCAACCACTCTTTACCACCACAGTTAGGAAAGCAGCATGACACCATTTTCACTCATTCCACATTCAAATGGACTCAATGTGTTTACAATCTGACCTGATTCCCCATGACACACGTACATTACAGTATGCTTTCAATTCACAGCAGGCTGTGCTGCTGAAGCAGAGAAAAATAGTCCTGTTATTTCTTTAGTATGTGAAAACAGAACTCAATTATTCTATGTACTTTTCCATTTACTCCTAAACCCCTGTAGCCCCACACACACACACACACACACTCTTTATATATATATATATATATATATATATATATAATCTTTTTGAGTTACCCTCTTTGGAATGCTTGTTGACGGCAAGACACTTAACACCATCAGCTTACCATTCCAGCCGACGTGATAATATTCTCTGCTGGTCAAAGTAGCACAGGTATGCAAGAAACAAAATGATACGTCTAAAATCACACAATGTACCCTTAAAAAAAAAGGTGAATTCACCTCCCTTTAACAGTAAAGTGAGGTTCGTTCGAGTCCAAGTCCTCACACTCGGCCAATCAGAGTCCACCAGGGCTGCTCAATGCAAGCAAATCATGGCAGGCGATGGGAGTTCCATCCAATGACTGCAGCAGAATGGGACTCTGTTCTGCCAATGGGAGTGCACCACCCACAGTCGCTACGGTATTAAGTGCTCTTCAGCAGTGACTCTTGGGTCACAGAACACGGCTCTCCTTTGATTCCAACGAACAGGAGGGGAGAGGGCTATTCCTCCTGATATTTGTTCATAAGAGTTCTGTTCACAGTCAACAGAACAGGCTCGTATGCATAAACCCCTCTAGTGGATCGCCGCGATATGCTGGAGTCTTGTGTTCCGAGGTTAACCAACAAGTCATCGGGCTATGACTTAGAACAGCCGCGCCACAAACCACAGAATCACAAGGAGTGAGTTGAGGGGGGAAAAATAATAATAACTCAGACTTATAAAACAAGTCTGTAAAATAAAGTACTTTTACAACAACGGAATGTATGTTGTTGGGATAAAAAGACATTTCTGGGGAGAAGTATTTTATATTTCTTCTATAATTTCATTTCTCAAAACAGTATGGTTTACTTTTTCTGTATACAGTTATTGAAACACATGCACTGGGGAAAGAAAATATTGCACAAAATTAAAGACTGAATAAAAGTGATGAACTGGGGATACAGCTCCATATCTCTATCTTTGTAATGTTCAGTCGAGTGTGAAAGGAAAGCTACCACTAGCGTGACTCTCTTGGTCTGTATGGGTAGTATTAAGGCTGGTTTACTAGCTCACACCGGCATTCTGGTTTCCTTTGTTCACATGGTGCACGATATACAGTAATATTGTCAGTATCTTCACATCACATAGGTACACGTACGGAAGAGCAGGAGCTTTGGTTGGCAGGAGTTACAACAGTGGCATGATTTCATTTTAAAAAAAGTCCTCGAGTCGTAGCTGGGGGGGGGGGGGGGGGGGATTCTGACAAGAAACCTACAGACCTATATTGATTCTAATAGGCCACATTTTAAAACCTGGGACTTTCTGATGTAGTGCTACTGAAATACTTGGTTAAAATGACTTAGCATACTAGTTTAGACGAATTATTACAGAGAGTATACTGTGAGGGAGAAATCAATTATGACTAAACAGTCAGTTGATTGGGACGATAGACTTTGTTAAGTCAGCCTATATTATTCAGAAACTGGAGGGTAAGGCAAGGTGTAGGTCTCCCCTAGTGACTCCTGCAGGTTAAAAACAATACAGTATCTGGTGTGCTTGCTAGACCAGGGGAAAGCAGCATTATCTGGCCCAGCTAAAGCTAAATGCAGACTAAAATTCCAAAAAACTGGAAAGAAACAACAAGAAAAAGATAATACATTGACTAAAACAAAAAGACTGCAACATTTCAGTCTGTGGTGCAAATTCCACGAACAGCGTGTGCACGTTGTGTTTCTGACAGTGAAATACAGAAGGGAAGTGGGGTCTAGAGTCGACCTGCTTCCTGCTTCCCCCCCCCCCCCCCCCACACTCAATTTTCTTCACATCAGAAAGAAAACATTGGAAAGTTTGGAGTGGGATGCTGGAAAAGAGAAGTGGAGGAGCAGAAGTCACACACGCACGCACACACACCTCAACTCTGAATCTTCACTCAACTGTGTCTGTGTGTGCATGCCATGCGTGCACATCCCATACACTCTACGTGCTCTTGCCGCCGGTCTCCTCGCACTGCACTGCTACTCCTGCCACCACCGCCCCCACCTCTCCTGTCACCTCTTTAGGGAGGACGATTTGACTTTCTGGCTGTATCTGTGCATGCGTGGCGACCGGGAGTGCAGCTTGACGAAGAGCTCCGGGAACTTGTACTGCGGGAACATGGTCTCCAGGAAGCCCTCAAGGAACACGTAGACCAGCCGTCGGTTCATGGGCTGGTGCTGGAACATGTCAAACACTCGCAGGATGCCCTTCCTCGTCGTGTCCGCACCAATGATGTGCTTCAGCTCATCTGGGGAGGGAGGGAGGTAGGGAGTGATTCCATGCTCTAGACTAGAGTCTAAACCAGTGGTTTTCAACCAGTGGTCCTTGAGGGGGTTCCAGGTGGTCCCCACCTTAATGATGGGAGAGTTGGACCCTCATACTGTTTAATTGATTGAAGTATTTATTAACAGTGCAGAATTACAGTACATTTCAAGCACAACTCAACTCTAGTCTGTAACTCTTGGTTTTCATTTTCACGCTCTCAAGAGTCAAAGTAAGGGATAATATCTGGCTAGGTGGTCATTGTCGGGAGATAATTCACAGACAGGGAGTGGTAGGTTAATCACCCTGAAGGGGAATTATATCCGGACAATGACCACCTAGTCAGATATTATCCCGCTTATTACATGGCTACCTAACATAAATTAATAAATTGACCCAAAACACAACAAAAAAGTAGCGCTGGCTGCGTCTGCCCAGCTACAGGGCTAGAGCACTGTCGTAAAACAAGGAAGTGAGTTGATCAAATAGAATCCATTTTCGGGAACTGCTTCGTCTATTTCTCGCTCAAATGTTTTCAAAAACATTTTGAGAGCAATGTTTAACTGCAAATGACATTGCGTTTACATGGCTGGAAACAGCAGTAAATCAGCAGGCACAACTCCGAGGGTTTGATTAGGCATCGGTCTGATATAGAGCGGAGCGGTCATTATCCAGAAATAACAGACCGCTGAATTCAGCGATTGACCAATCAGAATCAAGCATTCAACCAAACCATGTAATAAGTAATAAGAAAAATTATATGCTGTTTTTTTTTGGGTCCGAGAGGCTAAATCTCTCCAAATGGTGGTCTGTGGCTCAAATGCTGAATAAATAACGGACCTTGACATGTAAAAGGTTGAAAACCACTGCTCTTGACATTCATGTCATATACTAGTATGTTAGCCGTCTTAGGTGTGATCACCCCAAGACAGTTTCTACAGGTCACAGATGCTTCAGAAATGTCTTTGCAAATAGGGTCTATGAACATTTCAATGTAGAACTAATGTGACGCATGACACAAGATAGGAGCGCACACAATGCATGTTGTACGATAGGAGAACAATGGTTGTAGATTAACAATATGAAATCACAACAGCAGCTCTTTTCTGAGCATTCTCCAGCAAAAATAATAATACATAATAATAATAATAATAATCTTTCTGTGAGACAGGGAGGGACTGATACAATGGTTCATGCTGATGCTGCAAGTAAAACCTTGCAAGGGATGTAGCTAAATTCAAGGATATATTAGGTGGCATCGTGCTCTATTGTTCCTCCAACCAAGGGTGCTGGAATGCTGTTCTGGACCAATTCAACCTGGGGTGTGTGTATTTTTAGTCACCTGGCATGATCCCTAGAAGGTTGGTCTTGGCGGCCACTCGTGACCTCATGCGGATGCTCTTGTCTCGACGAGGTGGAGTCTCGGCCAGTATCCCATTGGGCCAGTATGAATCCCTGAACAAAAGGTTGGGGGCCATACAATTATAGTTAGTGGACAAAGCACCACAGTCACACAGTTAATTAAAAACACAGGAGAGGAGTTACCTGAACTTCTTGACGTAGTCTGCCACCTGCTCTGGTGAGGTCATATAGTCTACGTGGTCCACAATCTTTCTGCAGGCAGAGGGGAAGAAAAGTCTGAGTGGGGTTGCATTTAGGTGGAGGCTAGTTTCGCTGTAGCTAAATTGTGTTGTGTGTGATTTGAAACCCTGGCAAAATAAACTGTCACTGAGCTGCCCTTGAACTTGGTCTACTCTGCACATGCGTGTGATGGTGAAACAAGATTTTGAAGTAAAACAGCACCAGTGCTCCTTGATTAATTTACACAAGTTACAAACAACTCTAGTGTTCTCTGTCTGTGTGTCGATAGAGCGGACGGACGGCCCTTGCCCCAGCTATTCATTTCAATGAAAGTTGCTCACCAGTGAATGAAGCACCCGGAAGAACACTCCACATTGTCCTTGATTTGAGCACAAACATTTGGCGCTCAAATGTGGAAGACCTGTAGCCCAGTAGTGTTTTAAATGAGTTTTAAATACTGTTGCAGTCCCAGGTTCTGACCACCAGGCGACGGCAGCGTCACTGTTTTACCACGGTGCTGGGGGCTTGGTGGTTGGATGTGTGTGTGTGTGTGTGTGTGTGTGTGTGTGTCTCTGACCTGTTGATGGTGTCCCCGTAGGTGGCCCTGATGAGCTGCTGCAGCAAATTCTTGATGTTTCTCCGCAGCCATTGGTTCTTCTCCTTGAGGTCAAACACCTCGTCCATCAGCAGCAACATCACCCGAAGAGGGATGTTATCATCCACCTGGAAAAGAGTGAGATGAGGAAATAAACAATGATGGCAGAGGTTTTGTAGGAATGAACAAAAAGGCATTATTCTTGCTGTTGTGTATATATAATAATATATAGACATTGCAGAGACTCACCATGTCATCGAGGTGAGCAGAGACTCGACAGTGTTCTGGGTCAATGTCTGACTTGGTAAGGAGTGGAGGTGGCTGAAAAAAGAGAGAGGAAATACAGTGGATGGTGAGACAATGTTTAGCTGGAGCTGATAAGGGAGCAGACAGACTTGCACGCTTGTGTTTATTCTATTCGCCAATAACCACTTAACCCTCCCCCGTTGAGTGTGATGTGTTACAGGTTTGTGAGCCGATTGATTGAGAGGCTAAGTGGTGTCCAGGAGCTGACTGATTCCAGGCCAACACTGGAGTAAAAGAGGCCGGTTCTCCATAGAGCTTTCTCTCTACGCTACCTAGTATTCAACTGTCAGCAAACACACCATGTTTTGTACTGTTATCAATTGCATTAACAACCAGGTTATGGTAGGAGTATGTAGTATTTTGAGCAGTTGAGACTCAAGAGGAGAGCTCTTTCGTCTATCTATCGGCTATGCCCCAACTCTCAACTATAATAATTATGAATGATAGCGATTCATTTGACAACTCTACTGTCCTCCTTTCCCACTCTGCTGTCTGCTCCCAACGGGTGCATGTGAGTTTACTGCCTGTGTGAGTGTGAGCTGTGAATCTAGTGTCTGAGAAGCGCTCAGTTGCAGCTCATTGGCCGATTTACTCATGACACAAGCACACAGCCAATGGGACAGCGCATTCAGTGTTGCTAAGAAAAAAAGTTGTGCTACCTTCACATGAAATAACAGTAACACTTCAGTTTCAGTGCTGCAGAAATAAATCCTGCGCAGAAATAAATCCTGTGAGCATACCAGTGAAACAGAAAATTCCTTGTTGTACAACTGCCCATGGTTCACCACAAAGACGAATGAATGAACAAAATTGCCAGAACAAATAAACAAGAAAGATCCCCATACCAAAGAAATGGGGAGCAGAATGTCACAAGTAGACCGTCACTATTTTATTGGCTGGTTTCCTCACTTGAAACCAGCTATCAAGTTGGCGGCCAGAGACGAACATGACAGGTGTGTTCATGTTGGAAGGATGTTGGTTTCTGGAGATGGAGTGATACTCAGGATGTGCACCGGGACGTGAAGTTGAGCAACTGAAATCAAAATCTTTGCTGTCGGTTGCCAGACACGCGAGTCAGATGTGGCGCTAGTATCCTCGCATCAAACACAAAAAAATGCAACTGTGCATTTTGAATTTTTGTCAATAAAGAAATCAAGTAATACTGAGGTCTCATCACTGGGGAAAAGACAGCACTCTTTAACTTGTTCTTTTTAGCGATGCATCAATGGGAAATCTTACAAGGAGGTCTTCCACTTATGCTAGTTGGTGAAAAAGGAAATCAAAATGAAACAGGAGAGCTTCAAAGCACTTTAACTGGAGAGTCTCTGGCACTTGCGGATGGTGTTGACAATGACAATTGTCCACACTATATACTCTGAAGTCACAGGTCACGTAGCCTCGGAAACCCAGACGTTTTTATTTCCAGGGAAGAAAAAAAAAGTCTGGGTCCGAGTCCACTTCAATTCGGCATAGAGTAGCGCAAACGTCGATCACTCTCTGCTGATTTCGGATTGTCTGCATCTTTGTTAAATTGACACACACAAGCACACATGTACACACACACACACACTCCTCTCTCTCTCTGTCGCTAAAATTAATCAGTCTCATGTCGCGCAGCTGTGTCTAGATTCTCCCGGCGGATCCGGCCGGGAGCTGCCTATGCCATAGAAAGCATAGGTGGACCCCAGGCTACAGGTCACGTAACTCAGCACATCTTGCTCATAGCCTGTGTCACTGATAAAACTACCCTCTGGTGGATGTAATCAAACCTAGTAAGTCAGTAACACGGAAGACTCTTAAAGTAAGTCACATAAATGACTTGATTCAGACTGCAGGAGTCCAACGGACGGATGTGCTGTAGTCTACAAAAGCGCAACTTGCTGACTGTAAAATAAAAAAAAGAAGCATGCTACTGAAAGCACAGAATGACCCCCAGAAAATAAATTGACTGTGAACACAGAAGTATGGCATATTTGTTTATATCTATATGTTAAAGTAGAGTTAACCCATTTAGGACTAGTCCGAATCAAAAAATCACACCAGTGTGAAGTGAGTGGTGCAACTCCGTGTGGGGGGGGGGGGGGGGTTTCAGACCCACAGGAACGCACGGTGGGGGGGAGCTCCAGTTTTACAATTCTCAGTTCTTTAAAATCCAAGGTAAAGACCTCCCGTTTGCTGCAGTCTTTTATTGATTCTCTCTCTCTCTCTCCCCCTCTCCCCCCCCCCCCCCCCCTCTCTCTCTCTCTCTCTCTCTCTCTCTAATTCTTATCAAACTGTTGGTCCTTGAAATACAAAAAGGTTGAGAGTAACTGTTGTGATGGGGGTACCTTGAAGATGGACTGTTTGATATCCTGGCCCAGCCTCTCTGACATGCGGCCCATGTTGTCAGCGGCCTTGTTCATGCCCTCCGCCAGGCTGTCCGGAATGGACTTCACCGCGTTGGACACGTTCCGCATGGAGCTCCGCAGAGGGTTCACAAAGGTGTCCATCTGAGGGAGACATGTTCGACAAATTCTGTCTCATACAAGGCTCCAACCTAAATATCAGTGTTTAATTTGCAACGTACAATTTAGGCATTTAGCAGACTCTCTTAATCCAGAGCGATTTACAGTAAGCAAGAGCGGCACATGGTAAAACATCTATGTATGTATGTACATTAAATACATAGAAATAGTGATCAAGGATCATAAGCAAGGTACAGTAAGAACCCAACATCTGTCTAACAGTAGCATATCTGTACCATGAAACTATGAGTATACCCTATACAGTACAGTGCGCTATGTCTACATGAAATGCTATCTAAGTTTAGCCTTTGCATACGCCTGTACGGTCGTCGAGGCTAGTGCAAGTGCTACGGCAAGTGCTATGGGCTAAGATAGGATCTGAAGAGGTGGGTTTTCACACTACGGCGGAAGATTGGGAGTGAGTCTGCAGTTCTGATTGCAATAATAAATAATAATAATAATAATAGTGCAATAGAGGGTATGCACGTGACATAATCATAACCGGAAGTTATGCAGGAACACCTACTGAGTGACTCACTTTGCCACTCAACTTTGCCATTGATTTTACTTATTATTATTATTATTATTATTAGTGCTACAATACAGCATAAAAGCATTTGGATAAAACCAATATAAAAAAGCAGGGTTTAAAAAGCAATTAAAAAAAGCAAAGGGGCTGCCCGGGCCGCCGGTGTGGTGAACCGGGCACCCTAGGCTGCAATGCCAGATGACAGCGTGTCACCGGTGTGGTGAACCAGGCACCCTAGGCTGCAATGCCAGATGACAGCGTGTCACCGGTGTGGTGAACCGGGCACCCTAGGCTGCAATGCCAGATGACAGCGTGTCACCGGTGTGGTGAACCAGGCACCCTAGGCTGCAATGCCAGATGACAGCGTGTCACCGGTGTGGTGAACCAGGCACCCTAGGCTGCAATGCCAGATGACAGCGTGTCACCGGTGTGGTGAACCAGGCACCCTAGGCTGCAATGCCAGATGACAGCGTGTCACCGGTGTGGTGAACCAGGCACCCTAGGCTGCAATGCCAGATGACAGCGTGTCACCGGTGTGGTGAACCGGGCACCCTAGGCTGCAATGCCAGATGACAGCGTGTCACCGGTGTGGTGAACCAGGCACCCTAGGCTGCAATGCCAGATGACAGCGTGTCACCGGTGTGGTGAACCAGGCACCCTAGGCTGCAATGCCAGATGACAGCGTGTCACCGGTTTGAAGTCCGATCCTGCGACCTTTGCAGCGTGTCACTCCTCATTTCCTGTCAGGCTACTGTCCTATCAATAAAGATATAAAAGCCTAGAAATAAATATTGTATTTATTTATAAAAACAAAATAAGGGGGTGGGGAGAAGAAATCCTATGGGGTAAAAATAGAATAGCTTAATTCAAAACCAAAGACTTTAGTCCTCTCTTGAAAGTCTTTAGTCATCTAATCATGAATTTTGTAGTAGTTATGCTCTGAATGCTCGTGTACAAACTGTACATTATGTGGTCCAAGTCCATCAGACCACATCAAAATAAATAAATAAATCTGCTAAAAACTACATTCTAGCAGATGTACTGGTGCCTTACCATGTAGAATTGATTTCTGCTGAAAGAATTCTTAAAAAAGGAAATAAAGAAGGTATATATTGTTAAACAATCATTTTCACCATGCTAATATTAGGCCTATACTACGTTATATTGTCTAGTTAAATAGATAATTACTAATTAGTTTAGTTCATCTTATTGTCATCATCTACAGTTGGTAGAAAGATGCAAATAGATCAAAACAAAAGTGATCACAAGGTCACATATATACTGTCTGTGTGTGTGTGTGTGTGTGTGTGTGTGTGTGTGTGTGTGTGTGTGTGTTGTACTGCAGGGGTTTTTATGTTATTTTAACTATGCAAGTATTTAAAATGGTTTATTAAAGACTCTTGTAACTGTTTTAAGGTCTAACCTTGCGTGCAAAGTCTCCCTTGCCCTTGCTGTAGGCCTTGTTCTCCAGAAAGTCATAGACGTGGGGGACGATGGTAGGACACGCCTTCACCATCTCTGGGTTTAGCAGCAACTACATCACATCATGCAACACACAGAAACACATTTGTTAAAAAGTTAAACAAGGGACTGGAAAACAGCAAAAGGCAGTCAACACTCAAGAGGCACACACACACACACACACACACCTGTAGGTAGGCATTGAGGTCTTTTTTCCTCTTTTCCAGGAAGTCTCTGTCCATGTTGTTAAAGGTCTTCTTCCCAGGCAGCTTCAAGATGGTCGTCAGGCTCTCAAACTAACAAATGATACAGCCAATGTGCTATATTACAAATTCACCCACATGTGGAATCTTGTCTTTGTTACATAGTAGAAAGTTGAACTTTTCCATTGGGAAGGACAGAATGAGTGTCTTATACCAACTGTGGTTATAGCTAAATCAATGATTGTTTCAGCGATACTAAAATAATCATTATTTATTTATACCGTCCCCATCAGTTGATGAAGGTTACTTAAGTTCACACTCGTTCATACAAATAAAAACAAAACGGTGCAATCAAAAACAGTGTGAAAATACAGTACCACTACCTGTTCCGTGATTCTCATGTGAAAGTCATGAAAGTCAGAGTAGCGGCGGTAGGTCTTCCAGCAATCCTCGCTGCCGTCCAGGTTGCGTCGGAACACCGTGATGGCATACAGCGCATACGTCTTGCCATGGTCGTTGCACACCCCTGTAGCACCCCCAAAGCCGGGGAAATAAGTGTCAGCTACCCCACCCCAGCAATACAACCACAGGCCAGGGTGGAGAGAGCAGGACGAGGTGTGTGGAGGAGGTGGACCAGTAGAGGATGTGTAGGGCAGGAGGAGAGCGAGAGGCAAAGCAACAGGAGCACACACACACATAACAGGCACAGAGAGGAGACGAGAGAGGGACGGGAAGCAATGAACACAACACAAGGGTGTGGATGACAGGGAAAATTGGACAGCGATAACAGGGAAAGCGAGGAAGGGGAAAGAAAGGAAGGAAGGAATAAAGGAAGACAAAAAAATGGTAAAGGTAATGGAATGAAATGGAAAAATTAAAGAGCACTAGAACAGTGGAATTGATTAGTAACAGAAAAGATGCATGCAGCTGAATGGAGTTAAGGAGGTGCAGATATAAGCATAGTAGCGTGAAACAAGAGGAGGGGGGACTAGTAGGGGACAACTAATTCCTAATATGCTCGACTCTACAACGGTTGCACGCCATATGACAAATATAACAACATCCAAAGATTGACTTTCATGTTATCCAAATCAAGAGATTCAGTCAGCTTCATGAATTAGATTTTTGGTCCTATGCAGAATTTCCAACTTTTCCATCAATTTCCATTTTGGCAATATTGTGCAGTCCTACACTTTTCCACAAAAGCTGTTACAACTCTCAAGCTCTAAGTCCCAGACATCTATCCACACATACAGAAAGGTCAAAAAAGGTCTCTTTGTTTGTTTAGGAAAGTGCTGTCACTTTTCAATATACAGTACCAGTAAACGGCATCCTGATGAAGACACCAACTAACAAAAATGTGCAGATAACTATGAAACCTTGCAATAGTCTCTCGTGAGGAGCATAGTAAATGCTGCTAGCTCCCTAAACCTCGGATTCTTCTTATATATGGTTCACTAGATACGTGTCATGATGACGATGCCAGCCAACTGAGTGTGTATCACCATGACGATGCCAGGCGTGTATATCCATATATGAGGTTTCTACACTAGTCTGATGTCAGCGCTGGATATCGCCGTTGTCTCCATACATGGAGCTAGGTGAAATAACGAAGGCTTTCATCTTGAGCTCCATATATGGAGACAACCTATAGCTATAGCTGTGGCCCCCCCATGCCAAAGCGCCAGCGCTCGCCCAGCAGTCTGCCGTCAACGAGGCGGATGCGCGCGCGTCACTTCTCGTCCCCAGGCGTCTTACTGGTTTCTTATTGTAATTCTGCAATTCTGTCAAGGTTTTAGTTTTACATGCATTATTTTGACTTTGACACAAGGACAATAATAATATGACAGCCAAGTCTATAAAAACAGGCCCAAGGTCTCAGATAGTATACCATCTGAGGTTTGCTATTGGCTGTAAAAAATAAAATACAGCACTAGCTTATAACAAGGGCCTGTACAAAGAGAACAAAATGTTTAACCTTCAACCACTGAAACCCTATAGATTTCATTGATATATACAATACTGTGACATGTCTTTCTGCCCTGGTTTGAAGTGGTGCGCGCGCCCTGAGATGGAGATGGAACTGTGAACTTGGGCGTGACGGAGAGGACACAGAGCGCGGTGGACAGCCGTGATTGGTGGAGAAGGCCTTGTCCACACAAGACATCTCAGTGGCTAACGAGGGTGGCCTTTCCCCTACTTAAGCGAGGAGCAGAGGAGAGTGCGGCACGCAGGGGACAGACCTGTCCTCCTCGGCTCCCAACCGGCCACCGCCCTTAATTATGTTTTGTTGATATGAGTTTTGTTTGCTGTCCAAACCCGAATAGGGGATATTGAGTTTCGTGCCCGTTAAAGTTATTGTTTACAGTTAAGGAGGTAAGCTCATGTATTTTGTTTTGTTAGGGAAGTTTATTTTGTTTCTAGTTCCTTTCTTATTTCAACTTATTTTCTTATTTAACTATCCGTTGCTTTCAACTCCATTACCCCTTTTGTACATATCATTTTTGTTAATAAATATACCTTTGCTTTTTCAACCCTTGTTTGCGTGGCTGCTTGGGAGTTGGGGAAGACGGGAGCGTCATATTTCCTGTTGTGTACCAGACCCCTAGACTGGTGCATAACAGGGTCCACCAGGGCTGAATTCTCCCTTTTTTCCTATCCGATTGTATTAAACAACGTTAAACTCACTTTGCCACTCATGTGCATACCCTCTATTAAGACATGGCCAGATTAGGGATGCTAGGGTTCAAGTGGTTAAACCTTAGCTTAAGATCTAAAACAGATGATGGAGCTTTGATACTCCGCTTGCTCAATGTCAGTGAATAAATGACACTCTGCTTACAGCATTGTGGTTATCATGATATTTGTGAGCTGAATTGTCTTGTCTGTGCTTGGTGTGTGCGAGTACCCGTGTCAGAGATGAAGGCGTGTGTGCTTTGTGTGTGTGAGTACCCGTGTATGTGTGTGTGTGTGTGTGTGTGTGTGTGTGTGTGTGTGTGTACCCGTGTATGTGTGTGTGTGTGTGTGTGTGTGTGTGTGTGTGTGTGTGAGTAGTAGTACCCGTGTCAGAGATGAAGGCGTGTAGCTGCATAGTCTCATCATGGCAGGAGTTGAGGTCATCCAGAGACTGAAACCACAAGACGCAACAAAACAAAGTGTTTCACACAGTCATTCATATCTGATTATGATATTAGTTTGGTGTTCTGTGAATTTGTGTTTATAGTACTTTCGGTGTAAAAAAAACTAAAAACTGTGCTTGGAAAAGTGTAACATGTTTATTATCTCACTGCCAGACGTGTTATGTCTACTCTGTACATCCTTGTTTTGTTTTTCTACCAGCTAAACCATGAGGTGAATCTAACTTACAAGGCTTATACTTCCTGTTGGAGAGCCGTTGAAAGATTCTGTGGAGTAAAAGAGATTAACAGCTTTAGCAAGTTAAAGTAAAAGCAGCTGAGCTGACTCTACTGAATGGCTGAAGAAGTTACCTAGATGGACACAGTAGTTAAACCGAGGGAGTGTTGAGCCAAAAATAGTAACACGCACACACAGGCTAATGTTGACTAGTGTTAAGGACCTTTTGACTATTAAACACATTGCCTGCCATGTATTAATAACTTATTTTGCCTTGGGTCGTGAACCAGACGTTGGCTCACAGATAAGCAATCCAATCGCGGGCCACCCGAGGCATGACTTTCTTAAAACCGTTTAAGAGCCATAAACGACAAGACGTTTTATTGCCAAAAAAAAATCCATATTTTTAATCCATATTTTGAAAATTCCTCTAATCTGGTGTACAGTTGATGACATGCACATTACATGCATAATATAATTACATTTTCTTTCTTTTTTTTATAATGGGCGAATTGGCAACCAAAGCCTAAACTGGTGACCACCAGGTGGCGCTGAAAGAGTTCAGCGACCAGCGACGCGACCGGAATCAGCCACAAATAAAGCTTTTATTGATTATCTGGGATTGGAATATTATATTACAAATATAAAAGGGTGTCAAGATCACACAAACCTCCTTCTCCGTCATCTGATCCCCTGTAGCTGGGCTCTTTCAGCATGTCCAGCTCAGCTAGCATGCGAACATAAAGAGGACTCTGCTTGAAGGACGGGTAATAGCGCTCGTCTCGAAGCATCATGTCATACACCTGGAGGAGGGAGTGCGGTGCACACACAGCATCATGTCAGACAGTGTATGTATGTATGTGCAAAAATACTTATGTCACTCACAACAGATACTGCATGCAGGGCGGCACTGGCTCAGGAGGTAGAGTGGCCATTTTGGAATGAGAAAGTCTCTGAAGATTCACAGTTCAATCCCTGGCTCTTTGTGTTGAAGTGTCCCTGAGCATGGCACTTAACGGCTCCTGATGAGCAGGTTGTTGTTGTGTTGCAAGTACCGTCAGGAGGTCAATGTACAGTATGTGTGAATGGGTTAATGAAATGCACATTGTAAAGTGCTTTGGAGATATATAAATATACGCTAAATAAATGCACCATTTACCATTATTATAAATACTGTATGACATGATTAAATAGTATTTATTTATGATAATATATTTTGTGCAGCCCTATGAAAGGCAGGATCTCACAAAAAGCAGGGAAGTAGGCATCTCAAACATGTTAGTATAATAAATTAGAAAAATAAATGTTCCTATGGGCGTAAAAATAACTGATACTGATTTACTGTACACAACTTTCACTATGCATACAAGCCGGCCCACCTTTCTCTGGATGTCGTCAAATATGTCCGGCGTAGGGTCGTCTTTCTGCAACTTCTCTCCCAGTTTGACCACTGACGCTTCGTCCACCTGCACCCTGGGAGACGCCTGGGGAGGAGGCGGCGATTAGAGTTCCAATTTGAATCTCAATCACGTTATCGTGTTATTTCTAAGGTTTGACGTTATGTTATGTTGATGGACCTTGTTAGAGAGGTATAGTTCACAAGCTAGGTGCCATACATGTACTATTGATAGACTATCTTGTCCTAGAGGTACTACAGATAAGAGTAACTTGTCAGTGGTGTACTTTAATAGACTAAGTATCTTGTCAGAGAGGTACTGTACTGTTCATAGACTCCCAGACAGTGCGGCAGCCTTCAGTAGGCCCTTATAGAGTGACTACCTTGTCAGAGAGGTACTGTTCATAGACTCCCAGACAGTGCGTAGGCCCTTATGGCCTTATAGACTACCTTGTCAGAGAGGTACTGTACTGTTTATAGACTCCCAGACAGTGCAGCAGCCTTCAGTAGGCCCTTATAGACTACCTTGTCAGAGAGGTACTGTTCATAGACTCCGAGTGCGGCAGCCTTCAGTAGGCCCTTGGTTGTGCTGGGCTGCTTCTTGCCGTCCTTCTGCCAGCACTGCATCACCTCCAGCTGTTGCTGGGCCGTCACCCGGTAGCCTTCCACCGTCAGCCAGAAGAAAAGCTCCGCCTGGGCCCCTGCAGCTTGCATGAAGTCTGAAAAAGGATTCTTGTCACTTTCATTCTATTGCGCTACTCAATCTCAGGTCTGCAGTGCACCCTTTCACAAATTAGAGCAGGATATCTTTTTTTTCTGCCCAGCCATAGTAGCCGTTTACTTTTGCAAAATAGACACTAGTCAAATACAGTACCACTCGTGTTAAGACAGTTCAATAGCATTCTCTCGTGGTTTTAAACCTCAACAACCAAAGGCATTAGAAAGGTTAGCTACTGACTGGTGGCATCCACCCGTACAGTAAATCTCTTTGCTACGAGACCAACGCTCTACAACCTGACCCCGGGAACATTGTTTGTGCACAATGGATGTGACCTTGCATTTCTTAATATGCACTGCATTTAAATGCAGGGGTATGTAAGAAATGAAAGATCATCTTGCAGTTGTATTCATATTCATTCGCTGGCTACAAGCTTAAGCTCAATTGAGACACTAGGGTGACGTTAAGCAGCAGTGTGATGTGTAGTTACCCATGAAAAACTGCAGGGCAATGTTGTGGATCAGGATGTGTTCCAGGGGGATGATGCACAGCTTGCCAAAGCTTGCTGCCAGCTTCAAGGTATCTACCTCCTACAGAACACCATGACAGAAGAAGCCAGGTTTAATCAGCTTCAAGGTATCTACCTCCTACATAACACCATGACAGAGGAAGCCAGGTTTAATCAACAGAAGCCAAATGCAGTGTTTCCCGCAAGCTCTGATGGTGGTAGTGGCCACCACAACTAGCACGATAATGTTTTGTTTGAGGATTACATTAAAAGACAGATTCATACAATATTTGTGCAGGTTCCGTTCATTTTATTATGGGAAGAGCATGCCTTTTTCCACCCTAATTGTCTGTGTGATTTATCTAAATGGCATTAAGAGGAGTGGCCACTATGAGGACACTTGCCTCAGCACCGTGTCATAATTTCATGAACTGTGTTTAATACTTACTGTGCACGTCATGTCACTTTGAGTAATCATGCATCACCCTTTTGCTTTGAGGAGGCATACATCACTCTTTCACTTTGTGTTGGCACGAATTACTTTCTTTTTTTTAGTAGCCGCCATAAAAAATAAAATAAAAACCTGCACAAATCATGTAGGCGATTAATTTCGGATTCAAAATGGCACATTTAGCTGAAGACACACTGCTTCCTCTCTTTGTCTGTCTGTCTCCCTCTGATCCGGTTTATTTCTCCCTGAAATCCATTCATACTTTGGTTTGTTTCCTGACCAAATTGTCAATTGAATAATTATCTCTGTGATCTATGCTTACCTCTGGTCCAGTGTGAACTACTACTATAATATCTACAATAACATACGATAGACCTTTATTGATCCCCAGGGGGGAATTAACAGGAGTAAGAGTGCCACACAGAAACAAGTAAAAATAAGTGTCAAGACCAATATAAAACCTAGGATAAAATAGTCAGGCATGGTAGAGAGTCAAAGAGTCAGTAATCCAAATCAACACACAGCAGACACTCCCAGAGTCAAGGCACGAGTCAGTAATCCCAAAGAACAGAACAGATGGTGCATGATCTAGACTGTACCTACACACTGAAGGAGGTGTGCTGAAACGGTTTTGTACGTCTTCCGTGAGCGAAAAAGTAAATTAAAAATAGAAAGTGGTTTTTAAAGCATTTGTCCTTTTTGTCTCATTTACTTCTGATAACTATAATCTGAAAATGGTTAACATTAACAACACACTTCACACACTTAAAGTCACAAGTATGTGAATAATTAATATTAGAACCCATGATATTAAATAAGGCAAAATTGACAGTACTGATACATTTGTGAATTGACAAAATGGTTCAGACAGAAATATAATTCCACAGCAGTGTGACTCTATGAGAGATGTGCAGTACATTCTCACCTTGCCAGACTGCAGTCTCTGGATTCTCATCTCACACAACTTCTTTACAAACAGCAGACTGTTTATCTGGTTCTTAATCACATTGATGTCTGGGAGAAGGAGAGAGGTGTCAACAACGTGGTTTGCTCAGATGTCTTTTCAGTTCTTATGTACTGTTTTTACCACTCAAGCTGTATTTTATATTTCATTGTACAACGTTGTCAACCTGGCAAAAACAGCAGCATCGGCAGGCTCGGCTAGTTTTGAATGTTTTTAAATTGAAAACATGCACAAAAACAGGGAAGCGAGGTTGAAAGCTGTACTGTAAATCTCTATGGACACCACTGCAAAAAAAAAAGCTTTATGGGTATTCATTCAGGCATTCTTCTCTTATTGCATTTCACTTTGTAATTGTCAAATCGAAAAAGAGAAGAAGAGGAACAGTATATATGTGTTTTTTTAATTTGTGTTTTTTATGTGTGCATGTATTTGAACTGGTGTACGGTTCTGTAATGCATCATGTTATTCTGCGGTGCTTGTTGCTCTTAATACATGTGTGTCTGCATGTTATTGAATCAGTGTGTAGTACTGCTGGAGCGTGTGTGTGTGTGTGCACCTGTGTGTGTGTGTGTGTGTGTGTGTGTGTGTGTACCCACCGTCCCCAGCAGTGTCCAGAGACCGGAGATACGCCAGCTCCTCCAGGACCTTGTCTTTGACCGCCTCCAGCTCAGGAGTCTTGTCCGTCAGCTTCAGGATGTTCATGAAGGCCTCGTAGTTACAGCTGGAGTCACGGATCTACACACACAACACATGTTCTATTATCTTTCAAAGCTTCATTCTCATTGTATTATTCGTTGCTGTCGGGAGGAAACCACCTAACTCCATTTTTGAGCTGTTTTTTTTTCCCCCTTTCCATCAATCAGTGCTATTTTTTGTTGTTTCAAAAATATTGAACCAATAAAAATAAGTAAAAATTGCTTTGTTCAAAACCTCCATTGGGCCCTCAAACTGCCTGCTAAAGCACCACCTCTCCTCCTCTCATGGAAGAAATTGACAATATATAAAGTCACAACGCCAACTTTGATGAGGCAGTATTGCTTTCTTTTCAAAATATAAGGTTTCTTAATTTCCTGAAAATGTCATATTTTTCATTTCCTGAAAAATGAACATTTTGTAGTTAGGTGGTTTCTTCCCAACTGCAGAGATATATCTTTCTTCCCGGTTGATGAATGAAAGTGAGTTTATTTTTTATTTCAAAGTATTGCTTTGAAATTGAATGGAAATCCAATTGCATTAACTCTCTCGAAACCGAGGCCTAAATTTGTCCTGTATGTACTGTATCCATACTTCTGTTCTGTGTCTTTTTTTAAAGCCATGCAAACATATAAAAATAGACCTTACACTCTCAGTTAAATTAGCACCTGGGATTTTACAGTGCATTGGGCAAGGCCTAAATACAATAAGAAAAGACAAATGTATACAATATAAGCTGCGCAGCAATGTGCAGGAGGTCTATTACATGTACACTACCCATGCATATACTTTTGACCAATAACAATTTAAAAAAATGTAAGCAGCCAGAGCTATGGACAGTTAGGATTTGAATGTCTCACCATCCAGATGACAAACTGGTTGATGTAGTCTGGGTCACTCAGCTGGTCGATTAGAGGAAGCAGCACACCACGCGCCAACACTTCCTATATGCACACAGACGCGCGCACACACACACACACACACACACACACACACACACACACACACACACGTCAGCATATGTGCAAAATGAATGAAGAACCAGCATCATGATTGATGGCAGTGTGCATCAAAGTGAGGCGTGAGGTCACCGTCTTTGTTGGTTTTAATTAGTATTATTTACATATAAGATACATAGATAGGATAGATTTTGTGGTTAGAATTAGAGTTGTACCTGATTTATATTTAGTCGTGCACTGAAAATACACAATCTGCAAGATCACAACACAACGCAGTATGGCACGTTGTGAGCTTACATGTCCATCTTTGGTGTGCGACACAGACACTCAACTAAGTATAACTCACGCTTTAGTTTCAGGGTTACAAATGGAAACTGTGAAAATGGCATGTGCAAAATTTGTATCCTCAAATGTTTGTCCTAAAAATGTACTACAAACGTGTGTGTCCTAAGTTGTACTCACCCTGAGGAAGTATCTCATGTTCTTATTGTGGAAATCTCCAGGAGGTAGTAACAGATACAACAGCACCTCACACAGGTCTCTCAGGAAACCTGACACACATACAAACACACAAGTATTAGCACTCGTCTCTGCCATGCCGGGGGTGTGGAATGGAACGGACCGCAACGGTGAATCTGCTCACCTTCCTCGTCTTTATGTGAGGTGCACACCACGTCTCGACAAATCTTCCTCTCCAGCTCCACCTCCGCCTCGAAGAAGGAATCCACCAGCTCCTCTGTCACGTCCCCTGGCCACCAACAATTCCATTCAATTCTCAATTCAAAGGGCTTTATCGGCATGAGAAAACATACATTGCCAAAGCAAAAAGTGGAACAATGCATAAAAAGTGGCATAATGCATATTGAGAGAGAGAGAGAGAGAGAGTGCGAGAGTGCGATAGTGCGAGAGTGTGTGCGTGACTAGGGATGGAGCTCGATAACCGATACCCGGAAAATTCCGATAAGCAGCTTATTGAGTACCCGTTATCAATGAGCTTTTGGCTTATCAAGCTTGTTATTGAGCATAGCGGCATAGTGGCCCGGTCATGTTTAAACATTCAAGACAAGAGGCGATCAAGAAATAAATGCCAACCATCGCTGTCCGTGTAAACACAATTACGCTTTTAAAGTGGCGGTACATATATTAACCAGTTAACAGTTTCTTTAATATTATTTTATTGGTAAAAAAGGTCAATTGCCTTCTGTCTGAACAGTACTGTATTTGAAGGCCCTAATAAAAGATACTGGTTCTGTTCACAAAATAATAGAAAATGCTCGATAGTGGGCTCGAAAAGCCTGATCGATAAGGTGATGGTAATGAGCTCCATCCCTATGCGTGACTGCGTGTGTGTGTGTGTGCGTGTGCATACTCTGCTTGTCCTCTCTGTCTCCGAGGCGGTCCTGAGCCTTCCTGAAGACACGCAGGTGGGTGGCAAAGTCATCAACCAGACGAGTGGTAAAGTAAGGCTGCCAGTCCACCTCCTTGGACCTACACACACACACACACACACACACACACACACACACACACACACACACACACACACACACACACACAATATGACCATAGCACATGTTTAAAGACATATCTGAAACTAGGAGGCCATACGTTTGAAGCCAACTCTGTCATAATCCAATGAAGTGCATTCATTTTCCAGTACATAATATGCCTTCGATTCATTCAGATCGCCCCGTAGAATGTATGGGTACAAAACAAATGTACAAATAATATAGCAAGCATAAAGCTGGACGTTGTGTACTCTGTGTAGTGTGTGTGTGTGTGTGTGTGTGTGTGTGTGTGTGTGTGTGTGTGTGTGTGTGTGTGTGTGTGTGTGTGTGTGTGTGTGTGTGTGTGTGTGTGTGTGTACCTTGTGGAGAACTGGACGAGGGCATTCTGTACCGTCTGTCTGATCTCCAGCAGGAAGGACTCATCTTCACTCAGAGTGTAGTACCAATATTGGATGTAGTCCCTCAGACCAAACTGGATCACCTAAACACACACACAGAAAGAGGGACAAATATAGCGGAAGACAGGGGCCAGGGGCATTAAAGCAAAACGTTAAGAGAGGAGAGGGGCAAATTGTCCAAACTTCAAGTGAAAGGTTGCATGCCTTTACTGAAAGAATATTCAATTTGAGCCAACTGTACCTGTATGTGTATGTACTGTATGTTATGTTGCACCTATGTGTCTTTTTTACTGTGTACTTGCACTGCTGTAATGTTGTAGTTAACTTGTACTGTATGTATAGGACCCCCTCTAAAACGAGATGCTCCATCTCAAGGGGCCATCCTCTCAATAGAATTCTGACAACAAAGGGGTACCACATGCCTTTAATTGGAATAGGTACAATGTCATATACATATTTAGACACAGACCTCACCAACACACACATGCATGCACACACACACACACAGTCATACACTTTATACGTCACATACAGTAGCAGAGCCACTTTATTAAATTAAGACTAAAGATTGCAATGATTGGTTTAAAAAAAGTAGTGTTCTCTTTTATAGTGTTAATTTGCTGCTGCTGCTGCTGTAATCAGAACACAAGATACTATAGAGAACAATGCAAAACTTAATATCATCACACACACACACACACACAGAGAAAGAGACCGATAGAGGTCGAGACTGGAAGAGTCAGGGGAGAGAAAGAATGCCAGCGAGAGAGAGAGAAAGGTTGACATTGACAGGGTGACAGAGAGAGAGAGACAGATAAAGAGAGAGCTACATAGGCAGATATTGAAAAAAGTGAAGTAAAGAGAGTGAGCGTGAAAGGGAGTGAGGAAGAATGTGCCAGACACGGCTAGATTTCAATCGCCTCTCGGGGAGAGCGTGACACGGAGGTTACATCGTGTCATGCGTAGCCGAGCAAAAGCGCATGGCACACATAGCGCTAAAAACACATTCTCTGGGGTGGAGAAACAGATACAGAGAGAGAGAGGAGAGAGCGAGAGAGCGAGTAGTCAGGAGGAGTAGTGACTGTCATGTGACCACAACAAAGTGCTGTGTCTGCAGTTCACTCTGCCTGCCAGCCTATGAATTACTGGACCACACCTTCAAAGCCCCCCCTCCATATTTCAACATGGATTCAGTATGGAACTATGACTATGTAATGAGCTAACTATATACCCTAAGATGGGGAGGGAAGAGGCCCTGCTGGTCGTTTCTAGGTCTTAGCCCATGACCAAGGGTGATCGAGCCTTTGCAGTCACAGCAATCTGAAACGACTCGTTTTAAATCCTCTTAAAATATTTTTTTTATAAGAAAGTATTTTTCAATATTTGAAGCCATGTTTTCTTCTTTTTACCGTTTTGTCAATATTGCTTTCTTGTTTCCCATTTCTTACTTCGTTAAGTTGTTTTGATAGTTTACATTAAAAAAAAGAAACATATTATAACATTGTTAAAAAGATGCTATATACAAATAAAGCTGTGTTGTTATGGATATAAAACTTTTTACAGAAAGGTCCAGTAGGATGTATAAACCTTGTAGTTCCTACATTTCTGGTTAGACACTTTTGACAGTATAGTTATTTTGCTTGATTCTATCTCTTGATAACTGTGAACAAGCCTAAGTTAGACTTAGACCTGATGCATCAGGTGGAACCAGGTGAATGTAGTGATAGTGACCTACATGGCAGAATAGAATACCAACAGGGTCGGGAAACTGCATTACAAGCCAAGCATAGAAAATGCTGTAAATTACGGCAGATGCATTTTTATGCATCTCCCATTTCTCAATTTGTTTGTCTTCATTGCCAAGGGGTGCAGCTTTGAGAGGTGGCTGTAACATTTTCACATAGTTACAAACTACAAGAGACTTTACTGACGAAATGTACAGACCTGCATGCACTCACACAAACCGTTAGCTGTAAAAATTAATGGAAAGCACACACACAGAGAGAGATATGCAGAGAGAAAAATCCATACTTGTTGTAAGGGTTCATCTATGAAGCTGGAGCCAGTCAATCTCCTGTCAATCTTTATGGCCTTCAACTCCAACTTCATTTCATCCAAAGTCTGACAGAGAGAGATGAAGAGAGACAGAGACATACAGGCAGATTTATCAAATAAATTACAACTTTCATTATGTCCGACATAACAGTACTGCTCGGTGCTTCCAGGAAACTTGATGAACCACTACTACTCAACTTGTTTGCTTTGGCAAAGGCGATCAATGCATCACAATCTGTTTTTATGTGTGTGTTGGTCTATGCACTAGCCATAATCATATTGCTCCTTCCTTTAGCACATTTTAAATGTCACTACTGCAGTTAGCCGCTAGCATTCACCACTCCACTCCAATCCAATTACTTTATATAGTCTCATCTGTCACTTGTACATTACGTGCTCATGCGTGCGTGTGTGCGTGCAGGTACACGTGAGAGATGAGGGTAGGGAAAAGGGAAACAAATATAATTAATGTAAATCATCATCCATCCATCCATCCATCCATCTTCAACCATTTATCCGTAGTCTGGTCGCAGGGGCAACAGCTCCACCATTGAGCTCAAGACTTCTCTCTCCAGAGCAACATTAGTAACTTCATTCTCTGGGATCCTGAGGCGGTCCCGGCAGATCCTTGGTCTGGCCCGGGGTCTTCTTCCAGCGGGACGTGCATCAAGGTTCTAGGGTTCTCGAGAGGCATCCTAACCAGATGCCCGAACCATCTAAGCTGGCTCCTTTCCAAGCGAAGAAGCAGTGACTCTACTCCGTAGATGGTAATACAAACTACTGTACATAAATGTGTCTATCGGTGTACTGTAGTTACCTTGAGAATGCCAATTTGTGTAGGTGGTAGGTAGGAGTGCTCGCACTTCTCCAGGTGTTTCTCGGAGTTGATCTTCCCATAAAGCAGAGTGACCGCAAAGCCCCTGAAAACCACAGTGAATAGAAACAGAGATGGTTATACCCCATGGCAGGGGTTGACACTAATGTCACAGAGACAATTGCCAACCGGGCAAGTACAGGTCATGTTCTACTTGCACAAAGTAAATTGTCCATTATAAAAATGATAGTTAAAATTTGAAGTACCGTTCAATTTAACACTTTTTAAAAAACGTTCTGGGTCTGTGCAATATTACCTCAATTGTTATGCTATGAATATGACTATGGGTTCACACTTGATATTTTTACAGTGAAAACAGAACATTATAGGTAAACAGTGCTCTTATTTTACATTCCACAGATCAGAAGACAAAGCGCTCTGGCGACGTTCAGGTGTTTAGACAGATAGCGTGAGTTGTGTTTATAGACAAGCACTCAAACGAGTACTTAGCCGGTCGGGCAACCTGAAAGCAAACTCCACCTGCCCCTTAAGTTTTATTTACCTGCCAGGGGCAGGTGGGCAACCCTTGTTGTATTTACCTGCCAGGGGCAGGTGGGAAACCCTTGCATTAAAATATGGATTTCAATGTAACTTTCCACTTGGTCTGGTAGACTGGTACTTGTATCTAGGTCATTGTAATGGCTTCTCCCAATTGCTAGAGTAATGTTTATTCCATGGTTGATATTGATAATATAACACCAACACAAAGTTTCTACTAAAAGAGCCTAATGCCCCAAATACATGACAAAACACTAGCATGTGATAAAATAATCTAATCCAATCAATGTGGTAATTGAAAACTAATGTACTCCACGGTGTCAATATTAGCCTCCACATCGTGCAGCGTCTTTTTATAACACAGGGTAAAGTTGACAAGAAAAGTTTTAAAATGAATAAAAATGTATAATGAAAATGATTTATTTAAAGCCTTATATATATATTAGATTCAGACAACTGAATTTGTCAGACTGTGTACTGTGTATACTGTGTACAATCAATCAGGTCACACTCCACCTAAAAAATGACTTGCACTCACCCGCCAACAAAGCAGAAGACATAGAAGGCCAGGTAGAATATGGCAAAAGGTCCAAAGGTCACCAAGAACAGCACCACGCCAAGACCCCCCCATCCCCAGATGGACAGACTGGCCTGCAAAACAAACACACATGGAAAAACATTCATGAGTTATCACATTTTAACTAACTTTGCTGACAGAGTCACGGTGTAGACGACATGTGGGCTGTTGGGACAGTGGACGAGAGGGTAAATAGCCTACTGTAAGTGGTGATCCAAGCATCGTTCAAAGCTCATCTCACACCAAGCTCAGGCAGAAATGACTTGTTTAGCCATTTAAAATGATTCATTAACCTCCCAAGATCACAAGGCGCAACCATTGTATGGCATTGAATGGCATGATCAAAAGGCTTATTGTATCAGGCTTCCTCTGAACAAAACAGAATAAAATCAACTGGTCAACACTTTGACAGGCTGACAGCCTGACCAGGGGACCTATTTTTGGAGGGCTATACTAGCCGGAGCAATGTTAAAAGGTAAACAGACCGACGGCACGTTCATATATGGATTAAACATAATTATGTCTACGCTTATGAACGTAGTTGGCCAGAACAATTACAACAAATAATTAAGAAAACGCCATAGACAATAAAGATATGTTTGTTTTGAGGACTAAAACAAACATTAGCACCCGTTGCTTAAACAAACATTATGTTGTAATTGATGTTGTAAGATGATAAGAGCGCCCCTCACATCACACGGGTGTGATTTTTTATTACAAAGGTACTGTATGTTGTGGTATTGCAAGTGTGCGTAGGTAGGTGTGTGTGTGTGTGTGTGTGTGTGTGTGTGTGTGTACATGTGCTTATACTTTCGTTAGGATCAGATGTCACCATGAGAGCAAAAAGATTAGGAAAATCCTGGAAACTGAGGCCATTTTGTAAAAGTAACGGCGTGCATTTAGGATATGGGATGTAGGGGTGAGGGGTCAAGGTTAAGTTTAGAGATAAGGAGGGTAAGATACTATCCTTCCAACAGTATACGTGCGTGCGTGCGTGCGTACGTACGTACGTACGTATGCACGTACGTGCGTCCGTCCGTGGACCTGAACATATGTTCCACATCCTCAGGTTTCCTGTTATTGTCAGGAAAGGAAACTAAAGTCTGGGCCCAGGGCCAGGTTGTTTAGAAGTAATCTGATTGGATACCATATATATATATATATATATATATATATATATATAGTGTAATATTGATTTGGTCATCTTGAAGAGTTTGTATCTGGAATCTGGATCAGGGTTGTGAACTTGTGATCCAAGCCAATTTGGCTTTGAAATACCGGCACAAAAGTAAGAATGCTTACCCAGGTCCAAATAGTGGGATAATGGGATTTCCAAATCAAGATCCAAACTTAACTTTTTGACTAGCATTGTCCACTCTCTTACCCTCTGCCCTGATATGTTGCTTAACAAGCTTATACTACATCTCTAGGATTTACTGATTTGTTTTCATTATACAGGCAGGGCTAAGCTTGATTACTAAAACGCACTTCTCATCGGGATCCCTAGTAAGAGCTTTCAGAATCTCCAATACATCCGGAACACATGCAGCACTGCTAAGATCCTGATGAGTGTGTAATATGAACACATCAGTATCACACCCGTCCTCAATGCACTCGCTTCCTATGGCATGTCCTCCCTGACAGAATAAAAGATTTGCCTATTCCATCACTGCATCCATGGCAATGTGAAAAATTAAGAACAGTGTCTATGATAGGGATCAACAAATGATTAGCCTTTTTTCGTAAGTTGTATTTATTCTATTACACTTGAAATTCAAATGTGAAGGTAAATTAAACCAGCCAAAGAAGCCATCATTAATAACACAATCAGTGTTGGGATTCCTTCAAAATAGAAGCTCTGGCATGCCGGAAAGACATGTCCGCTTTTACTCTGGAACCCCCACCAGGCCGTCTGGCACTAACAATCATACTACGCTCAGAGACACTTGGATCAAGTCACTTGTTCATTCTCATGTTGGTGGAACTGTAACTGAAACTCTTGGCAACAGACTTTATATACAGAGTTGCAACCACATTCCTCGCTGTTCAGAATAGTTTATTTGCAGTAGTGTAGCCAAGTCTACCCGACACATCGCTCCCACAACCTGGATTAGAACATTGCACTAGTGAATCTGCATGAGAGAGAGTGCTATGAAGAGAATATCAAAAGCTACCTCCAGTTCATAAAACATCTTCTGAGTGTTTGCATACTGTGTGGCAATAGCCGGCACTCGGCAGCAGCTGGGAGGCCGTCATCATCCCATAGCTTGCGGGGCTGTAACCATGGCGACCATAAATCCCATAGCCCAAACTCTGAATCACCGGTGTTACATTAACACAACTTGCATGTTGGGAAACTGAAAATGGGCGTCGTTATAATGTTATAAAATTCAGATCAACTGCTCCAGCCACTGAAGAAAACAGGGAGCTTGTTTTGCTAACGAGTCTGCAGTATACTCAAGATCAAGAACATTGTTGTAGGGGCGCCGCTGGCCTAGCGGTTAAGGCACATACCATATATAAGCTCTAATGCAACAAGTCGCGGGTTCGATTCCTGAGCCCAACAACGACCTTTTCTGCATGTCACTCTCTGTCTCTGTCCCCTGTCTCTTTAGTGTCACCTACATGCAATCAGACTGATGCAGGCAGTTGTGCAGTGTGCTACTGAGCTCGTCACACTTGTTTACATAACCTGTCAAACTACCATAAATAAAACAACATATTGTCTCCCGGAGACGGAAGAGCCTGCTCCAGCAGTTTTCCACCAAGGGGAGTCACTCCAGCAGGTGCAGGCGTGTCAGATAGAACTGGGCCATGCATAGCATGCAGCACCATTGAATTTAAAGTCCCATGAGGGGACACTCATAGCCACAATGGTGAAAGGTTATTAACAGAAACCAACGTTTCGACCTGTAAGGTCTTCTTCAGGGAAGAATGACACACACACACACACACACACACACACACACACACACACACACACACACACACACACACACACACACACACACACACACACACAATGAGTATTCATTCATTCATTCAAACTTTGTATTCAATCATACGTACAAAAAGATCCCTGAGGACACATAAGAGTAAGACAACTGTTCTTTAAGGCAAGCCATAAGTAGCCATTGACAATAGAATAATATGCATTAGAGTAGCTGCCAAATGGGTTCGGAGTTCGGACTTGGAGATGTTGCCTAGTGAGCTTGCTATGTATAGCATGAGGGTAAGTCGTAACACACAAGGAGGCTATTGTTTTCGGAGACAATGTAGAGCTCGCTACTGTCGAGGATTCGGTTAAGTTTGTCAGGAGTTTACATCATAATTATGTGGCATCAGTGCTCTTCTTGGGAACATGTCTGCAACACAAAGTACAACACAAGCACAAGACACAAAATTACTGGGAAATGTATAAAATATGGATGTGTATGTCATAAGTGAGCTACTGAATTTGGAGGACAGAAAAAAGGTGGGTATAATAGGTTTCTCTGACATCGAGTTATTTCAGCCAACGGTACACGTGAGTTCACAGCACAGAACATATGCTACTGAGCAGCAGCACTGGAATGACAGGTGCACATACATTAATATTAAAAACAGAAATAATGGAAGTGCAAGTGAACGGAAGCTCTGCTCCTCATAGTTTGGGCCTACCATTAAACATGATAGCACAAGCTACTGTCCCTGCATTTACGGGGTGAAATTATGTTAAGAGAATGAGATATCATGACATTTATAGATCAAACAACCATTTTAACTACTCAGTTACTTAATATTGTTGATATTGTGTGATATGATATCTTCCGTCCTTCGTTCCTTCCTTTCCAAATGTGCCAATGATTGTAAGGGCTGCACCTTTTCATCTAACTCCCATGACTCCATTTTGCTTCCCCTGGCCAGGGACCTGAGGAAACAACTAAACAAGTGGAAGTGATCAAGATCAGAATGAGATTATTTTGGCAGTTATGTTTCCTCATTGAACAACATCTAAAACAATTATATTTTCAAATGGACTATATAGCCCAGGCAACAATGCCTTTATCTTCTGACTAATTGTTAACCTAATGAACTCCGTATAACAAATGGCCTTAAATCCTATCAGACACTATAGTTCACCAGATATAAGACACAAAACTGATAACCTTTTAGTTTTTACACCAAGTACCATCTAAGAAAATAGTTCTCTCCAAGTACCACCATTATGACTGATAAAAATAGTATACAGTAGCGTACATCCAGCTAAGCGCAGTTAATTAACACACACACACACACACACACACACACACACACACACTTAACTTAGTTTGCAACTTTGCCACTTTTTACAGCGGCTTTGCAATGCGCGAGGCCAATAGCTTTAATGCTGCTGTAAGGTTAGGTAAATAAACATGGACTTAGTTAAGTTTGTCTTGTTATTAAAAGATTAACTCTTTTCAGTAGGCTACGTTTGTTTGGTTGTAAAATGCATTTCATTCATTCACTGTCTGTAGGCAACTTTTCTGTTTAATCCCAGTTTAGGCGTCAAATTAAGTGGTGGTGGGTTTGTGCCATTTGAACGGCACCAATTGGTGCTGGGACCAGCCCGGGTGCGATTTCACTGGCGCTCCTGGAGCAAGTTCTGTTCTGTGATCCAAGACATCCACAACTTCAGCTACTTGCTGCTGGTCAAACTAATCTCCTCTTGCCTTTCACACTTAACACATTCTGTACAAAACACGTCTGGAAACGTCATAAGGATCAGAACCGAGTCGTACCTTAGACGTCTGTGGACGTCCTAGCGACGTCCAAACGACGCGGGGCGAGATAATAATATTCAGAATTATTCCTTCTTTTTTTTTTGGCATTTCGCTTTTCGCTTGCCGTATGCTAACGCTCTGTGCAAATATTAGCTTGTCATTGACTCCCATGTTAGCGCGGCGGAAAGAATGACTCGTATCTCCTCATCCAGGGCGCTCTCCGTGGTGATGAATGGATCGATATGCTGGCGCTGCATTTCTGCTCCTCATCCGTCTCTCCCGCAAAATATGAACGCTTTTTGGAGTTTATATAAATATAGTAAGATGATCGGGGATTATGAGCTCACTTTGTCAAGTCAATTTTTTTAAGAAAGTGTTTCCGGTTCATGGCTTTCAGAGTAAAAGCGATCACTACTCTGGCGACTACTCTGGCACCCCGGAGCGTCTATTTTGATGCACTTCCTGTACTAGATGTGTTAAAGAGTTACAGTTTTAAACCACTATTGCACCATTTTAAGTGTATTAGTCACCGTTTAAGCTTGTTGTGATTGTGAAAGCATCGTCGAAAAAAACATAAACACGGCACTGACAATGTATTAATATCATAGACTGTAAAAAATATGGACAAAGCGCCCCGCGGGTCTAACGTGAACGTAAAATGAAGCCTGTCAGTCCTTGCAATGGAAGTCGCCATCTTTCTAGATCCGTTTTGGCCCAGTTCAGGCCAGCTGGCCCATTGGCTGGCCCAGACAACGAGGCGGGACTTCCCCCTTCTTCTTCGTTGGTTTTTATTTTGACTCGAGTGGGTGGGGGATCCCGTTCATAGACTGTAACGGTAGCCACGCCCCTCAGAACATGCGCGACTTTATGGTCATTTTTCTAATAAATGGGACCATAATTTTCCAAAAAGAATATTATGACATTAGAAATGAGACTTTAAACTAGTGACTGGAAGCAAAAAGTATTCATGACCATGTTTATTAAGGTAATACAGTCTAGGTGAAGTTGGGCCCAAATACATGGACTTCTATGGGGCTATGGTTTTTTTTGAGCCCAATGAGAGCGCCACAACAGGCCATTATATGAACTTTCATTTCCTTAGTGGCTTCACAAAATATCCGTCTGACTGCCCCCCTGATTAATATACAGGTTTTTAAATCCCATTTCAATGATATCATGGTAAAGTTAAGAAATAATTAAAAAATATATATTTATAGGCTATCTCAGTCCACATTTTTCTTCTTCGGGGAGATTCCACTGCGTACCATGAGAGGAGGCCTCGCCTACCAGCGGTGGTACAGTATGTGTACCACAGGTAGATAACCACTGCTTTACACAATCCGGAGAGGATGATATCTTACGTTCATGTTATTTTAAGTTTAATTCGCTTCAGTAATTCACTGTGGGAACACGCCTTCCAGGCGTGAGACAACAGAACAACTATAAACTCCCATATAAGATATTAGATGGGTTTATGCCGCGTTACGTCATCTCGCCGAGGCTCCGCCTGAAGGTATAGTGGCGCGGTGACGTATGCTGCTCATTCGCTCTTTCTTCTGCATGAAGACAACAAGCACTTAAACTCACCGAGCCAAAACTTCTCTTCTACGGACAAGTTTTCTCTTCTATCTACAGCGACAGAAGCTCATAACTTCTACCGTCAGTCACTATTTTTACAAAAAAAATAGCAACAATAAAGTAAGTCTGTGGCCGCCGTAAGCCCGACCTTTTTATTTGCCTTCGAGCCGGTTTTTAGCCGGCTACTAGCCAGCTATTAGCCGACCCCGAGCGTTAGCTTGCTTTCCCCGCTCTTTGTTTAGCTAGCTTTCCCCGCTCGTTGCGTTAGCATCTTTTGATAAAAGCTTTTGTTTGGGCTCGAGGTATAAGCCCGTTTACGTTGCTTAGCCTACTAGCCCCTTCTGTGCTAGCTGGTTCACTCCACTGCTAGCTTTCAGCTTTTCTTTGCTACCGCAGCTCGAGGCATAATAGCCCGCTGTTTAATTTAATTAAACCAGCCGGGTGCTTCTCTTCTGGTCGTCGAGACTAAGACGCCCATTCAGCCACACTGCGCTACTCTTTTTCCGTCCTTGGAGGAAAAGAGCAGCATGGACGTCCGTCCTAAATTGACCGCGGCCGCGGCTAGACGCAACCGCCGCGGACTTCCCTCTGTCCCGCAGAAGCGTTGTAACAATGCGGGCTGCGGGAACCTTATGTCGGGGTTAGACGGCCACCACCGCTGCACACAGTGCCTGGGTTACAACCATGCTCTGAGAGGCCTCAAGGAGCCAGGCTACTGCAGCGTCTGTGTTCTCATGGACCACCACATTCTAACTCACCGTCTGACGAGAGTGAGAGACGCTATGGGCCTTCCTCGTTACAACAACGAACGTGATGAAGACTACGCGCCACGTGGTGGCCCCAGGCCTGCTCTCTGCCAGGAGCCATGGCATAATGAGGACCTGGAAAGGGGCCATGGAAGCTTCCACCATGCAGCTAGAGCTAGCAGAGCTCCAGAAGGCTACATGGATGATGGGGGCTATAGGCACCCACCGCCCAGCGCCTCCGCTTCCAGAGCCCCAGTCTCTGCAGCTGTAGCTCCTCATGGAGCCTCTGCAGATTTTGATTATAACCGTAGGGACTGGGACGACCGCATGGAAGACCCTTTAGATGTTCTTCCTCCCTACCAGGATCCTGACCAGTATCGTGTCGTCGACGAGGTCATGGCTGACAGCGACGACGAACGAAGCTACGGGTACGCGGACAATCGCGGGGACGAGGACATCGACCCCCCAGATGTCAACGCAGGTGAGGGGCTTCCAGATATTGAGGCTCCGGTTGACGGTGCCCAAGAAGATCGGGCCCCCCCTCCTGCCAATCCTGACACACTTCGTGATGATTCAGAGCTGCTGACCGTCTACAAGATTGCAGCTATCAGGTGCCAGCGCACCTGGCCAACTGAGCTCCAACCGGAGGTCCCTGATGACCTAGCCTGGCAGGGGCTGGAGGACCTGGGACCCAGACCCGTGCCTAAGGTCAGGCTGCCCTTCGCTAAGGGCTTTCAAGGCACCATCACCCACACATGGACAGCCCCCTTTCCAGAGACTGCTGTCCGCAGACCCACCTTCTCCCTGGAGACCGATGAACCAGAGTCAGCAGGTCTCGGCCCCCTTCCTTCGGTGGATAGGGCGCTGGCGGGCTACCTCCTAAACCCCCTGTCACCACAACCCGTGCCGGCGGACAAGGAGCCCACCTTCCCCACCAGGAGGGATAAAGACGCTTCTGCGTCCAACAAGCGTCTGTTTCTCTACCAGGTGGCAGCCGCTAGAACCCTCAATGCTGAGGCGCTTCTGCAAGGATCCACCACCGCTCTGCTGAAGGAGGTAGGTGACCAGCCCACCCCACAGCAGATGGCGGAGCTGCGTCGACTTCACAATGAGTCAGTAGCCCTCACTAGAACAGTCACCGAGCTGGCTGGACGCACCATGACTGCATCCATACTGCAAGAGAGAGCTCGTTGGCTGGACATCCACCCCATTACCGGAGACATCCGCGACATGCTCATGAAAAGACCCGTCTCAGCCGAGAAAGAGGGGCTCTTCATAGGAGCAATGGCCGAGCTGACTGCACGAGGCGAGGCGCGCAAGAGAGAGGAGGAGGCTCTGCGAGCCTGTGCCCCTCGCCCCCCACCACGGGCTCCCACAGGCCCACCGCCACTCACCCGTGGCAGAGGTAGATCCAACAACCGCGGGGCCTGGAGAGGCCGCGCCGGCCAGGAGGGCGGTCGTGCCTCATCCTCCAACAGGACCTCCTCTGCCAGCCGTGAGAGACAGAGGGCTCCCAGGAAGGAGGACACCCGCCGCCCCGCCTCCCCACGTCCACCTGCCCCTAGACAAGGAGCAGGCAGAGGACAGAAATCCAGGGGTGGCAAATAGCAGGCCAGGCCTGGCCTCGGGGGGAGGCAAGAAGTCCTCTTCCCACCCGCCCACGTTCCGGGACCAAGTCTGGAGGTAGTGGCCCAGGGCCTCACCCCACGACCACCCATGAGAGGGAAGGGAGACACAGACCGGACTGCGACGACCGTCCTTCCAACTGCACTAATTTCTCCCAATGTTGTTTCAATGCATACAATGCCTGTTTTTGTTCAAATAAAGAATGTAAAAAAACAAAAAAACAAACAACAACTCCGATCCCGGAAGGGCATGAGCCCACTTTCAGGAGCGTCCTGTGGACGCCCTCTGGAAGTGGGAGACCAGCATGGCAAAGTGAGGAGCATGGGAACCCTTCCCAGGCTCCTCACTGGACGCTGGGGTCATGCCGAAAATTTCTTCGACCCACCAGCGGGCGCCAGTGCACCACAGGTCTGTACGATGACGGCATTAGAGAACCCTCTGACGAGATGCACAGAGCAATGGAAACTACTCGGAGCATCTCCTTGGGTCCTACGAACCATCGCAAAGGGCTACAAGCTACAGTTTGCAAAAAGACCACCCACCTTCGAGAAAGTTATCTTCTCCAAAGCGGTGGGCCCGGCAGCAGAGACTCTTCGAACAGATATCCGCACACTGATAGACAAGAGAGCTATCAGGGAAGTCCCCCCACACCAGAGCCTGAACGGTTTCTACTCCCGTTATTTTCTGGTCAAGAAAAAGGGCGGCGGGCTCCGGCCCATCCTGGACCTGAGAGCCCTCAACAGGTACCTCTCGAAGTTCTGCTTCAAGATGCTTACACCCACAACCTTAGTCCACCTGATACGTCAGGGGGACTGGTTCACGTCTATAGACCTGGAAGATGCATACTTCCACGTACCCATCTACCCACCGCACAGGAAGTTCCTGCGCTTCGGGTTCGAGGGGAAACGGTACGAGTACCTCGTTCTCCCCTTCGGAATGTCTCTAAGCCCCAGGGTCTTCGTGAAAGTTACACAAGCAGCCCTGGCTCCGCTGAGACAAGGTGGGCTCCGAGTAGCCAGCTACATAGACGACTGGCTACTCCTAGCAGACTCAGCAGAGGAGGCAGCAGCCCACACCAGACAGGTGGCGGCGCACATGTCATCCCTAGGCTTCACCATAAACCTCAAGAAGAGCTCTATGGTTCCAGCACAGACCATAGACTTCATAGGCATCAGCCTGAACTCAATCTCCTTCACAGCAAGGCTGTCACAGGACAGGGTCGACTCTCTCCTGCGATGCGTATCGCAGTTCCGGATAGGTCGCAAGATCCACTACGGACTGTGCATGAGGATGGCCGGACTGCTGGCTTCGGCCATCGCTTTAGTCCGTCTAGGCAGACTGCACATGAGACCCTTCCAGAGATGGATGGGATCTCTACACGTCCCCAGCAGCAACCGTTTCAGCAAGGTGAAGGTTTCAGCGGAAGGCGAGACCGCCTTGAACTGGTGGAGGGACGAGAACATCCTGACGGACGGAGTCCCCCTGGGGACAATCCTTTCCAGGAAAGTGGTCACCTCAGACGCCAGCCTCACGGGTTGGGGCGCCACCCACGAAGGCATGACGGCGAGAGGAGTGTGGGGTGCGGATCTACGGAGCGCACACATCAACTACCTGGAATTGATGGCGGTCTTCCTAGCTCTGCGACACTTCAAACCACATCTCCGCGGTTGCCACGTCCTGGTAAGGACGGACAACACAACGACCATGTGCTACATAAACAGGCAGGGAGGACTCAGGTCCCCACTGCTGCACTCACTAGCACACAGACTGATCTTGTGGTGCGATGCACACCTCCTCTCGATCAAAGCTTGCCACATCCCAGGACTCCTGAACACAGGAGCAGACCTGCTATCCAGGGGCCCGGTTCGCTACTCGGAATGGTCTCTACATTCCGAGGTGACCGCCCAGCTGTGGCAGAAGTTCGGGGTGCCCATGGTGGACCTGTTCGCCGCAGAGGACAACGCGAAGTGCAGACTGTACTTCTCGATCCAAGGGAACTGGACCCTGGGCTTGGATGCTCTGGCACACAGCTGGCCACGAGGCCTACTGTATGCCTTCCCCCCCCTGTCTCTGATTCGTCCCACTCTGGAGAGAGTGAGGACTCAGGGTCTGAGAGCGATCCTCATAGCCCCGGCTTGGGGCTCATGGAGGTCGGAACTGACTCCTCTCCTCTACGACACACCGTGGCAGCTCCCTCTACGAGCGGACATGATCACGCAGGCGGGGAACGAGATCTTCCATCCCCGACCGCACGAGCTAGACCTATGGGCCTGGCCCGTGAGAGGTTAAACCTGGACGCCAACGACCTGCCCCCCAATGTCATAGCGACAATTCAGGGGGCCAGGGCACAGTCTACCAGAGACAAGTACGACATTGCCTGGCGTGTTTTTCAACGCTGGTGCTCTAGGAGACCTGGTAACATAGTCCCTTACCAGGCCCCGCTAGCAGTCATCCTAACCTTCCTGCAGGGCTTCTTAGATGAGGGAAAATCCTTTGCATCGGTGAAACTCAACCTAGCAGCCATCACGGCATGCCACGTTGGTTTCAACGGGAAAACCGTGTGGAAACAGCCATTGGTACGTCAGTTCATGAAGGGAGCGTCCCGTATACACCAGGTCTCGAGACCCCTGGTGCCACCCTGGGATCTGACACTGGTTCTCGATGCCCTCACACAGGCACCCTTCGAACCGCTAGAAGCAGTGGGGCTCAAACACCTCACTTTGAAAACCGCGTTACTAATAGCTCTCACGAGTGCGAAACGGGTAAGTGACCTACATGCCCTCTCGATTAGTCCAGAGTGCATGCGGTTCAATGACGACAATTCCAGAGTGACCATAAGACCAAACCCGGCCTTTATACCCAAGAATGTCCTCGCTCCTTGTGCCCCAGTTGACCTAACAGCCTTCCATCCGCCCCCTTTCAACTCGGAAGGGGATAGAAGACTGAACAGCCTCTGTCCGGTTCGAGCCCTGAGGCTGTACATAGACAGGACGTCCCCCTCTAGGAGGGGGCACAGCCAACTGTTCGTGGCATGGAATCCCCGTACCATAGGAAGACCTATCACCAAGGTGCGTCTTTCTCAGTGGATAGTGGAGGCTATACGCATCGCTTACAATAGTAAGGGTATACAGCCTCCAGAAGTCCTTAGGGCACACTCCACTAGAGGGGTATCGACTTCCTGGGCCCTACTCAAGGGCGTGTCAATACAGGAAGTCTGTACGGCGGCAAGCTGGTCGTCTACCTCGACCTTTGCCAGGTACTACAACCTTGACATGGCTGCGCCTTCAATGGCGCACGCAGTCCTGGCGGCTGCCACCAGATGAGTCAAGTGGGTTGGACCCCCAGGGGACCAGACCCTCAGGCCTCACGGTAGGCTAGGACCCTCTGGTCCCCCTCCCCTGCCTATCTAGCCTTAGGTTAAGTCACAAGCACTTAGACAGTCTTACATGACCAACCCCAGGAGCATATAAGGCAATTTAGATTGCCAGCTCCTCTCAAGGAATTAGGGTTCCTTGGGTCTGTGACCCAAGGGATCCTGACTCCTTTTAGGCAGGGACATGAGCCACCGGGTCTGTGACCCGGTGGATTCTACTTAAGGGCCACTAGGTCGGTGACCTGGGGGCCCTCTTTTCCTCGGGGATCACGGGGTCAGTGACCCCAGTTGATCCCCAAACTTCGTCCTATCCGGGTGGTCACTGCACAGGATGCACGTGACCCCCAGAGAGGGCACCTCTACAGATGGGTCTTGTCTCGTGTTCGTTTGTAGGGAGCTTATGATTCTCCCACAGTGAATTACTGAAGCGAATTAAACTTAAAATAACATTAGGTTACTTTCTAGGTAACCATGGTTATTTAAGTGAAATGAGCGAAGTAATTCACTAAGATACCCTTGTGCTTGGTCTCAGCAGAAGAAAGTATCATTTACAAATGAGCAGCATACGTCACCGCGCCACTATACCTTCAGGCGGAGCCTCGGCGAGATGACGTAACGCGGCATAAACCCATCTAATATCTTATATGGGAGTTTATAGTTGTTCTGTTGTCTCACGCCTGGAAGGCGTGTTCCCACAGTGAATTACTTCGCTCATTTCACTTAAATAACCATGGTTACCTAGAAAGTAACCTAATGTTATCTTACGTCAGTAGTCACTGGTTACTTGCGCAAGCAGAGCGTGCAAGTACTGCGATCGGCTGGGTATGTATGTATGTATGTATGTATGTATGTATGCGTGTGTGTGTGTGTGTGTGTGTGTGTGTGTGTGTGTGTGTGTGTGTGTGTGTGTGTGTGTGTGTGTGTGTGTGTGTGTGTGTGTGTGTGTGTGTGTGTGTGTGTGTGTGTGTGGGGGTATGTAGGTCGGGGTATGTATGTCAGTGTCCTCCAACAGCCAATAAGGAACCACCATTCTTGGTGACGTAACCAAGGTGTATAAGGTCAATAACGGGTCTAAAGGATTTAGAACAGCAGTTGTATTAGACATTATACTAGCACTCAAAGTAGAGATCATACAATACAAAGCGGTGATGCCAGTGGTGAGCGCACGTACAAGCAAGTTGGCATCTCGACAGATCTCGACAGAGTGCATTTCTAGTTTGTACTGTAGTCATCAGGCCGGAACCGTCAAATCGGAAATAAGAAATACCCAAAATAATTGCCTGCATCATAATTTTAGGGCCTACCCAATAAAAGCCTTGATGTGGTTTATGACTCCGACAAGTTTCTTCAAGTACTTCTTGGAATAGTTTGTTGAAACAACAAACAGGGGGACCATAACTCCAGGGGGGGGGGGTTTAAACCACGCCTAGACCGGATCACACAGCGATTTAGGAACAGGCTTTACTCCGAGGTGGAAAGCCTATACTAGTGATGCGATGTTACAGTAGCTCAATTGTAAGGCTGAAAATGACTCAGACGATGTGAAGCATGGCAGTATGCAACTATGCATCGTCAGGGCTGCAGAATGCATCCAAACAGGCTGGGCCTCTTTCGCAAACCACCACTTGCAAGCCTGCAGGGACAATGGGCGTAGGTTTGGGCCTGGATAGGAAGGAAGAGACTACGCTCACAGAAATAGGGTTGTACAAATAAATGTACACTACAGTATCAGGAACAGAAAAGGTTATATGGTTTCTGACACTGGTCCTCAAGGACCCCTGGCAGAGCTGGTGTTCTATTGTAACGTTTGATTGATTGATTGATTGATTGATTGATTGATTGATCGATTCATTAATTGATATTAACAGTTCAAGGAAATCAACAGATCAATACAAAATCTGCTAAGAGGATATAATACCAGAAAAAGCACCAAGACTTGTTTACATAATTAATCATTTCAATCCATCAGAACATTTAAAGACATACATACAAATACAATATATTACACAGCTATGCAAAAAAATCATCATATACACAGTTAAAAAAAAGGGAAAATGTGTACAGTACTGTATAGAAAAATAGGGGCCAGTTTCGAATTGCAGCCACCCGTAAGCGCTCTTTGAGAGAGGTTTTGAAGAAGTCGACGGATTCACATTTCTGCCAGGGCATTCCACATTTTAGTGGCATAGGAGCTAAATTAATTTATCCGCTTGTTTGAGCTGAATCTGGGTAGTACGTGGTTTGTGGAACTCCCTCTGGTGTTGTGTGATCGTTGACTTTGTTGACATTAAAAACTGCATTCACATTGCATCCTTTTCGCCACTGCACTATAGTGGCTAAAACGTTGTACGGTTTCCTGAACATAGCAATTAGTCTTACCATAAGAGGGTCTCAAACGTAAAGTTTGGAATAGGGGTATGAAGGTTCTTCAGTAGAGCTTTTCACACTGGCATTTCTATGGCCTGAGCTAACCCTAAACCCAATTGGTTACAGGATACTGGTTTAGTAATGTAAGCAATTCACACTTCAGATAAATCAGAGCCCATGATGATTTACTACTGCACAAATTCACTCACAGGAGTCACAGCACACAACTAACACACTAACAGTAGCCTATTCAAGCTCCATCTTTTATAACAAACATTAACGTTCTATGGCATTAATGTTCTAACCTGGTTTCACACTAATGATTTTTGGGGATAACCACGGTCTTTGTTTTGAGCTATGGGAAGTTCCGAACTGAGGGTTGGTATATCCCTGACCCTGATCTTGTAACCATAAAGGACCCTGGGCTAAACATAATGTGAAAAATGTACTGTATATACTGGCCTTAACAGAAACTTCTACGGAACCATTGTAACTAAGTGTATGGTTGGTCACAGGTGTAGCCTGAGTCAATATAGAAGCCATCATTCATATGCACGGCATTGCACTCACTCACATGCATGCACATTGCACACTGACACACACACATCTTGACAATGTTAGGGCTGTTAACCCATTCTGACCCGAGATCAGATTCAAAAAATGTCTTCTATGCCTAAAACGGGTTAAGCATTATGCAATATTATGTCCTGTCCCAACTCCCAACAGACAACACTTTGTAAGCCATATCAAAGCAACAAACTTAAAAATAAACCCATAACAAACTCAAGAGAGTGATGTTTATGTAGTCCTTATCGGGCTCCACCTTCCCAGACTTGACCTGTAATAGCGCCAATAATATGTTTACAATTCACCTTGCCTTCTCTCTGAGAGTAAGCATAGACAAATGGAGCTCTCCACTAACTGACAGTGTTCTCTAAAGCAGTGGTTCCCAAACGTTTAACTCAAGCCCCAAAACAGCCCGGGACCCAAAATAGTGAAGATAGCAGATCTACAAGCTCAAAATGCATCGACCTTGTAGACGGCTATTTTCACTACTTACTGGAATTACTGGAAAACAAGAACTGATCAATTATCTTCAGTAGCGGCTGCCTTATATCTCCAGAATTGTGCTATGAAATGTAAATATCTGTCTATCTGTATTTGTGTGTGTGTGTTGTGTACTGTGGAAACAAGTTAACTCTGACTCTGTAACTGTGACAGTGTAGCCTACTACAAATGGAACCAAAGGACCCTTTTAGAACAATAAACTCTGAGATTGTATTTGTACACTCTCAGGTAGCACATTCTCCAAACCATTATGTCGCACCTCACGCACAGCAGTAGTAGTGTTTACATTGGCTTGGCAGGTATTAAAGAACATCTCCAATATGTGTCAAAATCACGGGGGTCCGCGCCCGCGGATCGGCGGGTCCAACGGGGGTCCCTGCGGAGGTCGGCACGGGGGTTCGCGGTAGGCTGCGTGGGGGTACACGGTTACAGTGACTCGACTGAGACTCAAATGTGTTACTGTTATATCAGCGGGTGCAGCTCCGGTGTGCCCTGCTTTCATGCAGGTCTACGCACTGTTATGCTGAAATGAGTTAGCCTTAAAGAATTCTGAGGCATCATGGCGGCAGTGCCGCTCGCGCAAACGGTTAAACGATGGAATTAAAAGTGTCTGGAGACGAGGCAGCCAATCAGAACTACTCGTCAGACTACTGTAGCATGTCGATCTGTCGTCTAGTTTTCATGGGCTTTCATTGACCAGCACTTTACAAGCCGCTGCTAAAAATAATTGAATTTGTTTTGAATTCATACAAAATCTTTTCTTTTTGAAAAGGGTTTGAAATAATAATTAAAAACGAAATGTGGAAAACAAAACATAATACCCATGAAAATGTCTCCGCGACCCACAAATCGGTCCGACCCACTGTTTGAGAACCGGTGATCTAGTCTACAGTACCTCGTCCTGTCTACCAGCAGACCATTACGGTCATCATCAACATTTATTACTACCTGGCCTGGGCTATCTGCTGCCTGGCTCAGATAACACACACGCGCACACACGATAACAGAAAGCCAAAGCCAGGCCTCATGACCTTCCATAATCACTATAAAAAGGAGCTACTGTCAACGGAATCTACTGAGACTCCAAGAGCTATGTTTCTTCTTCTTTTTTTTGTTTACTAAATATACCTAACACTTCTGCCTTCTGGTGCCGGGGAATCTTTCCGAATAAAGGCGAGTGTTAAGCAGAAGTCTTCCAATGTAGTAATCGAAAGTGAAATCTTCCATTAGATTACTACATTGCGCTAGTAAGTCTGATCTCGCTTTAGAAGTGTTAAAGCAAGAACTTAGGATCTGTTAAGCCCGGCCCCTAACCACATCAAAGGGTCATGCAACTCCTTGGGTCCAAACGGTTGCAAGGAGTTGCATGGTGACCCTTTGGTGTGGTTTGGGCCATTGAATTCCATGCGTTGAATCACCTGGGACAACTTGGGACGACATGCGTCAAGCCGTCAACGTGCAACAGGACATATCACACTGCTGGGACAACGCTAAAACCGTCTCGTCCCTTTGGTGTGGTTTAACAGGGCTTTATGTTAAACAGTGGTCAGTTACCAACTGAAAATTAATTAATTAATTAATATGACTAAGAATAAGAAGAATTTCATTAACTCGTTTTACTTTTAGCCTTCAAGTTGTATGAGATGGGTGGGATTTACACTTTCTTCAGAGGCACATTTCCAATAGTAGTGGGGTCAGTCAGTGCATCAGTCAAGATCATTCAGTCCCAGAGAAAGTATTTGAATGTAGTTACTTCAAAGCCTATACTAGGAGGTAATGTAAGACATGTGTGACGTCCATAGTGCAGTCACTCATTGCAGTGTCAATGAGTGTTGTTCCGTGTTGAAGCTGTCTCCTGAGTCATTGCAGCTTACAGGGTTTAAACATGGACCATCTGCTCCAGTGATCCACACCCAATCATAATGGCAACACACACAACTCCTCCTTACGCAACTCATTTAGAGCTGAACGCACTGGTGTGGAGTGGTGTGTGTTACTCCAAGTGCAATGCAGTGTATTCCCGCCTATATGCATTACTGTGTGGCGGGCCACCACACAATCATGACCAGCCACCACACAGTATGATTTGTTTTTGTATAGGAAGCGGCCGTGAATAGTAAAAAAAAAGGCAAATAACCTCAAAGACTGCAAAAGAACGCCAAAAGAAAATTCTGTGTGACTGTGCACGGGTCTGACGCATGCATGCACGCGTGCTGCACGAGCGTGCTTGCGTGAAAGCTGCCTCCCCCCACACTATCAGCTTCTGCCTAGGGGGAACACTGTATAATAAGTGTGCTGTGATGGTCATTGGCCACTATATAGTCTGTGCATAAAATATAAGCCTACAGTACCTACACATGGACAAAAGATACAGATGTGGACTGTGGAACACAGCACACACACACTAAGACAAACACTATGCACCATGACCATCCACACACAGATTTCACACTTTAGGATTCTGGCATTGGGGTCAACTTCACAGAGCCGGACAGTGCACAATACTGACAAGTAATCAGTTACAAATACCCAAAAGAACAGCTCTAGCTTTAACACACACACACACACACACACACACACACACACACACACACACACACACACACACACACTTTTATCAGTCGGCTTATTCATTCACTCTGATCTCTGAAGAACACACTCACTCACAAATGCACAAAATTGGTGACAAATTTAACCATGAATACGCAAAAAGGCAGGCATGAATACATGATGGAAGGCTAAATAAACATATCCTTCCTTCAGACGTGGAGTGCATATCTACAGAACAACCTTGACTGAACTGAATACACGTACACTTTAATCTGTGGCTTGGGGACAGAATTATCACCTTCTTCCAGACTCTTGTCAACAACACACATGCAGGTACACACACATTCCTACCTGTCCTGCACACACACCTACAGATCTGCCTGACCACGGGCGTTTCTATTTTTGTGAACACCCTGGGCGCATGACAAGAACTTAGCTGCCGTGACCCTGAGCAGCGTAGCTACTGTTACCAGTAGATGAGGGGTTAACTCGGCCCTATGAGCCCATTAAACCGCTCCTTAGCTTAGTGCCTGGGAGAGAGAGTGACAGACAGCCAGGGGAACTGATTAGGGCTGCCTGCACACACTGACTGCACAATATTGCAAAGATATAAACTGTATGTATGGAGACATCACGGAGGCAAACCTCTGGCCTCTATAGATTCAATTGTACACTCCGCAACAGAGATAATATTTTAGTAATCAAAAAGGAAAAGACAATACATCAGGGTTCACGTGAATTACAGCACGTGAAGTGAACAAATATGAGTATTTAGCAGATGTTTTTCCTCAATCTTGTGTATAGTCCAAAACCTAACAAGAGAAAGTGAAAGGAGGGGTTTTAGACAGAGTGATGCTCTCAAGCAGCAGACTTAAATCCTCAATCTACCAGTCCAGGACCAAGCTATATGGAAATAGCTAGGAGGCTGATGCTTGTCTCAGTCTCACACATTCTTTTGTCACATTACACTGCTGCTGAATCTCAATTGGAATTCAACCTGATTAGTTCAAATCAAGTTACGTCATATTCACTTTACCTGACGTTTACTTAGCACAGAAGAGCTGTTATCAGTGTAAAGCACATTGGTACATTCGAGCATAACAAAGTAAACCACTACTGGGCATAGGAGGGGCTAGCGCTCCTCAAAAACGTCAGTATTGGTTCCAAAAAACATCAATATTAGTCGGACTCTCTCATTTCCGCAATCCACATGTACATGAAAAAATCCGAATAGATTATTTAATAATAGTCTGAATAGGCTTAAGCCCTGTATTTTACAATACTTTTGTAAAATACTTTTGATCTACAAGTTCACAAAGCCTAACTATCACCTATTGTGACATGTTGTGAGCTTGTTGATCTGCTATTTGTAATCCTACATTTTAAATAATTGTTTTGTTTTGTTTTGCGCTCTGCCTCTGCAATGTCCTCTCAATATAGTTTACAAAAGTGATGGGTCGCACTCAGGATCAATCAATGTGACCCTGAAGAAGGCTGGATAGCCGAAATGTTTGTCCTTCATTGTAAAGACACGGAGAAGATATAAAGAAAAGTTAACTCACTCTTGTTATTCTGAGTGCATGTGTCGGACCCATGCACACGCGCAGGCGTTTCTTGCTCTCTTTTGCCTATATTGGCCTATTCACGGCCGCCTCCTACAAATCTGGTCACACAATAATGCATATAGGAGAAACACTACCTACACTAGTGTGTGTGTGTGTGTGTGTGTGTGTTGGCAGAGACCATGGCAGCCAGAGACCATCAGGTGACTGCTTTGCTAAATTTAGGAACACTGCTTTTTTGACAATCAGCATTTTCAGTCAGAGTCTGAGACAAATAAATCTAACTCAATTCTCATCCACACAGTGTTAGACTAATTGCCAATTGTGCGAGACCACGTTAAATAAACAAATAATTTCCATTCTTATTAATTAATGTTCTAATATTATATTGCTCTATAAATAAATTTTAGGTTCAAATATATAGCTTGCCTAAACTCTCAAGGCAGATTCTGCTAACAGCAGAATAATTATGAACCAGTAGATGAAACATGTATAGCCTGGCCCAGCCAGAGTGATTTCTGGTCTACTCCTCCCCTCCCCAGTAGCAAACAGCAGAGAACACTGATGTCGCCAAATTTGGAGCAACGCCCCTCTGCACTGTAGTTCACTCCCACTCCTAGGCCAGGAAATGTGGCTCGTTTACCCAGCCTTTCTTTTTCTTGTGAAAACGAAACGCCTGTCACACAGGCTAAAATATGTAGTGTTAGTTGGAATGAATACAGAAGCACCCGGGAGGAAGTTGACAAAGAAAGAGGAGTCAAACTGTGTTCCAGTTTCTACACAAAAAGAAGGTGGAAGCTTCTTTTTTGGTACCAAATGGGTTCCCCCAGATTGTAGCCTGCCAGTGCCTAACACAAGTAAACATGTTATATACTTGCCCCTAGTGTTGTTTAAATCCAGGTCCAGTCAGTTAAGTATTGTCAGGAAGTTGGCTGGTATCCAGCCAACAAGACCACCTGACCTCCTCTATCACCTGAAGGTGAATAGACCATATATTTATTTACACATTTTCACCAAACCATTTACGCTAACTAGACATATTGATAGCCAGGTCAGAATGCAATGCACCACCAATCAATCAGCCCAGCAGTCAATCAGCACAGCAGACCATGACACAGACACACCAGAATAGACTCTATATGGAAGCATGTTAAATGCCCACTCGATGGTTTCATGTTGTACCTTTTTTAGGGAGCTAGAACCTTCTTGTCAGAATGTAGGAAATAGAATACAGTTATTCAGACATCAACTGTGCAAGACAGTGGTTTTTAAAAGTCAACTGACACTTTTACTCTCTAGTCATACAATAAAGTTTGGGAAAGTGTTGAGAAAATAAATGTAAACAGTAGAATTTCATCAGCATTTTGGTCAGCACTCAGCAGCTGCCATATATGTCCTATTATACAAGAGTAGACACAGCCGGCTCAATGGCATTGTGGTTAGTGTGTCTGTGTCAGCCCTGAGATTGGGAGGTTGGGGTTCAATCGCCTGGATAAAACTATAACAAATGCGACCCAATGCCTCCCTTCTTGGCACTCAGCATCAAGCCTAGGGTTGATTGGGGGTAAGTCGGGTGTTCTTGTACATGTTGGCACAGTCGTTGACACTAAGGGCCGATTCATACTCCTATTTTACCTGCCCCCGAACCTCAAATGACGTCACATTATACAGCGCCGAACCGACTTTTATTCAGCTCTAAAATAGGAGTATGAATCGGCCCTAAGGGTTGCCCAAGGGTTGCCCACCTGCCCCTGACAGGTAAATAAAACTTTCGGGCAGGTGTAGTTTGCTTTCAGGTTGCCCAACTGGGCAAGTGCTTGTTTGAGAGGGGACGGAACCATCTATAAATATATTAACACAAGATATCTGTCTCAACACCTGAGCGTGGCCAGTGAACTCTGTCTTCTGGTCTGTGGAATGTAAAATAAGAGCACCGTTTACCTATAATGTGCTGTTTTCACTGTCACTCCACTTAAAAATATTAAATAACTAGTGTGAACCCATAGACATATTCATAGCTATCTGTATCTAGGCATGTATCTGGCATACAAATTGAGATTTGACTTTAAGGAGACACTGTACAAATCTAGTTGCTCACTCCAAACATGTGCTGTGCAATCTCACACAAGTACATGTACTGTATGCCATTAACAAAGTAGAGTAACAAGTAAAACCGAAGAATAAACATGCCTTGGGCTGGTTAGAAATGTCTGTCTGAAATGTCTTCATTACGAACAATCCCTTGAGATGAACCATCTCGTTTTCAAGGGGGTCCGCAATTCACAAAATATACTTCATACGTAAAGACAATTTTTTACAAACAATTCAACCAGACAAAACAAAACAAGACAAAACAATACAATTCCTAGATAAACAAGAAACAAACAAAACAAAAACTGCAACAAGACAACATTTCACATAACATGGACATAACGTAGACATAACACATGGATCATTGCATCATAGATCTGCTATAGTGATGATTAGTGAAAACATGAACAGGTAGTCTCAAGATGAGAGGACAGCACAGTTTTAAACAAATGAAAAGATGTTATTGAACGAATATGGACAGGTAGATTGTTCCAGTCACAAGGAGCTTTGAACATAAATTATTTTTTGCCAACTGAATTGAAATAAACCTGTGAGCAATGTGTAGAAGTGTATGGTGTCATAAGCTGTGTCAGATACTGTGGATAATTGAAATTAATACATTTAAAGATGAACTGCAGCCAGTGCTGCTGTCTTCTTGAGGTGGGAGATGGTAAGTTGAGATTTTCGTATAAGGTACAGTGGTGGGTCAAATATGGGCAGTCAAGGACAAATCTGCATAAACTGTTGTATACTGAATTCAAGGGAAGGTTTGTTTTAGGGGCAGTCTGATAAATTACATCTGCATAATCAAGAATTGGTAGTATGAGTTGTTGAACTAGTTTCTTTCTTACTGTAAAAGTAAAACAGTTTCTGTTGCGGTATTTGTTCAACTCTATGCAGTTGTGCACCATCGAGACAGGAGATATTGAATGATTAAACTGAAATGATTTACCCCTACACTACAATAATGCTACTTTCAGACGGGCACAGCTAGATGCAAAGATACTACCATTCATTTTCAATGGAAGCCAGCTACGTGAAGCTACAAAGCAAAGCCGACATTTGTAAATACTACAAAAGATAAAAAGATACAAAGCTACAAATTGAATGAAAGATGCAGAGACACAAAACGACACTGTAGCTCTGATGACGTCAACGGCCGTGTTGAACAGCACAGATACAAAGTGACAAAGCGACAAATATGCTGTGAATCTTTGTAACTTTGCATCTCTAAATCATAATGTTGCCTAATACTGCGTGAACGCAGTATTAGGCAACATTATGATTTCGAGATAATTGTGATTAGATATGGATATAATAATGTTATAATGATTGGAGAATAGATATCGACTGCGTTTTATTTTTAGTGGTATAGCTCAAATTTATTTATTTTTGTTAATAGTTACTCCATTATCATATCCATGTTATGAATATCAATTTTAATTGAATGAAAATTAGTATTTGGTTAAAAACACAACAATGAATGTTTGATTTGGCCAATATCGCCCCGGCACTAGTCTTCTGGTGTACACTAATTTAGATTTTTGACAGGTAGATTAGGTAGAATTTTACAGTAAGTCACAACCCTACCTTCCACAGCACATTGTAGATGGTTGTAAACAGACGATAAAGGAATGTAAATACAGCCAGTCCCATCCCATTAGACCCTGAAATGAATGCCTGAAATTGGCATATCTCTAGCAAAAGATGTCGACCTTTCCTCTTCTTCGCCGGTCTTATCGCAGTGACCGATACAGCCGTGTATCGGTGAGCCGTGAATTAACAAGATCACAGTCAGGCATGCCTGATGTGAGCAGTGTGTGTGTGTGTGTGTGTGTGTGTGTGTGTGTGTGTGTGTGTGTGTGTGTGTGCCAGCCTAATATCACTGAAGCTTTGATTAAGACACCTTAATGAGATTGGCATGCATAGCAACGCCCACTTGTAATGCAGCGAGATAACACTGTTACTCTGCATGCATAAACCATAAAGCACCCCAGACCTTTTTTGTATTATTCTTTTACTTATTTTGCAACGGCCCAATAGTCCGGCAGCCGGCTTGTGGGGTGGTAAATTTGGTATATAGTATTTTATTGGCCTAAAATGTTGTCTATATAAATATATTCATGAATCCACTCGCTGACCGCCTGTCAGTAATTGAGCAATTGTTTTTATAGAGGTTTCTTGTGACCCCAACATTAACATCCAATATAAGGTAAAAATGTCAAACTGTCAATTTGTCAAACTAGGGGGCTTTCATGATTCTGAATCCATTCCAAGCATTAGTTTTGCACAAAACTCAAAATGGCCATAGCCGTCATGACAAATGTGATGAGATCATCACAAATGTGATGAAGTCAGCACATTTTGGGCACATTTTGGCAAGTGGCTATGGCTGTTTTTAGCCCAAGGAGTGTTTTTTGTGCAAAACTAATGCTTGGAATGTATTCAGAATCATGAAACCCCCCTAGTTTGACATGTCACAACATGCTACTTAAAGCATAAGGAAGGTTTGATATTATGGTGAAGAAACCCCAATAAAAAACATTGCTCAATACTGACAGCCGGTCAGCAAGTGGATTCATGAATGTATGTATATAGACAATATTTTAGGCCAATAAAAAAATACTATATCAAATGTTCCACTTAAACAAAAGAAGCCTGTCGGCTGCCGGACTATAAAGACCATAAAGTTGAACAGCGACATAGTTTTTATGTTGTTCAAATAGTTGATGTTTGTCAAGGTGCAAATCAGGATCATGTATAGCCAATACTGTAACTGATGTTTTCTGTTTGCCAGGCATTAGCCTGCTTGCAAACATTCTCAACTTACACAGCAAAGGTTTGCTTTCAAGAGTAGGTGTTGGTTTACAATCGCTCAACCAAATTTCCTGTTGAATGTCTCAAGTAATCGGCATTCGGCATTAACTAAGACAAACACAATGACCGAAGGGCCTGCTAGATGATGTAGACTAGTTGAAGCCAGGTCGGTAAAGGACCAGTGACAGTACTAGCATACGAGCAGAGGGGCCACATGCTTCCTCCAGACAGCTCTCCTGTGCTGATTATGATGAAGAAATGGTACAATCAATCACACACAGTCCAATATAGCCCTGTTACTCACCCGATAGTCAGCCTATTAGCTAAACATGAGAGTGAAGTTGCCACTTAGCCAGCAGCAAGCTATATTGTCCACTGTGTCCAGTCTTGACTTATTATTAAGTAAGTTGGTGGTAGTACTAGTAAGTATAATGCATGAGAGCACAGGCCAGAGCCAAAGCTTCATTACTGCAGCTAAACCTTTACTTAAACTGCTGGAGAGGTTGCAGCCTGGTGCAGCCAGGTTACTCGCTGACGCCTCTCAGGTGAGGTGGACCATGTTAGCCTAATTGCTTATCAGAATCGAACTAGAACAACAGTCTTTCTATTCAGGACAGGCTTCTGGTACTGAGGGAAGCGTGTAAAGAGAAATCATATCCTGTGTCAGCATAGCAAACCCACCATGTCATCACTCTAGAGCATGGAAAGCTAAATACATTTACACATCACAGTCAAACCCATGATTAACCAGCTGACCATAAAATAAATTGTTAACTGCAACTCACACATCTGAACCCCATAACCCCTGACCAGCAACATCACCTCTGTCTTGTTGACAGATAGCAGACTAATAACACTAAATAAATAATTTACGATGAACAATACCATTCACAAGCCTGTGGCGATCTTCAAATAAAATAAAACTGCATGCTACAGTACTGCTGTGGTGTTTATGTTCAAGGCTGTTGTGTGCAACTGTAAGCATCCCCAAACAAGCCAGCAGTCACAGCTCTGAAGTTATCTTGATGATGATGACTCAGAGTCAACCAGCCACACAGCAAACTCCAGGAATGTCAAGCAAATGGAACTCTTGTAGTATCCTAATGACAACTGATACTGTGTGCACACTGTGTATGCATGCACTCATGGACAGAACAGAACAAAACACAGTATCAAAAGGCATGATGATGACCAACAACGTCCACCCACCCACCCCCCCCCCCCCCCCCCACACACACACACACACACACACACACACACACACAGTTAATGTATCGATGTGCAACTCTGAGACAGTATTGCAATTAAATGGACGGCTAGTCTCGAGAGAGTTACTGTGCACCTGTCCATTTCTCCTCCAAGCTAAAGCTCCAACCCCAGAAGCCAAGACATTCACGGGTAGCCATTGCCATAACCCTAACCGCAGGTGTATGGTCTCACCTGAATGTGTTACTGTAAAGATTCTGAACATTTCCAACAACAAGCATTGCGTATTGTTATTCTTCATCATAACAATACGCATATTGTCGACAACAACATTGCTTGCTTCGAGGGAGTTGAGCTAATTCGAGTACAGGTATTGAAGGTGCGGATTGCGGAAGGAAGGAATTAAGGGAAAGGTTCAAAGGATGATATCCTAAAAAAAGACAGACAACCGTATTAGTGGCGGCGGTGTGTGTCTCTAATCCTCAGGCTGGCAGAAAAGTGTCTGCGTGCCGCCGGAACAGCAGAGCAGAGATAACCGCTAGCCCCTTTCGGGGACCCCTAGTTTACCTTTTTTCTGTATTTGGACGTCCCAAATATAGAAAAAGGTCAACTAGGGGTCCCCGAAAGGGGCTAAGAAGTAAGAACCGCCCTGGCCGAGTGGCCGGGGCTCGACTTGTGTTTACCTGACGCTAACCAACGCTGGCTATCCAGACGGGGGTAGCTAGCTGTCAACTGGGAGGAAAACAAACTGCCCCGCGCGCACGTACGCTCACATTTCCCTCGCACAAACTCACCTCTGCGAGCATCGTTTCCCCCAGGCTAGGTGCGTGCGCGGCGGCGGCTCTGGCTTAACCCCACCACATCGTAACGGACGGGAAAGGCGTGTATTTCTGTGGTTTTTATCTCCCGACTTTCTCTCCGTTACAGCACTGCTCATAGCAGGGTCGCCATGTTGGCTGAGGTTTACGTCTCGAGCGCACCCCTTCCCTCGACGTCGCTCCGTGATTGGCTCGGAGGAACGATGACGTATGTAACACTCCCCGTGACTGACGTCTGACATGACAATACTCTATGTGGACATGACTGACAGAAGCAAAATACTATGAGTCACCATTGTATTTAATTTTAGTGGCTCTTCTCACAACCTTTTTTTTATTATTATTTGATGTACCCCCATAACTGAGAGTGTACACCAGGGATGCCCAAAAGGTAGATCATGATCTAGCCTACCAGTAGATGGTAGCCTCGGAAACCCAGACGTTTTTACTATAAAATAGGTAACTGGGACAGTGGGAAGACATTCTATTCTACACAAGATCTCTGTGCACAATGTTAAGTCAAAGTAGAAGTGGTGGAAAAAGTATCAATACTGCAATTTAAAAGTACTCTGTTACAAGTAAAAGTCTGGAATTCAAAATCTACTTTTGAGTAAAAGTCAAAGTATTGGCAACTAGGCCTACTATAGTAACTAGTAAAGTAACTACAGTACTAACTAGTAAAGTTTTCACATAAATGTAGTGGAGTAAAAGTTACAATAAGACGTATGTGGAGTGGAAGTAAAAGTATTGGAAATTGGAAGTACAAATAAGGTAATACTTCAACATTGTATTTAAGTGCAGTACTTAAGTAAATGTATGTATACTTTCCAGTGACCACAGCAATTAAAGTAGGCCTACCTCTCTCCAGGTAGGCAGCGCCCCGGCTGGGTCACACACCAGGCAAGGATGAAGCAAAAGAAAGTCCCTGGCATCTCCTCCACTAGTCGCAGGGAAGGCAGCCGTCGCCAGATTCCCCATTGTTTCACTGCCCGGGTGCACACATAACGGATCCTAGTCCATGGTGGTGGCCCTCTCATGCCAGTACGACTGAAAAAGATTACAGGGCATATATATATTTCCTGCATATATAGTTGACATGGTCAGTTAGTTAGTCTCTCTCATCACAAGATCCAGTAGACTTTGCACCTTTGCTTTATATGTCGTCCAGTTCCAAGGCCGACGTAAGCAAAAAAAAAAAAAAAGAAAAGTGAAAAACACATCACTGGTGTTCTGTGCTATAAACTCAGTCAGTCATTCAGTCAGTCAATCTTCCTCTTCTTTAGATAATTCTTCTATAGGCTAAACTAAAGTAATTACAGCATGAAATAACTTGAACTGTCACACCATTGACCACTAGAGAGCACTGACATTCCATAATCTTCCTCCCTGCAAATCCAGTTGATCGCTTCAAAGGTAGTTAAAAGTAAACATTCATCACTCAAATAAAGCCCTCTTTATGGACATACAATGTAATTCTCTTAATTGTGGAATAAAAGACCATCAAAACAATTTTCACCAAACCTTTGTTCATCATGATGACATGCCCAGTATACCGGTAGGGGTGCCATGAATCCTGAGGATTCATGTGGTTAAGTTAGTCCAGGGATGTACAATGTGAGAGGTAGGGTGTCCTGGGTGTGGCAATTGTGTGTGCATTATTTGTGCACTTTATTTTCATAAAACATTTGGTAACACTTTATATTAAGGTCGTCTTTATAATGCATTATAGCACATTTATAATGCTAAATTATAAATGTTATATACCGGTATATATATTATTGATGTTTATAAGACATTATTCCATTCCTCAAACATACAGAAAATGTTATTGTCATAGGTTAAGTGCATCACTTAAAAACTTTTATTTACTTCACAAGGCAGTCTCTGAACCAATAGGCTACTGATAGCTTGTCCTTCTGTTTGGTCAGCCAATGCGAGGCATGCGTGCATGAGCAGTGGTGGAAAAACTACCCAAATGTTTTACTTAAGTAAAAGTATCAATACTGCAAAGTAAAATTCTCTGTTACAAATAAAACTCCGGAATTCAAAATATACTTGAGTAAAAGTACAAAGGTATTGGTATCTAAATGTACTTAAAGTGCCAAAAGTAAAAGTATACTCATTATGCAGAATGTCTCATTTCAAGTTTTCAAATGTATTATATCTATTTTCAAATGGCCGAAATGTATATAGGGGCCTGTATGATTTGTAATAATAATCTAGTAGAAGTAGAAGTAAAAGTATTGGAAATTGGAATTACTCAAGTAAAGTAGGCCTACAAATACCTCACAATTGTACTTTCCACCTCTTGAATGCAACGCATGCAACTTGCATTGGCAGCCATGATAGTTTGGGCCTGGAGGACTGCTGAGGAGGCCTGTGAGAGGTCAAAGGGCAGGAGGGGAATGTGACAATGGTAATGCAATTTTATACGTTTCATGATTAAATAAGTATTGTACCTATTATTGTATACTTAAGAGTGCTCAGTCCCAGCAGCATATTTATTTCAGCCATGCTCCTGTGGTGATAGGCATGCAATGTGTCTCAACAATATGTAAAAAAAGAAAAAAAAAGATGAGACACATGGAGTGTGTGTGTGTGTGTGTGTGTGTGTGTGTGTGTGTGTGTGTGTGTGTGTGTGTGTGTGTGTGTGTGTGTGTGTGTGTGTGTGTGCGTGCGTGCGTGCGTGCGTGCATGTTAGTTATAGATTGCATGGTGGCAGGGTGACACTAGTCAGATTAGGGGTGACACTGGCTAAATGTTTGCAGATGAGGGCTGCTAATATCTAATGACTATGGTAACAAAGGTCATCGGGGCATGTCATTGGTCCACATTGCCCTAGGCATTGTGGGCAGTAACCGGGCAAGATGTTTACCTCTCAAAACAACCATTTAGCTGTGTGTGTGTGTGTGTGTGTGTGTGTGTGTGTGTGTGTGTGTGTGTGTGTGTGTGTGTGTGTGTGTGTGTGTGTGTGTGCGTGCGTGCGTGCGTGCGTGCGTGAGTGCGTGTATGCACACGCACACCCCCAATTGTTTCTTGACCACTAGCCCTGGGGCATCTTGCGGCTGCCCAAACATTCAGGGCGCAAAGACCCCACTGCTTCTTTCCCCTCTGAACTCCACTTAACACAATCCTCTCCTTCCATGACCTCAATGGGGACCTCGTCAGTCACAGAGTGGACACATCCTGCTGTCATGATAATTGAACTATTAGTTTATCTGCTTGTTGCGAATCTGGGTTCACAATTTTGCAGCAGACTTACCTATACTGCCCTTATGCCAGCTGTAGGGCAGCAACAAAGCATTTCCACTCCCTGGGCCAGTGGGCCAGTGTCTTCATATAGTTCCCCGCTCTGTGATATTTGGAGAGTGGAGAGACACTCAGCAGATTGTGGACATGCAACTCAAGTCTTAAATTAGTCAAATCCTGGACGTTTCTGTGATGTGGTTGGTGCATTAATTGGTAGCCACTGTTGTAACTTGTACCACAGTTTATGCAGGTTGTATGATAAACATAATGTTCTCTGTGATCCCTACTACGTCGTAAGACGATGTCCCACAGGGAAAACTAATCATCTACAGGCTCACAACGCGATGATTCAGCGTGTTGTGAGCTTGTAGATCTGCTATTTTCAGTGCGGGACACCATCACACCACTAAGTATAAATAACTTTGTAAGCTCATGATGAGCCTATTCACATCTGAAACATTATGGAAAACCAATTTATTACCCCTGGTTTTGAGTTAGAGGCCAAGAATGTGTTGTATTTACAAAACATATAAAAATATATCTTCACAAATCCATAAGAAAATTGCCACCTTTCTTTCATCATTTCTATCACCCTATTACGAGCTGAGTTTGTGCAGTAAGGTAATACAACCAAGCCGAGATAAGGAAGATATATGTTTCACCTTTAAACGAGTTCAAATAAACCTGCTTTTCATCCATTTAGGAAATTCCACAAATGTGGTCTAGGGGATTCTGTGGGCAGGAATACCGCAGGTCTGCAGGGATCGGTTCTGGGGCAAGGTTTTTCCCGGAATCTTGGGCCTGCGCAACCTCAGCAGAAGCTCATTTTGAATATGAATGCAGCCCGCTTTGAGATAACGCAGGTAGCGGAGTGATTTACTTCTCTGGCTGTTCATCTACTGAGGGCTTTTAAGTAAAAACAATAGAGGAAGAGAGCAGGAGGAGGGACAAAATAGGGGGAGAGGAGAAAAAAGGTGCATTTTTCAAATGGTGAATAATTTGTCTGCTCTGACGCGATGCTGTGCAGGACCACTTCCTGTAGCTCAGGTTTCAGCAAGCGCGCGTGCGTGCGTGCGTGTGTGTGTGTGTGTGTGTGTGTGTGTGTGTGTGTGTGTGTGTGTGAGAGAGAGAGAGAGAGAAAGAGAGAGAGAAATGGGGGAGGGTGCACTTCCTGTACCAACTCCTGATTTGGGGGCCCTAAATCTGTCCAAAAACAGTTATAGAACTTGTATGAAGAGAGGGGGGGGGGGGGTTGAGTTGGGGTGGCTGACGTGACTGGGATCTGGGAGGCAAATCTATCCTTCTATAAATATTTTTTTTTAGCTGACAAGAGTTTTGTGAGAACGCTGTGGGCTTATTAGAGGTGTATACCTGCAAGATTGAACACTACAAGCAAGCAAATGTATGGTGGCACCTGGAACTGGGATTTATGCTAACAGCTAGCAGCAATAAAATAGTTAATGCATGTGATGTGACGTACAGTAACTGAACAACAATGACAAGACATTTGAGTGAGAGAGTATGTGAGTGAGTGAGTGTGAATGGTTGTGCGTTTGTGATTTTGGTCTGTGATTATGTTGTAGTTGACCTTCTTTTCCAAGAGTAGACTAAAAGCAATTTTGTGCATGTGTGGTGTGTGCAGTTTTCCCTGGTGAATGCAGGTGTGCGTGCGCGTGTGTGTGTGTGTGTGTGTGTGTGTGTGTGTGTGTGGCCCAAGGAAGTGGTGTATGGTCAGCTCTTAGCTAAACACCCTATCCAGACATTCCCTTCCCTCTGCCATTACTTTTATGTCAGCCCTTCTAGTTAATAGCTGAGTCAATATCCCTGTGGTGCTTTGGCCTAATAAGTCCAGTTCATGTGGATGCCAGTGAGATAGGGAGGCCAACCGGAATTTACAGTGGTTATGTTGTGTTATTGTATGAGGCCTGTGCTACACTTACAGTGGTTTCTTTTAGCTTATAGTTATGCTCAATGACTTCCTTATCTCAGCCAGGCCAGAGAGAGGGTCAGAGATTATGTTTTTGCGCCTGTCTGTCTGTATGCCTTTCTGTGTATCTATCTGGATCTAATATCGGACAGACGGACGGACGGACGGACGGACGGACACAGACAGACAGACAGACAGACAGACAGATATTGATCCCTTGAGGGGAATATAGTTGTCCTCATAGCAGCACTGCAAAGGGCTTAATCGCTATACCAGCCATCTTTATGTTTTGGCCTATGACTCTTGAACTGTAGGTCATCCAAATATTTTCCCTGGATTCCTTGGATTGTGACACAACTCTCATGTTCAGTCAGGACAACTCAAGAATGGATGGAATATATTTATTGAATATAAGATGAGCAATATATTTATTATGGTTTGTCGATGTATTGGATCTGCTTTTTTAGGTACTCAGATCAAGCGCATCAGTCCCGACCATAGGGACTCTGAATCCCCCGTACCTAAACAGTAGATCCAAAACGACAGGTGTTAGCTGGGGTGGAGGTGGGTGAGCAGCAGGTTGGTATACAGCAGCACGCTGATACAGCAGCAGCAAGAAAGGAAGATGCGTGCGTGATGCTGAGGCAGCCCAATTAACGGCCGGCAGCAACTGCACTGAGGTTCCCTGACTGAACTTGCTCTGCGCATGTCTACGACAGGCACAAATGCTCATTAGGTCATGCCCATTTTCTCCCAACTATACATTTTCTTCAGAACACACTTTTTGCTCTACTACGGACTTGGTCCAAAACACAAATCGCTACACATGTCTCTGGAGTTCTCTGGAGTTAAGTGATGAACATGTATCATACCATTTTTTGATTGTCCATATAGCCAATTTGCTATAAAGTTCCAAAGCTCGCAAATATTCTAAACTGGAATCGCATGTTGAGGGGCTTTTCTAGAGCACACCTCCAAAACCAAAAGCGCTTTCATTTGTTTAACATTTAAGCCCAGAACACACCAATGGGTCAAGACACAACAAAATGGTTTTAGCGTTCGTCCCAACGGTGTGATCTGTCCTGTTGATCGGCGGCGGCAGCGCATGGTGGCGCATGTCAACGCAAGTCGACCCAAGTGATTAAATTGCTTCAATTCAACGGTTGCAACTACATGCGTCTATACTCGCTGTTTGGTTGCAAGGAGTTGCATGGTGACACATTAGATACTATTTCATATGTACTGCAGCTTCCCACAGGCCAAACACAATTTACATATAGCACTGGGTATAGGCCACCTGGCCTGGCAGGGATTACGTGTAAGAGCAAGTCCATGTGTGTGTGTGTGTGTGTGTGTGTGTGTGTGTGTGTGTGTGTGTGTGTGTGTGTGTGTGTGTGTGTGTGTGTGTGTGTGTGTGTGTGTGCACACGCATTTGGCAGAGCCTGCTTCACTGAGGTTCTTGAGGCTACAGGTAGCGGACCTGTTCACTTATGCACTGTAGCTCTAATGTACTCCAGATGATACAACTATTTATAACTCTCACACACACACACACACACACACACACACACACACACACACACACACACACACACACACACACACGCACACATTCTTGTATGGTTATACTTGCAAGGACTTTTGAATGATTTACATTGACTATACATTCATTCCCTTACATCTACATTCAAACCTCACTGTCTATATAACCTTAACCTTTAACCTAACTCTAATCCTAACCCATATACTTATTACAGTACATCTCAACCCTAAATAGCCTCTCAGTGAGGACAAGTACCTCTACAAAAGGTTAGAACCAGGTCCCCAAGTTTTCCACTTCCAGTTTTGGCACTGACCACTCTGCCAGCAGAGTTATGAGGCATTTAGGGCTGTTTTACAAGAGAAAAACATGGCGAATGCTTCATTTGACACCAACTCCGAGCCAATAAACCACATAACCAATACCTTCTGGGAGACAGAGAGGGAGATGAAGAGAGAGGAGGAAAGACATGCAAACCAACAGGAAGACTCTGTACTGTTCTTGACAAGAAGCTATACTGTTTAGTTGTAGAATAATATATCTGTCACTACGTGCTACAGGCTTTCCATCTATCCTACATGGGTATGGTAGAGTTACCTACATGCTTGTAGGCTTGTTGTATAAGATAACTGAACGATGCCTAAAGTAAACACAAAGTATGTTAAATAGGAATATTGTGAAAGTTCCAGACTGACAATTTCTTTATTTGACAATTGTTTTTTGTCAAACAAAAAAAAATATATACTCTTTGAGGTAAGGTGAATGTAATTCAACTTAACCCTAGAACACTAAATATACAGGTGATTTTCACCCAGACAATCATATTTTTTATTTTTCATAACGTTGCTGATGTCTGAGGTGGGTACCTTCATGATGCTCAGTGACATCATAGAAGGTAGGTTTGTTTCCCTGCCCACGTCCATGTTTAATTTGTTTGTGTTTTTCACCCGTGTTTAGTGATAGAGGAAAATCCCATACACCCACAATGGGCTTCTTTCTTTTTTTTCACTGGGCCATTCTCACATGTCCCAGGATTGGGTGGACCAAAGGAGAAACTTTTTTGTGAAAAGTCATGATGAGAAATATTTTTTATGGCATATTTTACATTGGGTAAACCTAAAATATACCTGTGTTTAGTGATGGTGTGACAAAATGTTAATGTTCTATGGTTAAACAACTACCGGTATGCTGGTGGTTTGGGACATTTTTAAGGGCTGTATTTTGCGTGTCTTAATTAGTACCAGATCTTATTCCCTAACTTGAGTAAACTAAAGACCTGGAGGCGTGATCAATGCCATTTGGCTATTCTGAGTGTCCGGTCTTTAGTTTACTCAAGTTAGGGAATAAGACCTGGTACTAATTAAGACACGCAAAATACAGCCCTAAGCCTTTACTGACTTTGATTTCACAGTTTTTCTCCTCCTGACCCTTTCCCTTCACGTAGACTAGTGGTCTGTTTGATTTTGGATGAAGCCATTGGATTTGTTTTCTTTCTTTGTCTTTTTTTTTCTTTGTCTTTTTTGTCTTTTTTGTTTTGAAAGTCTAGCCCAAAATAATGAAAGATTATAGTTACAAATACATTTCAAAACATCCATGATTTTATTACCTGTTCAATGATGTTTAGGCAATTATTTTGTTACGGTTGTTATAATGTTTTAATGCCCATGAACACGATTAACTGTGAAATCTAAAAATTAAGCCATCTAGGTTTATGTATGATACACTGGCCAAAGCTATGAATAGACAATGCCCTGTATTGACTCTGGTACAGTCCTTCAAGTCTCTGAATACCAACTGAACAAAAATAACAGAAACCTAAGAATATCTTCTCCATAATACATAACATGAAAATGTATTTTTAGGGTCATCTGACTGCTTTTGGTTACATGCACACACGCACGCACACACGCACACAGACACACAACTGAATGAATTGCTGTATCAGTAAATCTTTGTTTTCTTTCAGTCCATTTGTCTCTCCATGTGGTTTTCCTGCCTTTTTGAAGGTATACACACATGCCCTCCAGCAGCACACACACACACACACACACACACACACACACACACACACCCCACACGCACGCACGTCACTTTTGGCAAGCAACATTAAGAAAAAAACTGTGCAAATGGAGAAATGGGGAGTCAGAAGGAGAGAGAGTGAGTGAGAGTGGATACACTAATCTCACACTGACGAAGGCTGGATAGCCAAAACGTTTGACCTTCATTGCTGTAAAGACATGGAGAAGAAATTAAAAAGTTAACTCACTCTTGCCATTCTGAGTGTGCCCCAACACTTTTTTAAATGTTATGGGTCTAAGAGGATATCCACACCAGATGATTCAGAGCGCAGTGGTAATGAAAGGTTTATCTATCACTACACTAGTCTCTTACCATTACCATACAGTCTATACAGTCAGTACCAAATAAGGTTCTCTAAGAGCAAAATACACATCACTTAATACAGTATCATGCTAAACAGGTTCTATTATGGAACACTTAATACGCCAGCTAAAAGGTTGTACAATAGTTAAGTGGTCAAATGGGCCATGTGCATTTTCAGAGTATATGTTTAGGGTTGGGGGGAGGGGGAGGACAAAGCCATACTAATTCTGTCTGTGGCAGCAGCCAATCAAACCCAATTTAAAGTTTTTCTTAACCAATCACGTCGTGTATACATGGCCATGTGAGGAGGTTGGCCAGAGCAAATGTTACGAGTGTAGGTGCATGAAGAAATGACCTCAATAGCCGAATTCCAAGACCCAAAATCTGGGCCACTCGCTCACTCACACTTTATCACTCCAGCATAGCAGTGCTACGGTGAAATTAGAGACCTGCTGAAATATGTGCCCATCGTGTAGACATCACATAACGTCAGTGTCCGAACGTAAATCATTGCGGTTTGTTTATTAGCCTTCAGGCCACGTATTTAAAGACCTCCAGTTGAGTTATGTGAAGTCCACAAGATGGTCACATATTTTGACAGGTCACTGATTTCACTGTAACACCGACATGCTGGAGTGACTGAGTGTGAGTGAGCGAGTGGCCAAGATGTGAGGTATTGGTGTCCTGGATATAGTACACCAGCTCGCTTGTGAAGGGGGGCCACGCCCATGTCCTTCCTAACTGTCCAATGGAAACTATATTCCTAATAAGTCCCACTTCCTTCTTCTCCCATGGGTTGAGCGATTATTGGCAATAATAACTCCAGTTCGATAATAACGCTGAAGGACTTAACATGTCCTGCCCCTATAGGTGACTGGAACACATCACCGAGAGTAGATCTAAAAGCTCAAAATAAACAATCAGATAAACATTCTTCCCCATGCACAAGATACTGACAAAGCATACATTTGTTATGGATATATTGTTGTGACCAATGCACACAACCGTATGATAGACATCACACTCATGGTGTTGCACCAAACAGACTACATTATATCAACGGAAATCAACTAAATGCCACACCATAATACAACACTACACATA